>NC_067149.1:30423986-30743382 GCF_903995435.1 Acomys russatus
CTTCCCCTTGTTAGTTTTTTCAGATCAGTTAAATGGCATCATTAAGTACAATGTCTTACCACATAGAGTGATTTTCTTTCTGAAACTGGTGTATAAGACCTAACAGAAAGGGACCTTTATTTTATTATTAAAAAAAAAATGTTTTTATTTATTTTATTATTTATACTGTCTTCTGCCCACATGTACACCGCACACCAGAAGGCACCAGATCTCATTATAGATGGCTATGAGCATACATGCAGTTTCTGGGAATTGAACTCAGGACCTTTGGAAGAAAAGACAGTGCTCTTTACCTCTGAGCTATCTCTCTAGCCTCAGAAAGAGACCTTTAATCCCAGCAACTTGGAGGCAGAGGAAGGCAGATCTCTATGAGTTCAAGGAAGCCTAGTATACAGAGCAAGTTCCAGGACAGCCAAGGCTACACGGAGAAACCCTGTCTCAAAAAAACAGCAGCAGTAGAAGAAACAACAACAACAACAAACCCTTAAAAGCAAACAAACAAACAAACAAACAGAAACCACTAAAAACCCAAACCATTACCAACAACAAAAAAACTGGTCCTGGAATGAGGAAGCTACCCAGAGGGCTGCCTGCTGCATAGTGGGAGCCACTATATGTGTAAGTATGTGGTGGAAATGTGGAAGAGAAAGAGAAGCAGAACAGTTTGAGCACTATGAAAAGAGATAGAGGTGGATCTGGAGATGCAAGGGTGGAGAAGAACAGCCTGATGTGGGTAGACTGCTCTGATATCTGAGACCATGGTGAAGTACTGGCCCACGCTGTCACTGAGGGTATTATCTGCATTCATGGGCATGAAGGAGCAGGGGCTCTGTGTCAATGTGCCTGGCTCACTGAAGACCCTGAGGATATCCCTGGTCTGGGCTGCTGCCTGGCACCATGTTGATATCCATGGGTTGATCATAGCTGGTACCACCACTCATTGGCTGAGCTAGGCCTACCCCTTGCTGGCTACAGCACCCTGAGAGTATACCTGCATCTGCCCAGGCAGCACAGTAGTGCTGGCTATAATGACCAGGACATCTCAAAGCAGGCTGAAGGGCATGAGTTCAGGAAAGCTGGCCCTGTTCCTTGTCTGCCATGTGGTAGCATTGGCAAGAAAGAGGTGCCCTCTCCTCTTTTCCCTTCACTACCTATTACAGGAGGGAGAATTGATCATGAGGTGGGGAGAGCTGGTCCTGTTCCTTGCCCACTGCATCACTCAGGAGAGTGGGCCCTGCACTTCACCTGGGCAGCACAGAATAGCTAGCCTTGGTAGTGTGGGTATGGGTGAGCCAGCCTGGAAAGCATAAGAGCAGGAGAGATTGCCCCATCCCTTGCTGGTGGAGGCATTATGTAAGCTAACCAGGACAGTGCTGGAGAGCCTGCCCTGTTGGTGTGTGTGTGTGTGAGAACTGGCAGGCTGACCAACTCAGCAACCACCCAGGCCCAGATCCAGGCCTTTGAGTTGACCTGCTCCAACATCTACCCCAGCTATGAACTGCGGATCTAGTGCTGATAGTGTAGAAGAAACCAGAAGCTTTACACAAGAACAGTGACTCATTACAACGATCATTTGCCAGAAAAGACGTATGAACAAGAGAGTGTACTGTGTGACTCACGGCAGATTCCATGATAAGATTTATCTTTATCTTTATCTTCATCATCGTCGTCGTCGTCATCATCATCATCATCATCATCATGTTCACCAATTCTGTTTTCTTTTCTTTTGGAGGGGAGGTTACAAGAGCAGCGGGAAGATGTGATGGGCCATAGAAATGAGGGAGATTGGGATGCAGGATGTGAAAATCTCAAAAAAAATTTTTTTAAAGGAAAAAGGAAAAAAAAAATCCCTAACAATGTGGACAATAAAACTGAGATAAGAAGGTGACATGTGCATTAAAAGGCAGGCTAGTTATTCAGACCACTGATTTCTGCTTCTTCCACTTAAGGAGCATAGAAGTTGCCACTTCACCCTTATAAGTAAAAAAGCTGAAGAAACTTTAAAAAAGTAGCCACTTCCTTAGATGCAGCAGGTAAATGAGGTCACAGTGCAGGCTGATAGGACAACACGCTGACCTACAGATTTATCACTGGCAGAGCAGAAACCCACAAGCCAATATCTCCAAGGAAACCAACATCATGTGGAAAACCTCTGAACCGTAACTGACATACTGCTGGGTGTTCAGAGCAGCCAGCTCGGGTGAACGTGGGACATTTTCGGAGACCAGTTAGAGGTAGCTTTCAACAAACTTAGTCTTGCTTCCAGGAGCCCACACAGTTATCATCAAAGGAAAAATATCTCATCAAATTTCTGGCAAGGGCAGGGACAAAGAATATCAGAGTCCTGTCTACCCCTAAGAGCGACTGCTTTCAGGAGCAGCTGTTCCATCAGCCTGATACACTGGGGTTTATGCAATCACAGTCAATGTGAGCGAGGGAAATGCTAATCCCACTCCTCCTCATACATCCAGACCCAAGTAACAGGAAGAAAATGTTGAGAAAGGGAAGTGAAGGCTATACTCCAGGGATCCAGGCCCATGTACCTGAAGAGTTGTACCTTGTTTCATAGGACTATGAAACACTATAGGACATATCCCCTGCTCCTACATATTATACCTATATGTATTATTGTTATTATTATTATTATTATTATTATTATTATTATTATTATTATTATTATTATTATTATTATACAGGGCTTCTCTGTGTAGCCTTGGATGTCCTGGACTCACTTTGTAGATCAGTCTGGTCTTGAACTCACAGAGATTCACCTGTCTCTGCCTCCCTGAGTGCTGGAATTACAGGTGGGTGCCACTGTGGCCAGCTGTTATAGCTATATTATTAAAGACTTATTACTATCTCTGTTGTCAATATAACACTTCCGTCTTTCAACAATGTTACATGGCAAACAAGAAGGGAAAATTACAGTCTGAAGAGATGGAAAAATTGAATATAGAAGGAGAGTTACAATTATCAGACTACCAATATCAAAACCAAGATCAATATGCTGAAGACTCAAAAGATAAAAAATAAGCATGCAGGAACACATGAATTAATTAAGCAGAAATGTTACAGAGCGTAAACACTGTAGCAGAAATGAAAAATGACTTTTTTATGGGCTCATTAGAGAATGATAAAATTTAGAGGGAAAATATAAACTTAAGGTCTCAAAAATCATTTAAAAATGGAATTTATAAAAGGCTGAAAAGGCATCTCAGTGAGTATGATCCCTGGAGCTTCTTGGCTAGCCAGATTTGACAAAGATTGCAGGCTGTAGGTTTGGTGAGAGTTCCTGTCCCCAGAGGAAAAGGAAGAGAGTGACAGACCAAACACACTTTATCATCCTGTAGTTTCCACGTGTCTGGATGTCGGGTACAGGTACATGCACACATGTACACGGGTGCATGCATGTGCACCCATGCACATGTGCACACACATTAAATATTTTAAACTGGCTGGAAGAAAACAAAAGTGATTTTTTTCAAGATCTATAAGCTAAGAACAAGAGTTGTCACAAACACGGAGCAGAAGTGGCAGAGAGAAGACACAAGAGAAAGAAAAGTATTGATACAGCAGTGACTCCAAATCCCTTGCATGTACATCAAACCACATGGTTCAGGAATCAAGAAGGACACCTTGCAGGGTAAATACACAAGACAAACTAAAACTTGACTGAAAACACATTTATGCATAATATATCCATCTTGAGAAAACCAACAAAAATAATCCTGCAAGAAGCTAGGCAGGTGAGGGCTATGCTCCTTCCCCATAGAGAAGTGGGTATGAATTACATCTGCTTCTTTAAAACCAGAACAGACAAGCACTGGGTATTTCAAGGACTGAGATAAAACTGACATTTCCTCAAAACTAAATAGCAGCAGCCTCAGTAGGCGGTGGCAGTGGTGGAGGTAGCGGCAAAGAGAAGCAATGATGTAGGGGTAAAGGTGAAATGAAAAAGTTGGTTCTCTGGTCTGGGGAGATGGTTCAGCAGTGATATTATTTACCTTATAAGCAAGAAGGCTCTAATTCTACAGCCCAGGTAAATATGTAGATTGGGGGATGGAGAGGTGGCTCAGTGGTTGAGGGCATGGGGTGCCCTTCCAGAGGACCTGCATTTAGTTTCCAGAGTACCCATGATGGCTCACAATTGTTGTAACTCCAGAATCATAGGATCTGATATTCTCTAAAGGCCTCCACAGGCACCAAGCCGTACACATGATACATATACATATATGTAGGGAAAACACATAAAAAATAATAAAAATGTAGATTGGGCATGGTGGTGCCTGTACTGGCAGCCTTGGAAAGTGGAGCTTTCCTACCTAGCATAATTAGTCAGATGAGAGGCCTAGGGTTTGACTGAGAAGCCCTACCTCAGAGAATAAGGTAAAAGAACAATTGAGGCTGCTCCTTGATACCAGCAGCAGATAACCACCACCCCCAGTAGGCACATACACTGTGTGCATCTATGTTCATAAACATGCAAAAACACACGCACACATACCATATGTGCAGGAATTAAAAAATGAAATAAAAATTGATTTAACACATTATTTTTTGTTCAGGTTAATGGAAACAATGTACCATATCACGATTAAAATTTATGTGTGTGTCACTGTATATGTGCTCATATATTCATGATGAAGTGAGCTGAATGAAAATAAAAGAGACTAAAGGGAGAACTACAGGGCTCTCAATGATAAAGTCCTTCACTCTACTACGAAGGTTTGAATTACAAAGTACTTTAAAGTACTATTTTATTATGAACCCTAGCTTTGAAGTGGACTTGAAAGCAAACTTGAAGCATTCTAAAATTGGTTTGGATTAGTTACAAATATATTGTACAACTGTAGGAGAACCCCTTAGAAATGAAAAAGAAAACCTGTATAAATATCATGGGCTCTGGTCTTTGGGCTGTGACAAACAGAAATCTCAGAGCCAGAGAGTTGGCTCAGTGGCTAAAGGTACTTGGTATATAGCCCCAAATCCAAGTTTTACCACTGGAACTGACATACACAGAGTGGAAGCTAGTTGTCCTGTCTCCCACACATGTGTGCTGTGGAATACATGCATATAATAAAATAAGGAAATTGAGATAGAGAATTTAAATTGAAAACAGAAGTTCATTTATCAGGAGACTGAAAGCCACAAGGAAAAGTTTCTGGAAGGCTTTTTTTCTCACTCAGAGATGGGGCCTTTTTCCCTGCATCCTGACTATGTAGACAAGATGGTCTCTCGGAAGGCTCAGCCTCTGCAACCTAATCATCTCCCAAGGCTGTTTTCCTAATACCAGCAACTTGGCTGTTAGTTTATTGAAGAAATTTCAGAAAGTTAGCTAGTGTTCAGTCAGTAACAATAGTCTTAGAAAGAATGTAAATGGAATCATGAAAATGAAACAACAAAAAGCATATGAAGTATGTCAGAAAAAATAGGAACAAATCATAAAACAGAAATCGGTCAAAACAACACAGAGGTAATTCAGCTTTACCAGTCATCTCTTTGGATATTAACAGCCTAAGAGTATCAGCTGAAAGACAAATAAGGTCTTTGGATGGATGCAAAGGACAAGATCTTGCTGTGTATCGCCTGTAAGGACTTACCTTAACTACAAAGGTATATACACATTTAAACTTCAGGGATGCTAAGTGATATCCTCATTCATTAGTAAAACAGAAAGCAGGAATGTTATGTGTTGCCCACTGTGGCTACATGGCCAGGAAGTTACTAGGGAAGGATACCAGTATTGATAAAGTATCAACTTTCCAAGTTGACACAATCATCCTTAAAGTTTATGTGTTTAAGAAAACAATATTAGAAACATGAAAATATGACAGGCCTGTCAGAAAAAAATAGATAAATCAGTTATATTAGCAGGCCTTAATATCCTTCTATCATAAGTGCGCAGTGAGCCAGTAGAAATTAACAAAGGGCAGAGTTGACATAAATGTTATCATCAGTTCAATGAATTTTGACAGCAGCTCATAAGTTAATCTACTTAATCTAACAATAGCAGATAATGCATTCTTCTTGCCTCAGGTGTTAAAATTCACCAAGAGAGAACCTATTCTGGGCCATAAAACATAACTAGTAAAATTTAAAGTATAGAGGGTTGGCAAGGTGTCTCAAAAGGAAAATTTTCTTGTTATTCAAGTCTCATGACCTAAGCTTGATTCCTCAGAATGCACATAAAATTGGCAAAAGAGGATGGAACCCCCATAAATGTATCATCTGGTCTACCTAAGTGTGTTGTAGTACATGGCACCCATAAGTATATATACATGTGCATATAATGAATGATGGTAACTAAAAACAAGAAAATTAAATGTATAGAATTATATAATGTCTGCTCTGAAACCATAGTAGAATGCAGCTAAAAATCAAAACTAGAGAGATGAACAATTTTCCTCAAACTTCTAGTGATTAAATGATATATTTCTATATACTACAATTAAGAAATATAAACAAAAAATTATGAAAATATTTTAAGTGAATCCAATTGAAAATACAACATATCAAAATTTGTGGCCTGTAGGAAGAGCCAAGGTTAGGGAAATTTATAGCAATGAATGTATTTATTTGAAAGCAAGGATCTAAAAAATCAATCATTTATTATCCCACTTTAGAAAATGAGAGACAGAAGAGCAAATTAAATCTAAAGCAAGCAGAATAAAAGAAATAAATATCAGCACAAACCCCACTAAAATTGAAAACAGGAGATCAATAGAAAAAAAATCAACAAACCCAAAAGCCAGTTCTTTGCAAAGGTCCAAGCCATCGATATGCCTCTAGCCAGGCTAACGTGACAAAAGAAAAGAGACAGGCACTGGTCCTACCAGATAGAAAAGAGGGCATCACAAAAGCATCTGGGGACAGTTAAAGGATAA
The DNA here is from genome assembly GCF_903995435.1 of Acomys russatus. NCBI lineage: Eukaryota > Metazoa > Chordata > Mammalia > Rodentia > Muridae > Acomys > Acomys russatus. Next base: position 30,430,871 of record NC_067149.1, read on the forward strand.
TGAAGGAAAACGTTAACTCTCTGCTTATAAATCCAATAGCCTAGGGAAAAGGACTGAAACTTTGAAAGACAAAACTTGTCAACTCTTACACAAGAAAAAAGAAACAATCAAAATAAGCCTATATCAAATAAAATTATTGAGTCAGTAAATACAAATCTCTCCAAACAGAAAGAACAGAATGAAATGGGTTCAAAGGTTAATTCTGTATAACCTTTAATAGCAAGAAATCACACCACTTCTCCACAATTTTTTTACAAGATAGAAGCAGAGAAAATACTTCCTAATTATGATGTTAGAATTCCACAAGCCATACCAAGACATTGTAAAGAAACTGTGCAGCCATACCTAATAAATATAGATGACAAAAATCTTAAACAGATATTAGTAACCCATTTCAACAATGTGTCTATGTTTCAGTGATATTGCTTCAATATACTATTAGAAATCAAGCTAAAATAAGACAAAAAAGATAAAAGATACATCAAATGGAAAGAATGAAATAGAACTTCATGTCACAGATGAGACAGCCTTCTATATCTATCATCTATCTATCTAATATCTATCAATTTATCTATATACATGTATGTCATCTATATATTATATATTTATAATCTGATAAATCCATAAAAATATCCCAGAACTACTAAATGATGCAGTACAGGAGATTTTTTTCTTATGTACCAACAATGTACAAATAATATGTGAAATAATGAATTTCACTATTTCTGTCTGCAAAATACCCACAAATGTTATGAACAATTACTGCAATATCTGATAAAAGAGATCAAAGACCATAAAAAATGGAGAGATAGCTTACATTGAAGCACCGTGAAGCTCAATAATTTAAAATTTCTCCACCTTGATCTCCACACTGTTCATATTGTCAGTCACACAACTAGGATATTATTTTGTGGACACCAGCAACCTGTTCTTAAAGTTTACATATGGGAGCAAAAGGCCTCAAAAGCCAACATTGTTCTTAAGAACAAAAACTGGATCACGGACATCATCCAACCTCAAGGTTTATTCTAAAACTACAGAAACCAAGAGAGTATGGTAAGTGGTGAAAGAACAGAGAAAAAGATCAATGGAACAGAATAGAGAGTCCAGAAATAGCCTTAAGATACAGCCAACCAGTATTTGACAAAGGAGCAAATGAACTACAATGGACCAAAGGTAGCCTTTTCACAATATGGGTACAACTGGATATTCACAGAAAAAATGAATTCAGACACAGCCTTAATGCTCTGTAGGGATATTAATTCAAAATGGATCATAGTACTAAATGGGAAAAAATATCTAACTTAAAGAGTATCACAAAGGATAATTTCTAGATGATCCAGGATATGGCAGAAGCTTTATGAGAACAATAGCGGAAGCACTAATTCATGTAACAAAAAGGTTGACAGTATGGATTTGACCAATGTGAATAATCGTTCTCTGAAGCATATCAAGAGAATGAAAAGTCATACCACAGTCTGGGGTGATCACCTGCCGGCACTAACGATGGGCTTTTATGTAGCACATAGAAAACGGCCTTTCAAACAGCACAGAAGGAAAAGAAGCCACCCAATCAAAAAGTGAACAAAGAACAAACACCTCATTCAAGAAAATCTACAAGTCACAAGTGATAAATGTACCAAACCAGCTCAATCCCTTAGGGGATTTTGAGTTAAAACAAATGAAAGGCTGCACATGGCTATTCAGGAAACCAAGACTAGTAAGTACTGGTATAGGTGGAGAGAAAGTAGGAATTTCTGGTCACTAATTTTGATATAGCTACTTGGAGGGCATTTAGATGGCTTCTGAAACATAAGTCCAGTCTCATGATAAGATGCAGCCAATGTACTCTTGGTATTTACCCAGATAAATTGGAAACTGATGTCCACACAAACACCTGGCTATGGATGTTTATAGCAACTTTATTCATAAGACATGAAACAATGAAGTAATCAAGATAAGCTCTGGTGGAGGAGTGTATAACTAATCAGTAACACATGGACAGTGGCATATTATATTGCTGTTAAGAAGGTATGAGTCATGAAGCCACAAAACAATATAAAATTGCCCTAAGTGTAGATTGTAAAGGATCAATACTACTAAATGATAGAACCTAATTTAAAAAAGATTAGACACAACCTGAGAACAAACACATGGCACTCTTGAAAAGAAGAGAGATGCATGGTTGTCAAAAGTTAGAGAGGAAAGAATCACAATTTCACACAAAAGAGGTTTCTTAGGGCAGGAAAAAAAATTCTATGTAGGATAAGAAAATGCTCTACATATTTTCAATGGTAGGTTTTAATTGTTAACTTGTTGCAATCTAGTATCACAAAGACAGTCTCAGTGAAGATTGACTAAATTGGTTGGCCTGTGGGCATGCCCGTAGGGATTAGTGGAAATTCCATCCATTGTGGGTTGCACTAGTCCTTAGGTGGGGGTGAAGGGTGAGTGGGTGTTGAGCTGAGTACAAGCATTCACAGGCATTGCTGTCCGTTCTAATTACAGATGTGATATGATCAGCTGTGTCGAGTTCCTCTTGTTGCGACCTCCCTACAGTGATGAGCTTTGAATTCTGAGCTAAAATGTGCCTTTCTCGCTTTCATTGCTTTTTGTCAAGATATTTTTTAAAATTTTGTTATTAATTTATTAAGATTACATCTCAATTGTTATCCTCTTGCTTGTCTCCTCCCTCCCTCCCTTTCATACCCTATTCCCCTCACCTAGGTCTGTGACAGAAGGGGACCTCCTCCTCCACCATATAGTCACAGCCTCTCCAGTCTCATCTTGGTAGCCTTTATAATCTTTCTCTGAGCGCTATCAGGCCTTCCCACCCAGCAGAACTGATCAAATGTGGGGCACCAGAGTTCATGTCAGAGTTTGTCAAGGTATTTAATCATAGCGACAGAAAATGAAATCCTATCAGTAAACATCTGTCAAACTGAGAGTGTACAACACTGAGTGCACTTAAATGTAGATTACAAACTTATGATAATAATGTACCAATGGCATCCCATCAGCTAACACAGCTGTGCCATTTGAGTGAGGGATGCTGGTGAAGATATGGAACATATAGCGATTCTATTTTCCCCTAAGTTTTGCACCACAGTTTTCCTTAAATTTTCTCTAAAGTAAAGCTTATCAATTAAAACCTACAAGTCACAAAGTCTACATATTATATGATTTAATTTAAATGAAATGTCTAGAATGTACAAATATTCAGAGATAGAAAAGAGTCATGAGTAATACGTACAGTTTTGAAAAAAGTGTCAGTTTGATTGTGGTGTGAGATCTCGGAAGTTGATAAGTCAATGAAGCTGATAAAACTTTCCAAAGACAGATGAATAAAATGTAAAGTAATAAATAATACATATCATTTTCTCCTGATTTTGTATAATTCATTTATTCATTGAATTTATGAGAAATGCCTTTATTTTAGACACTGGTCTCCTACTGTAGGATGTGGTCATAATTTTTTTCTTATCCTTTTGTGCTTAAGAAAATGAACCCAAACAATACTGCAAACTATATCTCACTCTTGCAGGGAACACTAGCTTCTGTACCAAAGGTGACATTTAATTTTGTGTTTGGCAAGCCATATTTCCCTGGTGTTGAATTTCATAAATTGGAGGGCCAGAAAGCTGTAAACAAATGAATTATTATTGTCTCAAAATGTACAGAACTTAAAATACTTGAATATCACTACATCTAGGTTTTAGTAGGCATATTAAAATATACATACACATAAACAGAAACATCTCCTCTACAGTGACTATGTTCTACATTTGAATGAAGCTGAGATAGATCCAATAGTTAAACTCTTAGTATGTCCTAAGGCCAATAACAAGTATCCATACCAAGCCATGCCCTAAGATTGCACAGTGATGTAATTTTACTGTGAGGAAACAAGATGAAATTCAGAGTAAATGCCTCTGCAAGTTTAAGTATCTGCAATTCTTCCAAAGTCTCTCTGCAAAGTATATGATTTCTAACACCCCAAAATTTTTATTTGTAACTCTAAATATTGATCCTAAAATCTTCCTCATGTTCTTCCACAGCGTCAGCCCTAGAAAGGTTATGAAAAATCTTAGTAAAAGGCAAATTTAGATGCTCTTGATTAGATGTAAGTGAGAATTCTTTTTATGAGTGGCATGAAAGACAAAGCTGATAGAAAATTAATGTGACAGGTGAAAGTATTCCCTGTGAATCAGCAACAAGTATATAAAGAGAAGTTTGAACAAATAAATGTGTGTTGCAAATCTATAAAAGTCTCACATTTTAATGGAAGAAAAGCAAGAATGCTAGGTCATTGCAAGGAAGAGGAGATGGAGCCAATATTACCAGATAGGATTGACCTACAGGTACTGGCAGATGAGAGAGAGAGAGAGAGAGAGAGAGAGAGAGAGAGAGAGAGAGAGAGAGAGAGAGAGAGAGAGAGAGGAGAGAGGAGGAGGAGAGAGAGAGAGAGAGAGAGAGAGAGAGGAAGAGACAGAGAGAGAGGGACGGGAAGGAGAGAAAGGCGAGAGAGGAGAGAGAGAGAGGAGAGAGAGAGTGAGAGAGGCGGAGAGAGGAGAGAGGAGAAGAGAGAGAGAGAGAGAGAGAAGAGAGAGAGAGAGAGAGAGAGAGAGAGAGAGAGAGAGAGACAGAGAGAGACAGAGAGAGACAGAGAGACACACACAGAGAGAGACACAGAGAGAGAGAGACAGAGAAAGAGGAGAGGAGAAGAGCAGAAGAGAAGAGCAGAAGAGAAGAGAAGAGAAGGGAATGGAAGGGAAGGGAAAGGACGGGAAGAGAAGAGAATGAATGAGTTTTTTGTGTGTGTTTGAAAGATTTTTGTCTCAATCCAGTGGGTATCCAAAGCAGATGGATATATACAAAAATTTGATTTATATAAATTTTGATTCTTCATATTCAAAAAACAAAATACAGTTCCAACCCAGGAGACATGTACATGAAACTGTTTGATATTTTTTGATTTTCAACTTTTGATACTCATCTTCATTGTCAGACTGAAAATAATTCTATACAATAGACAATACAATTCTATACAATAGACATGCATTTACTCACTTACAATTGGGCACTAGCCCAAAAGGCATGTCCCATGAAATTCTTCCCTTACCAGAAGATGGGGATACATGTGAGGACATCCTACTGAGACTCTAGGTAAGAGAAATATAGGTGATGGGGAAATAGAAGGACCAGAGGGTCCTAGAAACCTACAAGAAGAACATTGTGATGGGTGGGATCGGGGCCCAGGAGGTTCTTCTCAAACTATTGCACTAACCAAGGACAATACAAGTAGTAAACATGGAACCCCTACTCTGATCTACCCAATGGACAAGACATTCTCCACAGTTATGTGGAGAGTGGGGACAGACTCTGACATGAACTCTGGTCCCCCATATTTGACCACCTCCCCTTGGAGGGGAGGCTGAATGGCACTCAAAGAAAGAATAAGCTGGCTATCAAGATAAGACTTGATAGCTTATGACCATATAGTGGGGGAGGAGGTACCCCTTGGTCTTTGATCTAGGGGAGGAAAATAGGGTGAAAGTGGGAGGGAGGGAGGAATGGGAGGTTACAAGTGATGGGATAACAACTGAGTTGCAATCTGAATAAATTAATAAAATTTAAAAAATAAAAAAATAAAACTAATCGTGGGTATTTAAATTTATTTTTTCTGTGTACTTTACATGAATAAATAATGTAGATTATTTATCCATTTATTTAAAATGTTTAAAAGCCAATGAATTTACCTTAGCCAGAGGGAGTAGTTTAATTTAATGTCAATTTAGATAATTTTTACTGTCTTAGAAAGTATATATTTAATTGGATTATTACAGAGATGACTTGAACTTCGTGTTCTCTTTTTATTCATCTCTCTTTTCTCTCTTGTACTCTCTTATTCGTGGCTAATTCTACTGTCTTTTTCTTCTTCATTGCATTAATACTTTTCAGACATCACTTAGTGCTTTTGAGGCTACATTAGTTTCATATCATTTCCACATAGCAGTTATTATTTTTTCTGACCTAAACTTTACAGCGATTTGAAAAACTACAATGAAAAAAAGACTGTCTATTTGGAGGGTCATTTTTATGATCATATTACTGCAATTAATCACATGATCAAATTGTATTTTTATAATTTTTGACAAATTGATCTTTGGCAGTTGAAAGAATAGGAATGATTCAGAGGTTCTGCACATTGATATTATTTTTTCATTACTTCTTCGCTTAAATTTGCCATTGTATATTTTAGTGGTATATTATTTTGGGCCCTATGGTTTCTTCTTCTTATAACTTCACCATGCAGAAGCACATTTTCAAAGTGAATATTTTCTTGTTTTTAAATTTTGAGACTTCAATTTAACGACAAATAACCAAACTGTCAGCCACATACTGCTCCTTCCCCTCATGTTTTGTTCTCCCCACCCCTTGCTCTAGGTTGGATTTCATGTGTAGTCGTATGTATTCCATAGCAGACCACATATGGGGTTCTGTTCAGACTGTGGCTCTCCACATCACTGGCCCATGAGGAAAGGTGAGGGTAATACTGATGACAGGTGCACCTAAGTTCATCCTGCCCACTTGTGTGCTGATCTGACTTATTCTCGGTGGACTATTGTTGAAAACAACTGCTCCTTTTGTTGCACACACAGAAAATGGCTGCATCATCTTTGTGTGCAAGAAGAGCTCAGTCACTACATCCACTGTGTTCTGGGACACCTGTGTTCTCTGGTCCTATATAACTCCACTGAGGCTTTCCTAGACAGAAAATCACCTGACACCATCAATGAAGCCAATGTCCTGACCTTCAGCATGGTGGTGTTCCTCAGTGTCTGAATGGTGTTCTTCCCTCTCTAGCACAGCTCTAAGCAAAAGGTAATGTTGCTTGTAGAGGTCTTTTCCATCTAGGCCATTAGCTGAGGTCTGCTGACATGAGTCTTTTTCCCAAGATGCCACATAATTTTTCTAAGACCCGATAAAAGTCATTAAAAAAAAATATGGGTCAGCCATGTAGCCGAGCATACTGGCAACACAAAGTTGAGTCAATGTCTTAAAAAAGAATATGAAAAATTGGAATTTTATAATGTCGTGGTGCAGGGGATGAAGTGGATTAGAAGGGATGGAGTTGGATTTGATCAAAATACATGCATGCATACATGAAGCTCTTAATAAAAAAAATCATGAATAAAGTACATTTATGAACTCTTTATTTTCTAAAAAACATAAGTCATTATTAAAGTTACTACATTGCCTGGTATAAAACTGTACCATTATTATCAGTAAATATTACTACATTATATACTATCTCTTTCCACAAGTAAACGACTCTTATTTGTTCTCAACTGATGTTTTTGCCGAAGTGTGCAGCTTATTACTATTACTCCCTGCATTGTCTCCCACCAGCCTAGTTAGCACAAGCCCACAGAATTGCTTGTTCTTATTGTTAACATCCTCAGATTACAATCGTGTAAGCAAAGCTTATGACAGTTTAAAGATGATATGTTTTAAACAAAAAAAATATTATATCGAATAATCATGGAATTAAGGTTTTACCTTAGTTTAGTATTGAAGATCCATGTACCTTTTATGTAGTTTTACACTGAAAATAACCACTGTTCAAGACCTTCAAGACCTTGTTTTCACACTCAAATATTTTAATGAAGTTAAGTAAGACCAAGTGACCATGTTATATTATCACATAGAAAAAAATCATGCTGGATCACAGTTTGTCTGCTACTGAGAGCAAGCCTTAAGCTCACGTGTTGCTTCTGCAGACTGGTGAGATTGCAGGCTGTGGGGAGTAAAATAAATCACACTGAAGCAAGCCAGTTAAATGAATGGTGGATTGGTTGTCACTGCTCTCCTTCTTTCTCCTTTCTCCTTACAGTGACTTTTATTCACACACATTCTAATTCATCACAGACCCAATTCCGTAAGACGTTTGTGAAACTGTTCTATTTGGTTTCTAGACATCTTTCATTTCTAAAGCACCTTGCTTTAGGTTTATCAAAATATACATTACATATTGAAGCATCTTACACTGAGTGTATAGTGAATGCCTGTTATGTCTATTTTAAAAGGTTCTATTTGTAGAGTGCCCCGATCATATAATATGTCTTCAGTCCAAAATTTCACTTTTTAAGCAAACCAAAAATATCCTTGAATGTCACCAAAATGTGCTGTAAATAGCTATGCACATTCCAAACACCCCCCATCATATTATTTTGTTTCTCTTAGCTTTACAAGTGGAAGATGATCTATACTTGAAAGTAAGGTAAGATAGACATGGGGTATCACCGGGATAAAAAAGTCAAATAGCTTTTTTTCTGAGTTCATGCATGGGATGAAATCTCATGTGCTAAGTATGAGATAGATAGAATGTTACTCCACATACACATTGCTAGACTGTGTGTGTCTCTTCTAACTCTCCATACGTGTGACATAAGTGGCATTGTGTGGACACGCACGTTCTTATCTGCATACTTACACATACATCTGATGATGTGCACAAATAAAACTTTACCTGAGTGGTTTTTTTTTGTTTGTTTGCTTGCTTGCTTGCTTTTATAACAAATATTGGGTATCAGCTATCTAGTGTAGTCCGAAAAGCATTGAGCTGAATGAATCAGTTGCTTCAAAGATGTGAGTCAATTTTTCTGTTACTTAAACTATCCCCTTCTATCCCCTTCCATCGGCAACGTGACTCTTAGAATGTAAACCTGCTCATCTGCTTTTTTGTTCACATTTTGGTGTTTTGGAAAACAAAGAATGTATCTATTAATATAGCAGAAGAGGGAGAGAGAGAGAGAGAGAGAGAGAGAGAGAGAGAGAGAGAGAGAGAGAGAGAGAGAGAGACTCTAGGTATTAATGTGTATGCTGCAATGAATACAAAATCATAGGACAGGGGCTGCTATGTAATTCCCTTCCCATGCAACAGAAAACCAATTTACTTAATTGCTTTTGCTTAAGGACAATGTCATTTTGTACAGCTTACTGTTTCATACTGATGTGAGAATATTAAGTTACTAATGGTACAAGTCAATAAAAAAAATCATAGGCCATGAACTTCCGTGTTATGGAAGGAACAAAAGTGGCAAAGATGGCATTAATTTATGAAATTTCATGTTTCAGACACTTGACTCTTCCCAGAGATGACTTTATGTCTTCTCTACAACCCATTCATGCCATATCAATCAGGAGAGTTAAATTACATCATCAACTCCAATATTCTTAATGCTGAGTTTGTCTTACACAAGTAACAGCTATCCAGTTGAGCCTTTAAGCATCTCTGCACATTACCATAAAGCTGCTTTGAATTTGGAGTATTTCAATGCATATTTATTTAGCGTTAACTAACACAGAGGGTCTTGTATTGAATAAAATATTGCAGCAGATTATGATCCAGATGATAAATCACAAACATAATTTTATGTCATGGCAAAGTAACTAATGCTTCAAATTGAATTCTTTATCTCAGAATTTAAACGAGGAGAACTTGCTCAGAGGATTATTTTCCAAACTGGATAATGGGTAATTATGAAAGCAACTGGATTAATTCTTCTCAAGATTCTTCACAACCTTGGGCAGTATCACAAAGAATTCAGAATGGCAGAGAGAGCTAATGCGAGAATGTTAGCCCAAGTTTTCCCTGTTGTTATGGAATATAGGAGAGGTAATTTTCAAGTATGCACTCGAAGTAATGATAACAAGAATGCTGAGGGCTTGTAGCAATTTAAAACATAATAATAAATACGTAATAATAAATTAAGTCCCATTTCACTCCAGGGTGATCTCATCTTAATTTAATTTATATTTCTGAAATTGTCGTATTTCCAAATAAATTATCTCCTAAAGTACTGACCTCTAGGATTTGAACATACCTTTTAGGAGGACAGAGTTTAGACACATATTCAATCATTTGAAGTAGCATATAACCCTGAAGTATGATATAGGTATGTGTGCCTGTGCATATATTTAACAAGAAGCCACTGTCAAACAAATATATTGCATTGAACAGTGTATATTTGCCTGCTTTCTTGATGCCTACATGGCAAGTCTATAAACCCAAGGTTTGACATCTTCCCAAATAAAATTACCTTCTCTGAGATCAGTGGGACAAATCATCAACCAAGCTGGCCTTACTTGACCAGACTCAGAGATAGTCACCCAGCTATGAAGCCTTTGGTCAGCCTTGCTGGTTCAGTATAAGTACATTTCTTAGCCATTCTTTCACTATTTACTTTTCCTTGAAATCCATACTCTTTTTTTCTATCCTAGACTTGTCACAAATGATACAGAAAGGAAGAGGACATCTGAGAGCATTAGCATTGTGGAGACAAAAAGATCAGCTCCACTACCAATTCTCTCAGTGAGTCAGAGAGAATCATTGCATTTTTCAAATCCTGACTCTGTACACCTGTTAAAGGAAGAGTCTCACAGATAATGTCCAATGAAACAGCAAAGGATTCATATGATTAAATACCTACCATGGCTTCTAGATGAATTGCTTAGCAAGACAAAGTTACCTTCCATTGCTTCACAAATTGGTTATTTGAAATAAAAACATTTATATGGGATGCCAATCATAAAGTGTTGCAAAAGTATTTAATATAAGTGGAGCATTAATCAATATTAATTGTAGTTCTAGGTTGCAGGAAATACTATTAATTCCTCATGGCTAACAAAAAGGAAATCAAACCAGACTAGAATCCTGAAACCAAACCTACCAACTTGATAAATATTTCTATGTGTTGTCTGTGTGTCACATATTTTTGAGAGGCAAAATTTCACAGGTGCATATAATATAAAGAATATGAGAAAAGTAACCTAACTTACCCCACCAACTTTCTCAAAGTGGGATCCATCTTTCTTAAAGTCTGTAAGGGCTCCATTGAAATACCAGGCAAACATAATGTCTAACAGTGGGTCATGTTGCACCTGGCATGGTAAAATGACGCTCTCACCGACAGCAACATCCATGTTAGAAGGTGCCAAAATTATTTTCGTTGGCTCTATTGGGGAGACAAATTATCAATAAGCAAATTTTAGTGGTGATAAAAGCAATTTCTATAGGCAGATTGTTCATCTGAGAATGTTTATGTTTGTATATACATGTACACCTATGTGATAAAAAGTCTCCAAGATTAAAGTGGTATCTTGAGGTAAAATTAAAAGAAATTTTACTGTCCTCACAAATTTTTCTTGGGAGAGCTAAGATATATGAGTTTTTAGAAGATACATATCCAGAGCTGAAACTTGCAAACTACATACCCCAATAACAAAATCAATTTACCTTAGTTTTATAGTTCTGTGAACTATGACAGAAAGTCTTATGTTCTCACCAACCTTTTCAATGAAAGGCAAATGTATTCACACCCAAATGCAAATGAGCTCAATCCTGCCTTGTTTACAGATTTGGGAGACATGCCATGGGAGAAGCACTACGCCAAGAGACTGGCTGATTTTCTTCAATATGGATGTCCACCTACACAGGTTCTGTAATCACCATCAGATGCCTTCTATTGACAATGAATTTAACTCCTCTTGATCCTGCCTCTCACTCTTTCATGATGCTTTTCACCTTCGGACAATAAACCTCCTCAATGAACTGTTTGTATATGAAGTGTAAAATATCTTATGATATTACCTCTTTAAATCAGTCTAGTTAGGCTTTGGTCCCTCATCAGACCCACTTTTATCAGGGTACCCAGAAAACACTATACTGTCATATCCAGTGGTAAAATTTTGGCCTTTGATGCCTTGACCTCTCATCTCTCCTCCCTTTGTCTCACTTGATCTCTTTCTTATCCTTCCCCCTAGCCTCTTCAACCTTTGCCAGTCAGTCAGCTTTCCCCCCACCTCCCTCTATGAGGCCTTTTTGGTCCTAAACTTCTTAATGCAAAACATGCTAACCTTTGCCATAAAAAATATATATATATATATTGTTAACACAGCAAATGTACAAATCAGTGGAATTCATCTCTTAGCTTCAAGTGTCAGTCTAACATAAACCCCTGCTGAGTAGGTATCTCCACATTAATCTCTCTACCCCAAGTCTAAACTTGCATACTCCATGACCTGCTCAGCTTCTTAACTCTGTTGCTTCACCATGACTTCATCCAGAGAATATAGAAGAATTCAGTTCCAAACAGGGCACAGACTAAAATCTAGGAGAACTTGTGGTTAATGTGCTGGTCTTCTTTCTCTTCCCATGGTGGTGGAGACACTGGAAGCTTTTATTCCTGAATGAAGGCAGTGGATCTGTCTCATGGCAACGTGGTGGCACAAGTATGCCAACCTGTGCCCTTGTAGTCCACTGGGGTTTTGTCAATATTAATTTGCTCCACTGAGGAAGCCTAGTAAGCACCTGGTGTTCAATATGCCCAGACTGACATCACAGCCTCTGTCCAAATCCAGGTCATGCCAATGCAATTGTTCTGATGGCCATTCATTCTGCTGTTTAACCAAACAGCCTACAGGTTCTTCCTTTCTTTCTCCTCCTCTGTTTCCCTTCCTTCACACCCCCTTTTCCTTCTCTTCTTACAGTTCTTGCAGGTCAAACAAAGAGCCTCAGGGATATCAAGTAGTACTAAGTCTGTGAGCTTTGCCTTTAGTCTTCACTTTGAAGCCATTGTGGACGCTTTCCCTTCATGAACCTCCCATCCAACTTGATTGTTCTTCCTGAGGAGTCTATGCCTAATGTCTGAAGCAGCTCATATCAGCACCTTGACTCCGAAGAAGCACCCCTTTGGGTAGTACTGATTACTGTCACCTCCTGCTGTCTTCATGATAATGTCTTCTGATCTCCTCTGGCCTCTCTTCTCCATCCTTTAAGTATCTTCACAACAGAGCAATTGTTTGAAAAAACACGTATCTGCGCTGCCATTTCTCTGCTGAGAACATTATATTGGCTTTTCTGTTCAAATCAGACTGAAACCTGAAGTTTCAACAACTCTCCAATATGTGTACATAACTGTCCCTAATCAATCCATTAACACTTTCATTTCCCTGAAATCTGTGCCCCATCTCTCATCCAGGCCAACTGAGGGTATCATGTTTTGCTTCCAACTTTCCCTACTCCCTCACTCATCTTTTCTTTTTCAATGGTTTGCATGCTTAAAAAAAAAAAAAAAAAAAAAAGCTCCGTGTTCTTATTTTTTTCTTACTCTATACTCCTTCTTGTGGTAAGATGTTAGGTTCACAGGGCAGTATTTTTGCCAATGTTTTCATTGACATAACCCAAACACCTATCTCATGAAATGATCAATTTTTTTGTTCTTGAAATAGTAAATAAACAAACTATATCCTCAAATTTTAAGCAAATTTCATTAATATTAAAGGTTATAAAATTAACTTGGACTTCTCTAGAAAAGAACAATTATAATGAATCAGGAGCATTCAAATCACTAACATAATAGCACAAAGTGAAGATAATCATAATATATTTTTATTTCTTATGTCCCAAAATACCAGCCATGTCTAGTCATGTGTCCTGAGCTGGGACAAATAAATACGTAGGAATCATACTCTAGGATTCAAACAAATGTGGATTCTGACTTCACAGTGCCCTATTCAGTGTGAGAACATATATTCAATGTCTTCATTTTATGCTAAATATTGTTAGATAATTCCAATATTAATAAAATGTATTGTGATCAAACACAACCACACCCCCTCTCCTCAATCTCCTCCTATATCTCACCACCTAGTGTCCCCCTCAACTTCATGCACACTCTTTAAGTCCACTGAGTTTCCCTAGAACTGCCAGTACTTGCGTAGGACTTTATATCTTCCTTTAACGAAATATGGTTTACCTTGGACTAAGGCAATCTCTAAGAAAAGCACGCACCTGTCACAACCAAATGTGTTGTGCCATTTGCTTTCCCAAACTGGTTTTCTGCTGTGCAGGTGTAGGTTCCAGCATCAGCCTTAGTCACATTCATAATTTTGAGTCCTCCATCATTTAAAAAAGAAATCCTAGAGTAAACAGAAATCAGAACGACAAATGTGCAAGTCACTCTTTGCATATAAGTGGAACGTTTCTTTCAGAATGCACTGTTTAAAGTAATCATTCATGATATAGACCACCAGTGTACACACACACACACACACATACACACACACATGAGTTAAGCAAGAAAAGATATTTCTCTTTCAATTTGAACTTTACTTGACGTTTATATTCATCTTTGGTTTAATACATTATTATCTCACATTTAATCTTTTCTTAAATAAGTACTTAATACTTATATAATAGGTTACTCATAGGTTATCCTTATAAATGTAGAGAAATTACAACTCAGACATTATATGATTTGCCTTAAATTTAAGATAGTATATGAAAAGCAAGAGCCTGCTTAATGTTTTTCTTTTTCTGCTTATACTTCTTATAAACTATTGTAGTTGCATCCAGTCATTGAAATTTCAATACTCATATATACATATAAACATTCACAGATATATAATATACATAAATGGTCATCTGTGAGCTACTGAAAATGGTGTGCCTTATGGCTTGTGCTCAAATTTGCAATCTTTTTTAAAAATTAATTAATATTTTAAATTTTATATACACTGGTATTCTGTCTGCATGTATGTCTATGAGGTGTCAGATCCATTGGAACTGGAATTATAGACAGTTGTGAATTTCCATGTGGTTACTGAGAGTTGAACTTTTGTCATCTAGTATAACAGCCCATGCTCCTAACCACTGAGCCATCTCTTCAGCCCCTTGCATTCTTAAAGATGTAGCATATGGTCAAAGAGCGGGAATAAGGCAGGAGACGGACTACAGAGAGAAATAAGGGTGGAGATCAGACCTGGGGAGAACAGGAGAGGGAGAACAGAGGGCCCACAGAGAAACGAGAAACTGTGGGTGGGGCATTTGTGTGCCAAGCTGAAGACCCAAGTCAAAATAGGTCCCTGGGAAGTTATCAGAGGGCCTCTAGCTGAGATTCATAGTAGCAGTGGTCATGGAGACAGAAGAGGACACCCTCTAACTAGATAAGACTGCTAGTGGAGGGAGGAGAACAAAACTTTGATCAAAAACCGATAGAACTGAGTTGCGGGGGGATGCCTAGGCAATGACTGCCCCAACCTAAGACCCACCCCCCGGAAGCAAGGTGTCCCTTGACACTATTAATGATACTCTGCTATGCATGCAGACAGGAGCCTAGCCGACTTGTCCTCTGAGAGGCTCCATCCAGCAGCAGTTTGAAACAGATGATGAGACTCACACCCAAACACTGGGAGATGCTTTAGGAAGTCTAGTGGAAAAATGGGGGAAAGGATAAAAGGACCTACAAGTAACAAGAGCTGCACAAGAAGACCAACAGCGTCAACTATTGTGTTTCTGGGATCTGAAGCACCAAGCAAGGACCATGCATGGACTAAGGCTTGGTCCTCTACCTAGATGTAGCTGACAGGCAGCTCAGGCTTCATGTCAATCCATAGTAAGGGGAGAGGGAGATGTCTCTGGCATAGACTCTTTTGCTTGCTTTTTGATCATTTCCCCCCTGATGGGGCACTGCTTTGCTAGGCCAAAGAGGAACAGCACAAATTCAGTCCTGGTGCTGCTTGGTGAGCTGTGGTGGGTTGGCAGGGCTGGGGCAGGGGTGGGTTCCCCTTTTTCTAGGAATAAGGGAGGAGGGGGAGAGGGAGGGTGTAATGGGGAGGAGTGGAGGGAGGGGTCTACAACCAGGATTTAAAGTGAATAAATAAATAAGTTTATAAAAAGATGTAGCATATATCTATTCCATTAAAGAAATTGAAATGAGTGTCTTACATGTAATGTCCTGGGATTACAGTCTGAACAAGACAATAATCTGGCAGTTCCTTTAGGCATTTTAATCTTGAGAGACACAATGAAAGATTAAGGAAATTTGAAAAGTACAGAGTTTGGGGAAGCACTTTGAAGAAAGAGAGGGTGGTATAAAAGGGCACAATTGCTTTAGGTAGCGTTTATAAAGTGGGGGGTCCATTAGCACTGACAGGGAAGAATAGGACAGCGTACTGCCTTGTTTGTCTGATCCTTGTATCTTCATTGCACAACATGTCTACTCAAGATTATAATCTCCTTTTCTGAATGCTTAAACCTTGCATTTCACACATATATGTCTTTTCTTTTCATGATTCATATCTTTAAGCATGTCTGTTGAATCTGTGTAAACCAAAAATAAGCCTTTTCAAATGTTTGTAGCTCAGTGTCAGCATGGCACCCTGTGCAAAACAGTGAATAAATGTCTATACCTTTGGGGTTGTTCAGTAGAGCATGTAGGAGAGATGGTGAGAACATTACATTAAAGCCCCAAATCTCAACCCAATCTCGAAAGACTATTACACACATTTTATGCACATAGTATATATACATTCACTTTGTCACTATGTACACACATATGAATAATGTCACTCTTTGGTATCTACTGGGGATTGCTTTATGATATGCCCAGTGGATATCATGTCTCATATAAGAAACTGTAAAACCTATATAAACATTATAGTTAATTTATTGTCAGAGCGCTTTTACTTAGTACAGTGAAACTAGGATAGGAATAACTATGTTCAGTGCTTAGGGAATAAAGAGAAAATGACCATTTCTGAATATCCAGTACAGCCTCGGTCAGAGAAGCTTCTTACTATGGTGGGTTAATAAATGGAGAGCCATCTTCTGAAATGTTGAGAGTAAGCAACTGTGACTGCTCAGCTACAGCTGCAAAACCTATTAAACCCAGACAGCCCCTACCCATGCTATAGGCTCAGGAAATATGGATGAGGATAAATGAATACTAGAGGCCTGGGATGAGGAAGAACGCTGCAAATGTTGTCCTCCACACATAACATAGCTGTTGCACATGTGAACTCATCGCAGCTGTGCTTACCTTCACAACATTTAGACAGTTAAAAAGTCTAGACAGAGGAAGGAAGGACTCCTAAGGCCCCAGCCACAGCTAAGAAATTACTGGCAGTTGATGGTTACTAGAGGAGAGAAAGCCACGTCTATTCAGGAGTGTAGCCTGTGACAGGTTCTGCAGCCCCCAGTGGATGATGTCATGGTCATGTGCATATAGGTAACATTAATTGGATTCTGTGTTAGAAATAAATGAGCAGGAGGCCAGAAGATTATTAAGTGTTCAAGAACACTAATTACTGTATCAAAGGACATAGATTTGGTTACCAGCACCCACTCACAACAATCCAATTAGTCCTCTTCAGACCTCCAAGAGTACCAGGCATGCACATGGTGCATCTACTTACATTCAGACATACACTCATATGTATCACATATTAGATAAACTAGAAATTAAAAAACTCACTAAAGGGACACATAAAATTGGGAGGAAGATGTGATGGGAGTCCTAGAGGAAGTTGAAGAAGGTGAATCTAGAGGTGTTTTTGATGAAGGCACGTTGCATATACATACATGAAATTTACACAGAGTAAGTTTTTAAAAGGCAGCTTTTCAAAGATTATTTTTTACAAAGTCATCATCATCATCATCATCATCATCATCACCATCATCATCATCATGTGCATGGGTGTTCTGTATGCATGCATTTCTATGTACAACACGCATGTCTGGTGCCCCTGGAGGACAAAAGAGGGTATCAGAAACTCTGGGTCTGGAGTTAGAGTTGGCTGTGAGTTGACACGTGGGTTATTACTAATCAAACCTGGGTCCTCTGCAAAAGCAGTAGTGTTCTTAACAGCCGAGCCATCTATGCAGCCACATCCTTTTCTTTTATTATGCTGATCTGGAACTGGTCAAATCTATGGATGCAAAGCTTGTTTACTCAGAGTACAAAAAGAATCTGTTACACACATATAAATACACGTATATAACCACATGTATCTATGTATACAAACATGTGTGTATGATATTGTGTTGCATTTTATTATATACATCTAAAAAAAGGACACATCAGAAGATCGGATAAAGAGAGTTTAGAAATGACTTAGTTGTGTTTAAGAAAAAGAAACTATCCTATTAGAGCACAAATCAGCAGAGATGGAGAGAATGAGTGTGAAAGGAGGAAGGGACTGGGGACTGGAGAAAAAGGGAAAATTCTTAGAGACAAAAGTCTGAGAAGAGGGAAGGGAAATCAATCAAGGGCACAGTCCCCGTTTATTTTGATCACTAATCCTTCCAGTAAAAAGTGGGAGCTGAGATTATTCCTGTTACTGAAAAAAAGAAAGTAAACTTTTGCTGGCTATTTATAACATATAATGGCAGGACAGACACTGTTCAGAGCTCATGAAGGCCTTTAAATGAAGCCGAGTGCATGTGCTCTGAATCCTAGGATGAAGCTAAAAGGAGAGGACTGGGGTTATTGTCATCTACCTCTTCAGAAACTAGTCAATCTTAAAACAGCAAAAATGCTTCTTACCAATTCAATAAACATTGAGCTAAAGTGCAGAGATGCTGATTTTGGTGCCAAGATTAAGAGAGAATTAGTTTTAGTTATCATTTCATTGTATGAATTTGCATATTTCCAATACCAGTGTACAAAATACCTAGACTTGCCTAATATGTGCTGCAGCTTCTGTTTGAGTCCCAACACCATGAAAAAATAGAGATCAAACAAAACAAATAAAGGAATCCTATGATGTGTTATGTACACTACCATTAATTGAGTAAAGCTATCTGCATGGCCATGTGAAATGAGGGAGAATTTCAGAGGCAAGGACTAAGGTCTCAGAAACCACACAAAGATCTCCAAAACAAACATATTGACTCTCACAGAATGCAAACTATGTGTGTATCATAAAATTTTAAGCTAATTGGGTATTTTCTTCCTAAATTGGTTCTTCTAGTAAGTTCTAAAAGGCCCACAAGGCATTTCACACAACATAAAAATAAACAATATTCAGTAATGGACGGAGTAATTGTTTCTCCATAGAAAACCTTCAATAACCCATGCTTCCCTACAGAGACTCGAAGTGAAAATTGTATACCACTTGACTATAAATGAAATTGCTTTCTAAGCTTTCTGGGAACAGGTTTTTCTGCAAATGGATAGAACTGAAAATGCAGATAACTACAAATAGCTCTGGTCTTGGCCCAAAAAGTTAAATGAAGATGGATGAGATGAACATTCAGAAACATGGTCCTGAAGCTTGCTCTGAGAATTGTGCACCTTAAAGCATGATGGTGTTTTAACTTCGTGATTAGTTTGATAGCACACCTTTATGAGGATTTTTATTGGTCTTTCCTTCTGTAGTAAGAGGTCAATTATTTAATTTAGATTTGAACAGTCAGTGCTTAATTTGGGATAAGGATAAGGTGATGTGATTGCCCTAAACTGCTTTAATGGCCTATGCTGTAATTCAGGGATGACATTGAATTTATGACTTAAAAAAGAAAACAAAACATTTTTCAAACTTTATACTGTTGCCTATGCAACATTGACCTGCACTTTATGATGACATTTAAATACCCATAATAACACAGTATGTGTTTGAATAGGAAAAGTATTGAATCTTCTGCACACCAAGCAGAATTTCTGAAAATATTGTTCTTCCCTGGCATATGATCTGAATATTACAGTAATTTATTCAACTTGAGTTTTAACAAACACACTGCAACTGAACATTTTGTCAGGAAGTACATCTCAGAGGAGATGAGCTCACATGAGATCACAATGATTAAACTGCTACACAGAAAATAACAAGGCTATTTTGGATTGTACTTTCTGAGCACGCATTCCACAAGATGGATGCTTACAATTAGTTGTAGGGGAAAAGTTTTCACAATGCATATATTACAGGATAAATAATAACAGTTAAGAAAAGAAAATATATATTGATCAAAGTATATTAGAAAATAAATGCCAGAGGAAAAGAGCAGACAGTGCTCTTGCCCCCAACCTACTCAGAAAAATAAGTGCTCCCCTTTGGGCTCAAAGATCACTCACAGACAGTATTTAGAAAGATAATGTTAGAGGTTCACCCTTTTAGCCATACCATCTTGGCCTTTCATCTTTTGAATCCAACAGTGTTAGATAGTTAGTCAGACGGTTAGTTAGTGATTCATTGGACAGAAAATTCTCTCAGGAAAAGAGAAACAGAATAAGGAAGACTCAACATTAATCACCCTATCCTTGAGTGAGCATGGGGGTGGCAATATTTGCTTTGTTATTTGCATGATGTACATTCCATGCAGCAGGTCGCTGAGGTGTCGAAGATAGCAAAGGTTGGCTCAAATCAGTAGTTTATGAAAACACTGAGTTCTGGTGCATTAACATGACCTTGTATTTCTAAGGATATGGCCAACAATCTGGGGATATTTCCTTTAGTTTTATTCAACCTTCCTGAATACAAAATGCTTTAAAGTATACGCCTGGAACTAAATGATTTTGCTGAATCAACTGTATTTTTCTAAAATGAACCTAAGGCAATAGTACTAAGATGGCCCAAAAGGTACTTCATTCTAATGGATACCCCTGTACCCCTGTACTTATAACATGTAATGCACAGGCAAGAATAATTTTCCGTTCTTTTAGGTGGGAGAGGGAGGGAGGGAGGGGACAGGAAAATAAGAGTAAGCAGATAACAATTGGGATGTAATGTGGATAATTATAAAAAATTGTAATTATAAAAAATAAATAAACGAGATGTCTGTAAAAATTATAAATAATACCCAGATATATTGAATAAAGAACACAGATTTGAACAAATGGACACAAAAATGTCTGATGGCTCATGTTTTAACAAAAAACTTCAAATAAGATTATTAAGACTCAAAGGCTCTGCATATTCGATGCTATTCTTCCATATTTCAGAGATAAGTCTAATCAATGAAAAGAAAAAATCAATGTGTAAGCTTCATTATTCTATGTAGATAAAGATGGTGGAATCTTGCTTAGGTCAGTAATGATGCTTTACCAATGCATCACCCCAAAATTAGGTATATTAACCTGCGAGCATATGTGAACAACCACAGTGCATCTCTGTAGGAGCAAGTCCTTTACTGCATGATAAGTCTGAGGGAGGATATAGGCACTCTAGGCCTTTGAACATCAAAGATGAAAAGGAAATAATTGAACTCTTTCAGGGTCTTCCACCAACACTGAGAGGGGAGACCATTTTATAGAAAAGGCATGCAGAACTTTTTCTACTATGAGTGTCCCTTTACTTCTGAAATAGAAATCACATCCAATAATAAGACTGAATTATAAGAGACATATTTTTTACATACAAGGGGAATTCCACCAAGTCAATGGTTTCTAGGCTGTGACATTATTTGACTTGCCCTAAATGGGTACATGTTTTGTTTTGTTTTTGGAGCCAGAATTGATCTGTTTTGAGGGTGGGGTATTCCCTTCCCCTATTTTATGCAGTCATGATATGGCTATGAACCACAGTGATCTTTCCTGGTGTAGCTTAGGGATAGATATGTAAAACAAGGTATATTTTCCAATTATAGTGAGTAATGGTTGCTTAGGTGTTGCCTTAAAACATGCAATAAGATTCTATTAGAAATGAATCATAAGGGGCTGGAGAGGTGGCTCAGAGGTTAAGTGCACTGGCTGCTCTTCCAAAAGTCCTGAGTTCAATTCCCAGCAACCATATGGTGGCTCACAACCATCTGCAATGAGATCTGGTGCCCTCTTCTGGTGTGCAGGCATGTATGCAAGCAGAACATAAATATATCTTTAAAAAAAAAAGAAAGAAAAATAATCTGCAAAAAAGAAAAAAAAGAAAGAAATGAATCATAAGGCTTTGGTTTCCTAACAGCTCTTCATGTACTATCAATCTTGATAAAGCATGGACAATATTTTGATGAATAATATTTGAAACAATGACTATTAGGGTCTCTGATAGCACTGAGATTTGTGGTGAAATGTACAAACATAAATTAAGTAATTCATTCTAATACTGGTTGGGACAATAAAGCACAATGCCTATTGCCAAAATATCTGGCACCATCAGTGTTATAGGACATAGCTGTGTAAGACATAGATAGAAGTTAGTAACTGTAATAGCCATACACAAATTCTT
Source organism: Acomys russatus (assembly GCF_903995435.1). NCBI lineage: Eukaryota > Metazoa > Chordata > Mammalia > Rodentia > Muridae > Acomys > Acomys russatus. Next base: position 30,452,876 of record NC_067149.1, read on the forward strand.
GACTACAGTCTCTAAATCCCCAAGGATTCAACTAAAAAATGGTATTTAGTACATAAAATTTCAATAAACACGTTTCTCCAACAAATACCAAGAGTTCAGACAAAATTTTCATATACAGAGAGCAAAGCTTAACCGAACACTAAGTGTGCTCTATTATATGCCCTGCTATTCAATTCTTGCAAGACAGAAGCATCTTGCCCCACTGTTCCAGTCTCGAGGTCATCATCTTTTATGGATATTCATCAACATTGAAGTGGTTCAGTTATAACTTTATTCACTGTCTCCAACATTCTTAGAGCAGAAAGGTCTTTTAGCACTTATGGTATCTTCAGGTCCTCCTGTATAGAACAGACATATGTGTACACATAACAACAATTTTGATACAACTAAGAATAATTCAAGTCTTCTAAGACTCTGTGGACATCAAGTTAAGAACCATTTCTACCATTCAAATATACAGTTATCAAATATGTTTGGGAAGTCTTTACATCATATGCTTCAGTGAGTGTCTTCATTAATAATGTGTCACTCAAGTATTCCAGTTTTGGGAAAGACATTTCTAGGAATAATCTAGTAATGACAATCTCAATGTTCAGGAGTAGGTTCTAGAGATCTAGTAGGTCTTCATAAGAAAGAAACACAAGTATTTACTTCTCTTTATTTTTGGTTTGGGACCTCTACATATACTTGGAGTTCTGACTCTGAGTTTATATTTGATATAGTTTTGATTAGAAGATCATTAAAATATATAAGCAAAAATATTCATGGAAATCTAATTAAATGAGGTGTGGTGTTTGTGGCCCATTTATTCCATAAAAGGTTTGAGCCATTTTTAATATTTGAAGCTTCCTTTGGATAGTAAGAAGAAAGAGAAGCTTCGAAGTGAAATGTAGTTTAAGGATGTTGACTGCTTGTACTATATTTCATAATGTTCTCTCTACAAGTATCTCCTGGCTTTGAATATATGGATATGTATTTCTTGGCTAAGCAAGAGTTGTACATCACCTTATGTAGTTGCTATTATTTCATGTGGATACTGTGGCTGTTAATTAGCCATGCTTTTTTGTTCTGTCCATTTATTGGCGCAAAGCTCTGTGTCAAAATTCTGTGGTCGCATTAAGAAATGGAAGAATGGGCCTATGCTCTACAAATGAACTGCGGACATTCATCCTCTGGGTATTTAAAACCAAAACCAAAACAAACCACAAAGGACTTGGCAGTAGACCATGCTTTGCAATAAGCAATGACGATTCCTTAGTGATGATTTATAACGTCCAAATAAAACTTATATCCTGGGCAACTAGAAAGATGACATAATTTTATGTTCTCAAATATTTTCCTTTATGTATGTGTAGTGCGTGTGTGTGTATGTGTGTTTGTGTGTGTGTGCACGTGTGTGTCTATGAATGAATGATATGGCACTTGCATACCATGCCATATCACGTATAGTGGTCAGAAGACAAAATGGATATGCATTCTCACCTTCCACCTTGTTTAAGACCAGGTCTCTCTTACTCTTCACAGCTATGCACAGCAGACTGGCCAGCCTGTGCCTTTTCAGAGATTCTTTTGTTTCCATATCCTACCTCCCGATAGGGATCCTGACATTAGAAAACCCTGCTCTATTGAATTTGACTTTTTTGTTTGCTTGCCTACCCTTCTTTTAGTAAGAACATCCTGATCTCTTTTTCCCTTCTTCCACTCCTCTCAGTACCTCCTCCCATCCCACACCCTACCCCAGTAACCCCAGGCCCCAGATTCACTTCTTTTCAGCTTCCTTTCAGAAAAGAGTAGGTCTCCTAGGGATGTGAACAAGATACAATAAGATGAGGCACAAACCCTCATAGTAGAGCTCAGCTAAGCAATGCAAAAGGAAAAGGGTCCTAATGGTAATCTAAAGAGTGAGAGGTGCCCCCAGTTCCACTGTCAGGAGTCCCACAAGAACATGAAGCTACACAACCATAACCTACATGCATAGGACGTGGCGCAGACCTATCCGTACTCTGTGACTGCTGCTTCACTCCGTGAGCTTCTACAGGCCTTGCTTAGTTGATTCCGTTGCCCATGTTCTCATGGTATGCTGACACCTCTGATTCCTACACTCCTACCCCTGGGCTCCTACATTCTGCAGGGGTCTTTGAGTTCCAAAAGGAGGGACGTGATGGAGACATCCATTTGGGGGCTCTCAACTTTTATATGGGTTCTGACTACAGCTTGCCAGACTTGCATGAGCATTGTTATACCCACTGAGCTATCTGTCCAGCTCCTTTGTATGTACTTTCACATGTTTCAAAAATATTTTGAGAGTCATAAGCCTAGGAAATAAGCCTTATGATAGACATAAAACTAGAAAATAGAGTTACACAAAGTTATTCAAACCAGCTGAGGTAATAAAGAAATAATAAATATAATGAAGTATAAGATTCTGTAATTATATAACCTAGAAAAAAATAAGACTTCTATTAAATTTTAGACTCCTATGGTTTTACCAATTAAGTCAATTAATAATTACTATGGAAAATAAAGTGCCTAAAACTTATACTGTATTAATATTCAAGTTATTTCTTTGTTTAAAAGTTTCAACTTTAAAAAGTGATGAAAAAATTGACGAAGAGGCTCAGCAGGTCACAGCACTTGCCTACAAGTCTGACAACTCAAGTTGAGTTTGATTCCTAGTGCCCATAAAATAGAATTGACTCCTGCAAGGTGTCCTCTGACCTTAACAGTGTGCCATGGCATTTGTAAGTACACGTGTACACCCCTCTCACATACAATAAACATATAAGTGAGTTAGAAAAAATTCTCCTTTAGAAATGTGAGGAAACGTTACACATTCTATCTCAATCGTACTTGTTTTTTCAGAACTCTAGACTAAGAAAAGGTCTTTTGAAAAAATATTTTAAACTTCTATTTACTACAAACACAGCTTTAGCAATGAGAATAGAACTTGAAAATATGAAAGTCAATAAACACAGCAGGAAACAGGTCATAAAGCAGGAAGGTTTTTTGTTGTTGTTTGTTTTTGTTTTAATTGAGTTTGAAAAGCCTGGAGAAATGTGCCTTAATGGACTAACTCACGAGAATAAAAACAGTAACAAATAATAAATAACTATGTATCAGAATGTGGAAGATGAAAAGTATTACCACTATGAATGTTTGTTTCCATTTATAAATGTGTGGTAACAATGGTATCCACCCAACCATTCATTGGACTGACCCTCTGACCACACAGTCACCTGTCCATTCACTCACCCTCCTTCTGTGAAAAGGGTCAGAGACAGGAAAGTATACTAAGTGCAATACTATTCATATTTTAAATAGGTAATCATAAATAGAAACATATAAAAATCAATTTTATACATTCCCAAGAAACAGTTGCCATCAATTAAGTGAAGAAATATTGGCTCTTTTAAGATATGGGAAGCTATCCAAGAAAGAATAAAATTAACATCAACAAATATTTGTTGAGTGCTTATAGTGCATTCTATGCTTTTACTAATACAAATATTAGTAAGAATTAGAGCCTGTGCTTAAAACATTGGAAATCTAATAGCCATATCCATATTCATATAGTTCATGCATAACCACCCCTAAAATACAATCAGAGTATATGACAATTTACGTCAGGGTTGCATATCCATCAAGCTGTCCTTGCATTATACACAATATCCTATTCTTGACTTCTGGTACTGTGCCCTGCATCAAGCTTCCTGCAACTTCTACTCTGATAACCAAAGATGTCTCCTAGTAAGATCCACTGCTTCCTTCCTCCATACATTCAACTTTCTCTAAAATACATAGCCATATCAACCTTTGCTGTCAAATTCAAACATCTCCCATTTTAAGGAATGCAATTTTTTTCATGATTTATAAAGATTCCCATTTCTGGACTTTATTCAGCAGGAGTCCTGTTTTATGATTCTCTCCTTTAACATTTGACCCTTTGTCACACTAGTCTTCACATTGATGCCTCATAATCCAACCTTATTTCCATCTCAAGGCCTTTTTTCTAGTTGAGTCTTTCTCCTGAAAGATATTTTTTTTTATTCCAGAACTTCTTTTTTTTTTTTTTTAACTTATTCCTATTTCACCTCTTCCTTGTGAAAGCTCTGTGGAGAAGAGACATGTCTTTCTTCCTTGTCCTAGATCCTCAAACTGAGCATCCAACATGACACATGATAGGTATGATAGAAAGCACTTCACAAGGTGGACACAGTACAGTTTCCAAACTTGCATGCTTCTCTGGAGTCATTTCTGCCCCCATTCAGAGATTCATCAGTGAGTGAGTGGACATAGAGAATGTGGTTGGGGCTGGAAAGATGGCTCAGTAGTTAGGTGTTTCCTTAGTTAAAAGTGCTTACTGTTTTGCAAAGGACCAGGATTCAGTTTCCAGCACCCATAAGGCATCTCAAAAAAGCCTATATCTCCACTTGCAGGGGATTTGATTCCCTATCTGACCTCTGCAGGCTTCTGCACTCATACGGTACATGGTACACTATGTGCATTCAAAAAGACACACACACCTGATAGGTTTATATGTGGGTTTTAAAAAAAGAGAATTCGTCAATAAATTACGTGAAATAACATTCAGCCAACAAAAGAAGTAAAACCCTGACATTTATAGTAATATAGATAACACTAAAAAGATATTATGCAAAGTAAAATGACATAGATGGTAAAAGCTAAATATTGATAATAACACATATGTGAATTTTTCAATAAGACAAACCAGAGGTTAGGGCAGTCATTGTTAGGGATTACAGAAAGGGCAAGTAGATGTTGAGTGCAATGGTCCAGTTGTACAGAATGAATAAGCTGAAAACTTCAGTGTATGACGCAGAGGTTATGGTTAATGTTTATACACCTAAAACTTGCTAAGAAAGTTGATATTAAGTATGTTTATCAAGTGCCTAAACATTAGAACTGGGTGAGGCAGTAGACATATTGATTAATTAGACTGCAGCATTTACAAATGCATACATATATCAAAATGTGACCTCATATATCTTAGATACATATAATTTGTCACCAATGAAGCAAAATCAAAAACAAATAAAAATACACAAGTGACAGAAAGAAAATCTAAAATTTTTCCTTTGAATTTTAGTAACCAGTGAACTACAGGAAATTTGACACTTGTGCCCTTGAAGAGCTCTTACAGACTAGATCTGTAGGTCACCTAAAATCCCTGTTTTAAAGGCTTGGTCCCTAGCACTGTGATGTTGATGGTTGGTGAGACCTTTACAACGTAGGTCTCAGCCCCTGGGAGGGTCCTTTCTGTTGAGGCCATGATCTCAGGAGACTGTGAATGCTGCCCTTTTTATTATCTTCATGCAAGGTGACTGTCTTGGATCTACATGTGCTGCTATGGTAGAAGGAGAAAATTGATTCCTAAAAGTTGTCCTCAAACCTCTGTATGCACTTAGTAGCACACATGCTTATTTACTTGCTTGTCCTGAAGTAAGCAAATAAAAACTGTGCACAAGACAACCATATGTCCACTTGTACTCCATTGTGACTGTGGTGCACCATCAGGATGAGCTTAAGATGAAACAGCTCCTTCCTCGGCCATAAACATGTTAGTGAAGAAAATGGAAATGCACTTTTGTACAGCTGTATTAAGATTGTCATTTGTTTGAACCATGCATGTGAGGAGGGATCCAGAGCATCGACTGAGTTGTGTATAAGCACATGTGTGAGTTCTGTGGTTTACTGAGAAATTCTACAGGCCAAATGAATGTTATGTAGGTAGAAATTGTGAATCAGTAAGTCATTTAAGTTGGGTGCTAATGGTTGTTAGCATTTCTGAAAATAGGCTGACTTGAAGAGGATTCTGATACCATGAACTTTCAGACTCATGGATCAGTATTCCTTTGCCAAAGTCATAAACCTGATAAAAGGTTTCTTTAAGCACCCCTAACTTTCATAATCCATACAATCTACCTTGAACTATGGATTTAACCATCTCACTGTAATCACAAAACTTAACTGATGCAATTTGATAGACCATTTGTCAGCAATTTTTTAAAAATAATACCGTCCCAATAGGATGCCTTCCCCTCTGTCCCAGTTTCCTGGTAAGTGAAGGCTTTTGTGGGACATGCCCCTTGGGCTAGTATGCAGATATAAGTGAGTATATACCATTTGATTCTTTCTGCTTCTGGGTTAACTCACTCATTATGATCATTTCTAGCTCAATCCATTTATCCACAAATTTCGGGAATTCCTTGTTTTTAATAGCTGAATAGTATTCCATAGTGTATATGTACCACAGTTTCTTTATCCACTCTTCTACTGAGGGACATTTAGGCTGTTTCCATGTTCTGGCTATTATGAATAAGGCTGCTATGAACATGGCTGAGCAAAGTTTCTTGTTGTGTGCTGGAGCATCTTCTGGGTATATTCCAAGGAGTGGAATAGCTGGGTCTTGAGGAAGCCCTATTCCCATTTTTCTGAGATAGCACCAGATAGATCTCCAAAGTGGCTGTACTAGTTTGCATTCCCGCCAGCAATGAAGGAGTGTTCCTCTCTCCCCACATCCTCGCCAGCATGTGGTGTCGCTTGAGTTTTTGAAAAGCCTTCACTTACCAGGAAACTGGGACAGAGGGGAAGGCATCCTATTGGGACTCTAAATGAGAGACGCATGAGAGAACAGCAAAATAAAAGGATACAGAGGGTCCTAGAAATCTATAAGTAGAACAATATGATAGGCAGATTTGGGCCCAGGGGTCCCGCTCAAACTAAGGCACCAGCCAAGGACAATACAGGAGGTAAACTTTACACCCCTTCCCAGATCTAGCCAATGGTCAGAATATTCTCCACAGTTGAGTGGAGAGTGTGATACGACTTTCTCACGTACTCTGGTGCCTCACATTTGACCATGTCCCCTGGAGGGGGAGACCTGGTGGCACTCAGAGGAAGGACAGCAAGTAGCCAAGAAGAGACTTGATAGCCTATGAGAATATATAGGGGGATGTCCCCCTCAGGAACAGTCATAGGGGAGGGGAATAATGGGAAAATGGGGGGGGGGAGGAATGGGAGGATACAAGGGATGGGATAAACATTGAGATGTAACAAGAATAAATTAATAAAAAAAAATAATAATACCGTGATGGAATTTGTTTCCTTAGAGTTTAAATCACACAGAAGTCAGTTCATCACTCCTGAAAAAGAGGCTTATTATTTTTTTTACTTCTATGTTGACCTGAATTATGTTATCTTTAAGATATCCAAATAATGCTAAGAAAAAAGACAAGTCATATTAAAGTTCTCCAAAGCACCAGCACGAGTCACCATAGTGCCTTTTATATGTTATCTTATCATTGTGGCTGCTGCCCTATGATATAAACAAAGCCCACGAATAAAAGAAATCTGATGAAGACAGAGTCATAAATAATGTGTTTAAATACAATTTTTTTCAGCTCATCCCTTGCCAAGTGACTCGAGTGAATGCTGCCCAGCAGATTTATGAAGGCTACAAATGTAGGAAGATTCTTGACTCTGGTTTATATAACACAAAGCCAAGAGTCAAGATTTTGGCAAATGCTCTGCTATCACATGGTGCGTAAGTGGCAGAACAAGATATGACCCCAGCTTCCTTATGCTAAAATTAACTAAGAAAGCAGATAAGCTTTATATTAGCTTCTTCTGACATGGTGAGTAATGTCAGTAATCAGCGGCATGTTGCTTGGCAGTACATGCTATAAACATATACACAGGGAACACAAGTTCTTTTGTAACTCAGTGAAATGTACAGACTGTGGTGAATATTTTCTTACAGAATATAGCAAAAAAAGGCTATGTTTTTATGGCTTTTGTGAATCCCATTGTAAATGAAGGTCTTGGATTACATGATCTTCACTGTTTTCACTCATAAATCTCATGGGGAATTGGAACATGAGAAAAGTAGATCTTCCTTCTTATCCTTTCAGCAAAAACTAAGGGGACATGGAAGTCTGTGCTGAAAAAGCAAAACCAATCTGTCCAAGATTTAACAGTTAGCAATGACCCCTTCTCTTTGAAAATGTCCCTGTTTGTAGAATAAATTATATTATCACTTTAATCATATATTCTACCTCAGTATAATTACTTTGTTGGTTTTCCACTTTGAAAGCTCTTGATGTTTCATAGTCATCTCAGTGTCAGCTACTCACCCCAGCACAGAATAAAGATGTGACAAATTAGTGGATATCATGGAGCATCGTCTCTCCAAGCAATTGCCAGGGACATCAACTTCTCATCAACCGGCAACTGCTTCCTTAAAGTGTCAGCATCACAGGCATTAAACAAAATTCTCCTTTAATCTTCAAAGGTAGATGTTAGAAATTGATTTGCAGTTAAAAATATAGGAGGCAAAAGCTTCTCTGAGATCTTAGTGGTGAGCAGAGGGCAGATTACTTGAAATTCGCTGAGTTCCCTTTTACCTGAGAGAGCTATAAGGGATCTGCTCTTAAGTGGGTGGATGACAAAAGAAGAAAATGAAGAAGAGGAAGAAGAAGAAGAAGAAGAAGAAGAAGAAGAAGAAGAAGAAGAAGAAGAAGAAGAAGAAGAAGAAGAAGAGAGAAAGAGAGAGAGGGGGCAGAGAGAGAGAGAGAGAGAGAGAGAGAGAGAGAGAGAGAGAGAGAGAGCCGAGAGACAGAGAGGCAAAGAGCTTCTAGGCCCTTAGGGTACATGGAGCAATGGCAAGTTGGAAAAGGCAGGGTCCCAAAGGCCCAAAGGCAGGCTAAATACATACATACATACATACATACATACATACATACATACATACATACATACATACATACATAGGAAAAGAAAAAAGAAAACAGATAAGTCAAGGACTAGGCTTTTTTTTTTTTTTTTTTTTTTTTTGTATAGCAAAAAGGGAAAAGGCTCTACAGTGAGCAGAGAGAAGCCAAGAAACACAGTGAGGAAATATGGAGGAGACATAGCTAGAACTTATTTGTCCAACATCTTGAGTCAAGGGGAATCGCCATGACTCACTATCTAGGTAGTAATGGCTTTCATAGGCATATTATTATTGGAAACAGTGTCCTTTAGAAAGGGCCCTCACTCTGACACAACTATTCTGGTGCTGAAAAGCGTTTAAATTCTCCTTGTAAGTTTCTCATTCAGTCGTTTGACACGACTACTTGGGACCATTTTCTCAGGGTTTTAAACTAGTCAGTATTAGTCACAAAGATAAAATGAAATGATCATGTCATGGGAATATCCATTACTAGTATGTCTTTATCACAAGAATATACATATTAAGTGTAACAGAGGGATATGATTCTATAGAAGGATAAGGTAAAATAGTTAGATAAGGTCTTCAAAAATCTCAGAGATATACATACAGAATATGGTATTTAAAGATTTTTTTTTATTATTTTAAAAATTCTTTGGAAATGAAAGAGGTTAACTACTGGCAACACTCAACCTACCTCAAAGAAGATGATGAGCATGAAAGAACCTCCTTATGAAGATGGCTTCAAATGTGGCAAACAGGCCACTGGGAAGCTGTACTTCTTTCTATCACAGACAGACGTCTACCTAAAAATGGGCACGCTTGGATGCAGACAGAGTTGACGGAAACTCTCTGAAGACTGGGTAAGCAAGTCCTCAATAGTTCTTGCCTCACAAATATATCTGTCAGATATATTGGGCCCAAAGGCTGAAGATGATGATCCAATGTTATAGAGTTTTGGGTGACTATTCAGGAAGCAAACTGTCTCTGCCATCTTCTCATTTTTGGAAGCTACTAACTTGCACTCCTTGTATACTCAGGTAATTAATTTTATTCCTTCTCAAATCTCTGATGGGGTTGAAGACCAGATAGCTTAGTTTTAAAAATAAGCTTAGCTGTTTAAGAGTTAAGATGTTTTTCAGTCTAGATAGCTGTTTTAAATTGATAATGATGAGATATGATAGATATGGATTTACATTCAGAGTTTTAGATGCACCAAGATAGAAAATGTGTTTTCTTCAAGGCTTCCAAATACAAATAGGCAAACACTGACTGTAACATTTATATAGTTCCTGATTGTTTTGCAGTTCTTCTTGCTGTGGGTAGTTTGTTGTATATATGTACAAAAATATAAATGTATATGTAAAAATTAAAAAAGAAATTGCATGTAGATTTTATTTAAAGTATAGTTTATATGAGCATAAATCACACTTTTTGATGTTCAGGCCTGTGAGTTCTAGCAAATGAAAACAGTCTCGTAAGTAGTATTTATAGTAAGCAAGAATTACATCTACCTTTCCACTAACTAGTCCTTAAACCCCAAAGTCAAACTTGGCAGCTGACCACAATTATAACTCCATTTGGTCTGCAAAGAAGAACCTTCTCTAGGAGGTATTATATTTATGAAGTAAATTTAAGGCCAGTTTCTATAGGCAGAAGATGCATTGTGAATTGGTTCAAATGGTTGTAAAGACTATCTAGCTTACAGTTCTTCATATTTTAGATATAGCTTTACTATTTCTCTAAAAAGCATTTCCATTTCTATAGTATTAAATGCTGAGTAGAATATCTGTAATGGTTTTAATGAGTTTAAATAGGAGTAATGGGCCATTCATGACTTTCTTTTCAACTGGGGCTATTTCAATAAAATATTTACTACTATAAGCAATGGCATTCACATGAAAGGCCTAATTTTCAAAAATAATTGTCCAATGCATTTTAAATACCATTAAGTGACAAAGAAAAAAGCTGCATATTATCTCAAATATGTCAACTAGTTATTTCTTCTCGTAAACCATGCCTCTTCATATACTCCATACTTGTTTTCAATTTTACTTTGCTTAAAGAAGACAAAAGACCCAATTTAACTTGTATCTCTTGAACACACATGATTTTAAGAAGATAAATAAGTGGGAGGGCAGTTAAATATTGATACCTGGTAAAAATACTGTAGGATGCTAAAAGCGAGAGGGCATTTCTTTCAGAGAACTGTTTCCTGTGGTCTTCTACAGTCATGAATGATATAAGAAATAAGTCTCTACTCAATATTTAATACTTGCACATTTGAGGTTTGGAATAGTTTGTTATAGGCCAAATGAAACCAACCTTTACTTAATAAATTATATTATGAAAATCTACTTATACCTAGGGTATCCATGAGTTTCAGAGTACAATGTATATCCTCTTTAATTAATGATATATGACTTCATAGGTTATTATGTCCACTACTCCAGCTTAGCTATACAGTCTAAGTTTATAAAGATGTCAAATTTCCCCAGGTCTTTAATAAGGTAAAACTTCAAATTGATATTATCCATCCATCCATTCATCCATCCATACATCAATTCTTCCATTGGTCCATCCATTCACCTGCCTGCCCACTTGCCTGTCTACCCAGCCACCCAGTAACCTAGTCACTCCCCCATCCATCCATCCATCCACCCATCCATCCATCCATCCATCCATCCATCCATCCATCCATCCATCCACCCATGGTCTGTCTGTCTGTACATCTAACTATCCAGCTGGCCTGGTAACAAAAACTTCAAATTTAACAAGTTTCTCATTAAATGCAGCATATTTGCCTCAACTTTTTCTGTAAGTTTCTCTGTATCATTGACTTTGCCTAACATGATCCCTGATGCCTGAACCAGAAATCTAGGACTCATCCCTAATGTATATCTTTTTATCATATCACAAATACAGTCAACTATTGTCAAGTTAAGCTTTTTCCAACTCTTCCAGTCTTCTCTGTACTCCTGCTGCTATTGGTGCAGCTATGAGCTATGGTCCTACTATTCTCTCTCTGTCTCTGTCTCTCTCTCTGTCTCTCTCTCTGTCTCTCTCTCTCTCTCTCTCTCTCTCTCTCTCTCTCTCTTTCAGGTTGGTAGATCAATAACTGAATGTTGATGTCAGCCCTCCACATCCCTCAGTCCACCAACTGCTACTGTTGGTCTTATTTTAATCCTTTCCCTTTGCTTTATTATATTGCATTCCAATGCTCATGAATAAATGCCAAACTCCTTAAGCTAGTGTGCAATGTGCATGAATGACCCTGGCTTACCTCCACAGCTCATCCACATTTCCTCTACTCTGTCATTTCTCACTAGAGGTGCATTGGGCACTTGGTTACTAAAAAAGCTAGAGTAAAGCATAAACAGCATTATAGTATTAATAAGATATGGGACATCCAGGGTAGAATATAAGTTATGGTAGTTCCAGTGATACAAATGGAGCTAATGCCCTTAGGTGAAATGTTGAGAAGAGCTGCCTAAAGGCATTATTTAAGCAGCAGAGAATAGACCCCTATGAACTTTTCTGCCACCTTAAACTTAGTACAATGTAGTTCTCAGAACAGAGAGAAATTAAGTTATTATTTATAAATTACCAAGTCTAAGGTATGCCATTACAACAGGTGGATCAATTTCAAACAATATTGTAGAGAAATGTCAATTCAGAACATGGCTGTTCTGTGACGAGATCACATCCAAAAACCTTCTAGGTATATGTGATCCAGATGGCAAGAGTTCATATACAAACATCTTGTAGGTCTGTGTGATCCAGCTGGAATACAAACATGACTTTAATCCAGGAGACAGAGACAAACATATGTTGGCTATGTTTCTTAACAATTAAACTTTATTATACAACCCAACTAGCTTACACAAGAAGGAAACAAGGTTAAAGGGACAAAAGAGTGAACCTTCCAGTATCCGTTCCATGGGATGGGTCCTTAGGTGTCTCTCTGGCCCGTGTGCTGGTCCAGCCTGTTTGCCGTTCCACATGCACTCAAGCCCTGTCTAAGCTTGTTATTATTTTCTCCTTCCCACCTGCCTGAGTCACGTGGGAAGGGTGGTCCCCCTCTCCCGTTGAGGGTCAATTAGAAAAACAATAGTCCAGGTGGGGTTCCCAGGTCTGCTTCCTGAATTCCAGGCCCAGGATGGCTCCACTCAGTCTTTCACAAGGTATTCACGGGGTACCCCAAGGGTAAAGCCCGCCAAGATTGCTTTCACCTGTAACAAGGCTTAATCTTTCCCACAAACGTATCTGAGTTCAAGGCCAGCCTGAATAGAGCAAGTATCAAGTAAAGAAAAGCTTAGATCCAGGCATGGTGATACATGCCTTTAATCCCAAACAAAAGTAAAGTTAGTCTGTAGAAAGAAACATCCATGTTTGAAAGTGATGTCTAGTTGAGTGACAAAAAAGGTGACAAATCAGAGAAGATTTGATAGAACAGGATATGCCCAACTCTCAGGAGAAGAGAATGGAAAGGGAAGCTACTTAAGAAGCAGTTTCAGAGAGAGGAGGCAGTTTTTAAATTTTTAATTTATTATCGTGTATTCAGATTATATGCTGATTGTTATCCCTCCCCTGTATTTTCCCTTTCCCACCCTCCCTCCCTCTTCCACTCTAATCCCCTCTCCTAGACCTCTGACAGAAGGAGACTTCCTACCCCACCATATGAACCACAGCCTATCAGGCCTATCCAGAGAGCGTGCTTCCCCTTCCTTTGTGTGCTCTCTGGGCCTCCCACACAAAGGGGAAGTGATCAAATCTGGGGCACCAGAGTTCATGTCAGAGGAAGTCTTGGCTCTGCCGACAACTATGGAGAACGAACTGTCCATTGGTTAGATTCAAACAGAGGGTCCTGGTTTACTGCATGCATTGTCCCTTGTTGGTGCAACAGTTTGTGCAGCGCCGCCCCTGGTCCAGATCCACTTGCCTTGCTAGTCTCTTTGTGGGGTCCTGAACCATCTGGGTCCTTCCATCCGCCCATTCTTCCACACCACTCTCATCACTCCAACAGGAGTCCAGCAGTGAGTCCCAGCAACTGTCCCAATCCCCCACTGGGTGGAGTCTCCCAGAGGACATCTATGTTGGGCTAATATCCACTTATAAGTGAGTATATACCATGTGTGTCTTTCTGGGTTCTAGTTGGGATGTGGAGAAAAGGAAACACTCCTCCATTGCTGGTGGGAGTGCAAACTTGTACAACCACTTTTGAGATCAATTTGGCACTTTCTCAGAAAACTGGGAATAGTGCTTCCACAAGACCCAGCCATACCACTCCTGGGCATATACTCAAAAGATGCTTCACCATACAACAAGGACATTTGGTCAACTATGTTTATAGCAATGTTATTCATAATAGCCAGAATCTGGAAACAACTTAGGTGTTCCTCAACTGAAGAATGGATAAAGCAACTGTAATACATTTACACAATGGAATACTACTCAGCTATTAAAAATGAGAAAATCTTGAAATTTTCAGGCAAATGAATGGAACTAGAGAAGATCATCCTGAGTGAGCTAACCAAGACCCAGAGAGGAGGCAGTTTTACCAGGACAGAAATAGAGAGATGGGTTGCAGAGAGAGAACTCAGGTGAAGACGGAACATGCCAGAAAATGTGAAGATGCCAGAAGATTAGAGCAGATTACTTACTTAGTTTTGGGACAAGAAGAGCAATTCTGGGCTGAGAAAGACGCCTGATTAAATAAATTATCTGGGAGAGGGGTTTGAGGCACAATAGCTGAGTTGAACCTGCTAGCCCAGATCTCAGGAAGAACAAGTGGGGTGAGCTCATTAAGCAGTAAGTCTCAGAGGCTGAAAACATTCTAGGGCTTAGGTTAGATTTCATGGAGTCTAGAAGCTTCCAGGACTAGGTTAGCAGAAGAAAGCAGTAAGCCTCCCAGACAACAAATGGATGAGGAGAGTAAAAGTTACTTTTACAAAATATCCACCCTTGCTGGTCCCTGGACCTGTACATGCTGCTGGGTCTGGTTGGAGCTTTCTGCTCTTGCATGCCCCTTGTATCTTTCAAGGTTTGCTATAGATGTTGTATAAACTTGATCCGCATGTGGAGCTGGGACCTTCCCCAGCAAACCTCTCAATAACCTATACTTTACCAATGGAATTTGGATGTAACTATTCCATGACATGCCTGGCCACTGAAAAGCAATAAGTAATATCAAGTAATTTTATGATATAAAGCAAAATCTCATGTCTGACATGTATCCAGGACTCAAACTATCTTCACATGTATAAATGAAATGTGAGCTTAAGAGCCCAAGAATTGGTATTTACACTTTAAGCACCATTGCCTATTGCAGTCAGTCTTCCTTTGAGGGCTGCTGGGCAGAAGACCATGCATATTTTTAGCCGGGAATGTTCCTCAGGCTCAGTGGCAACAGTTCTCAGTTCAAAATGACTTAGCAGTTGCAGCGGGGGGGGGGGGGGGTTGTGTCTCACAAATGTTGATTCAATATTCAAAGTTGACTAATAATTCTAAAGCTATGATTGTGCTGACATACAAAAACTGACAAACTGAGTGGATAGAATTAGGTTAATATATTGTATGATTTATACAGTCATATTTATCACCCTATATAATTAATAAATGTCAAAATCTTATCTTCTAAAAATCTAATTTAGGCTTTGAATGACACTTTAATTACAGATTATTTGCTTATTAGAACTGCATTTGTGGCCTGGGATGTTCCTTAATGACACAGATCTCAACAATTATGCACAATTCAGTCCTCAGATTTGCTTCCCACCACCTACATGTAAGTAATGAAACAAGTAAGGATTAAGTAAGTATGTTTTCTGCCAGGCGGCCTATGCTAAATTGAAGAAAGATTTCTTTATTCACTCATAAATCCAAGGTTACCTACATGAAAGTAAATTAACATAAACAAATTAATGTCATATCTCACCATATAATACTCCATTAGAAATGCCATCCTAAAGATGTTATCTTTTGTATCTTTCTAAGCATCATCAGATTCACATGTTCCCCAAATGAGATCTGAATCTGCTGTTGCTATGCTGGAACAGCCGATGGTTGAACCACCCCAACATATCTAGCATTGAAAAGGCTTCTTGGTTCTGGCTGAAAATTATAGATCCAGTTAAGAAGGACAGACATGGGCCTTACATTGCCAAGAGAATGACAGCAGCCTACCCTGATATCCTATGAGCCTGGACTAGATTCAAGTTTCACTCTGTCCTTATTGCTTTGAGCAACCTTCCCGCTCAGCATACAGGCTCTGGATCACTGGCATTTGTGCTGTCCAAAGACATAAAACCCAAATCCAAACCATTACTCTGGCCATAGGATAACACAACGAACCCTCTCTCCTAATTTGTTTCTTCTCTTTAGCTTTATCTTCCTGTATGAAAGTTTTCTTATTATCGACAGGAGAAATGTGAAACATTGAGAATGATGGAAGACCCAGAACCATGACTCACAGAAAACTGACATTTGTTCCATCCAGACTCTGATAGGTCAGTGCCATTGGTCTCTTTCTCCTAAAACATAGACTCCTCACTTATCACTGGACATGAACCCACGTAGGAACCACACACATACACATCTGTACTACCTAGCTTCTTTTGCTATTACTGTAGGCAAGGGAATTTATTATTGGAACTATGAATGAGAAAATACCAAATGGGGCTCCTAGGAAGCCCTTTAAACAAGAGGAAGTGTACCTATATCTAAACCTTCCTCCGGTTCTACACTGAGCCGACACTAGGCAGCTGATGCTCAAGAAGACCTCTAGGTAGATGTGATGCATTGATAGGGTACCAATTCTACTCTTCATAGCCTCAGGCTAGCCTGGAATGTCTCTTTTTAGAAATCCCAAACGAGCAATGAACCTCAACCAGCACTCAGAAAACTAAAATATTTTCCACTTATAATTTCTTTTAATATTTTACATGTAATATAAACTCATTCTTAATATATTTATAAATATAAGGTGTGTGTTAAGTCATTATATAATTTCAAGTAGAAAAGGCACACAGGTATTGTCTCTTTTATAAGTAAGAAACAAAGGTTGAGAGGTGTCACATAACTGACTCCACGGCATCAAACTAGCAAGCAAAAAAGTTGCAAATTCCTGTTTACTTTGCAAACTTGCATTCTTTCCCAAGCCATCATTGTTTAATGTGCAGGGTAAATCTCTCCTTGGGTGTCTATAGCTAAATCTCTTAATCTTTTTTATCTCCACTTAAAATTAAGATTATAGACCTCTGTTGAGAATGTGTACTGCTGTGAGGACAAATGGGCTTACTGTTGAGCAAAGAACTGAAGCCGTTGGGAAAATAATCACTCTATGATTCATGTGCACAACCAAAATGATTTAGATAGTTATATAGGCAGCCTTGACTTACGCGGGAGGTCTTAACTTCCAATGTGGCCCAAACTAGCAAAGTAGTTTGATCACAAACTGTACTAGTTTAAGTCTATTTATAAAATCACACCCCAAGTCAGTCATGTCCTCTTTCTGTTTGACCTGTTTGGCTGGATTGTGTCAGACACAGTCACTTTGGAGTTTGCATTGTTCTTCTGAACTTGTATCTTAATAAATATGTCTGTTGTTGTAGCAAGGAGCAATTGCAGCTTTTGTGGTTTTACCCACTCTTATGAAAATACCTCCATGTCTATAATCTAAAAGCTGTTCATTTGCAGTAAAGTTTTGTCATAATTTAAGAAAAAGAGATCCATGGACCATGGAGGAAGATTTTCCTTCTTGTTCAGTGTCCTCTCATTTCCCAAAGCAATGCTTATAATTCTGTGATTGAGAAAGCCTGAGACCGCCCCAACGATGCTAGACCCCTGTATAAAAGCTAGTACTGAAATGTCTTAGTGCTTATGCTCAAGGGCTTGATGATTCATTACCTGCAAGCATGCTCAAAAGTGAATCACTTCTGTAGAGCTCTGTCCAGGGGTTCCTATCTCTGCTACAATCAATCACCACAAATATAAGGCCCCAACCTAAAATTCCACCATAGCGCTCAAAGGCTAAAACCACAGTATGATGGTGAAAGTTCATTCCTTCCAAAGATCCTAGAAGTAATTGTGCTTATCCAGGCTGTCGAGGTGGAAACCTGGGCCCTGTGTGAAGGGAACAGGATCTCTGTTGCCCCTTCCAGTGTTCAGAGCATTGCTCCATGTGGAGATCTATCTCTGCTTTGAATCTTACCTGCTCCCATGACAATTAATTGCCTTACTCAAGCCATTCCTCTGCCTTTCTATTCCTCTTTTATTTTATTTTAAAATCCCCAGTGATTTGTTTGGTTCTACACAGTTTAATTCTGTAGGTTAATCCCTGTATTTAAAAATTGACATATCAGAGGTGGTAGCATGGCTCAGTGGGCAAAGGTAGTTGCCACCAAACATCAAGTATAAGCTCAGTCACCAGAACTTGCAGAGTGGAAAAAGAGAATTGATTGCCACAAGTTTCTCTCTCTCTCTCTCTCTCTCTCTCTCTCTCTCTCTCTCTCTCTCTCTCTCTCTCTCTCTCTCTCTCTGTCTCTCTCTCTGTCTCTCTCTCTCTCTCTCTCTGTCTCTCTCTGTCTGTCTCTCTCTGTGTCTCTGTCTCTGTCTCTCTCTGTCTCTGTTTCTCTCTCTGTCTCTCTCTGTGTTTCTGCCTCTCTCTGTCTCTGTCTCTGTGTCTCTGTCTCTGTCTCTTTCTGTCTCTGTTTCTCTCAGTCTCTCTCTCTGTCTCTCTCTGTTTCTGCCTCTCTTTGTCTCTGTCTCTGTGTCTCTGTCGCTGTCTCTCTCTCTGACAAGTGCATACACTCACATGCAAATAAATGAGTAAATAAGTGTAAAATAATGACAAACTGGCAACTCAATTTCAAATTTAATTGCATTTTCCCCACTTGTGATGGTAACTCTTGCTTGGGAGTCAGTTTCTGGGTATGTCTCTGGGGGACTTTCTCGGGTTTAGGCTGAGGTGGTAAGACCCATTCTGAATGGAGCTGTACTATTTGAAGGGCAGGAATATTTGAGCCTTAAAAATGGAGAAAACAAGCTCAGAAGTCTTTCTGTATCCTGACTGTGAGCACAATGTGAACAACCACCAGGCCACCATGTTGTCCTCTCCGTGATGGACTGCACCCTCAAACCTCTAGCTGTAAGGTAACATACACCCCTGTTTTCTTAAGTTGCTTTTGTCAGATATTTTATCACAGCCATAAGGAATGCAACTAATATGTCAGTTAACACAAGGAAACCACAGGTTTCCAGGGCAAGGACTTCAGTCCTTTGGGCATAGTATCTAGCAAGAAGTAAACATTTAGTCAATAGTAATAGCAGCCACTCTACATGCTTACTCTCAGGCAGGTATTGATCAGCATGCTTTATGAATATTTATGCATTCACCCCCATAATAAGCCTCTCAGCATGAAGCAATAACTGCTATCATCATCTCCTTAACAAATAAAGTAATAAGACACAGAAATGCAGGGATGCTTCATGGAGCCAGTTAAATGAAGAATGAAGGCAAGAACCTAGGCAGAGCAGGTCTCAAATCCTTAAATTAAATTCAGGAACAGCTAAATTATCCCAAAGTAGAAGGCAAGAGTATGTGCACTTCCCTTGCATGGTCGCTCATTTTACTATCTTCTCTTTTGTCTTGGCATGTAGTCTCATTCTGGGCCTTGCATTCCTTAATCATTCTGGTTGAGTGTCCCCAGGGGCTCACAGACGACCATCTTTGCCACAACAAAGCATTTTAAATAGAAAACAAGTTTATCAGGCTAGAAAATGTGATTAATACTATAATTAGAGTATTAAAGACAAAACCATCAGTGTTCTGATGTGTAATGCTATGTATTCTACTGTATGCTGCAGCATTCCATTTTATACTGCTTTGATGATCAACACAGGAGAGAAGAAGAAAGCAAACCAGTGCTTTGGAGAACAGAGTACCTTGCCTGTTCCCGCACCATCGTGTCTCCCTTCTTCCAGAAAGAAAGTGCCCTTGGAGAGGCTCTGGGTTTACAATCCAGGGTCACCAGGCTGCCCACCTGCACCTGGACCAATTTCTTCATAGGGTTCCTTGAAAAGTCTGGAGCAGAAGCTGAAGAAGGAAGGGGGAGGGAGGGAGAGAGGGAGGAAGAGACACACATACACACACACAGAGAGAGAGAGAGAGAGAGAGAGAGAGAGAGATTGAGAGAGAAGGGGGAGAGAGAGGGAGAGAGAGAGTTGGATTGTTATTTAAAAAGAACTAGATACTTATTTTTAAAATCTTATCATCTGAAAGGTCCACTGTATCTGTGTTTTTAAACTCTGTGTGGCAAAGGGGATGTTGATGCTTGATTTGGTGTGTGCCATATGCAAAAATGCAATGCTGAAAATCAATTTGTGCTATTGTGTTTGAGGTCAAGTTCTAAACCTCAAGACTATTACTTAACATGGGTACTTTAAAAATATTCTCTGTGAAGATTTAAAATAACTCAATCATGAGTTTATTTAAGGAGATTAATTATCATAGTATCTTTAGGAAAGTTTGTTCCCTCATGACAACGATGGTCTCTGTTGAACCACGGGGCACAGCATCTAGTGAGGATCTATCATTCAGAGGCTGCTACACAATGTTCTGGAATATTGGCTGATATTTGAACAAAATATTCAGTATGTTGCACCATGAAATTCTCATATGACTAAATTTAACTTCAAAGTTGAGGAAAGAGGACATAACATAGATATAATGATCAAAAATGTAATATCACATTAAATATCATAATGTTCAGAAAATATTATGCTTATTAGTAAAGCCTGTGATGCCAATCTTTAGGCCACATAATAAGGTTTAAGGAATCATTTAAATCAAATGATATGCTAATCAAAAAGTCACAATTCCTTTTACTACATATGTGTAAAAAGCTTAGGAACCTGGTTATCTTCCCAAATAGAGAAAGTTCTCTCTTTTTCAAAATAAGAAAGGACCTTCTTTTCTAGCCAAGGCTGGCCTTCAGTCACAATTATCTTACCTAGAATCACAAGCACTGGGACTATAGATGTGAACAAGACACCAATATTTTTAAATAAAATTTAATTTCTTTTATTTTATGTGTATGGTGTTCTGCCTGCAAGGATGATATTTCTCCACATGTGTGCAGTGCCTGTAGGGGACAAAAGAGAGAGTTGGATACCCTGAAATTGGAATACAGGCGATGATCACCTACCATGTGGGTGTGGGTGTTGAGTATGCAACCAATGTCCTATGTAAAAGCAGCAACTTCTCTTAACTGCTGAGCTATATCTCCAGCCCCTATTCAGCTGGCTTCTAATGTTCTATGCTATGGTAAATTTCAGTGAAAATAACTTATTTTTGGCACATAGGCATTTTATGATTATAATATGTTATTGAGTTTACAGGTGTTCAAGTACTGCCCTTAAAGTTCAGGGAACATCATGGAAGAGGGGGGCAGAAATATTGTAAGAGCTAGAGGACCAGGAAATCTTCTGTAATCTTCTATAAGGCTTCCCCAAGAATAAGCCCCATTGCTGGTTGTCTAATACTGAATGGTCAGCCCTAGAAACATTTACATGTAGGGAACACCGAACAGACTCAGCAGGTTGTATTAATATGTTTATTTGTTTGTAGGTCTATGTAACAACAATAATTAAAGAACAGGAGGCCGTGAACCTTGAAGGGATTTGGGGGCAGGGGATGCATGGAGGAGAGAGAAGGGGGGAGTGATGTGATTATTTAATTACATAGGAAAAGAAATTATTCTGTGAATTAAAATCCTTTGAAAATATTTTAATAAAATATCATGGGTCAATTTATATTTGAATATACTTTTTTTTAAACTTATGCATCTATTTTTCCCATATAAACCCTCACAACCTAATAAGACATAGGAATCCATCCTTTTAAAAGAGGAATTAGACAATGTCTCTGTGAGTTTTCATCCTGTAGAAGAGCATGCTTCAACTTCTACTTGTGTTCAGTCCTCTCCTGTTTTTGTTGTGACCATGCTCCTTCTCTGCTGCAGCTAACAGGAAACAAATTTCCACCAACAACCCTGGCAGTCGTCCTGATACTCATGAACTATTTCCAATCTTCAGGGGCCAGAGACAAGAGGCACCTCCTCCGTTAGTCTTGGATTCCTCATACTCTCTTGGCACTTAGAACTGCATAATCATTTTTGTGAGAGACTCTCATACATTGTAGAATACTTGGCAGCCTTGCTATCTTCTACCATGGAGGCAGTATCACACAGGAGTCCTGTCTTTTCCCAAGACACTAGTTATAACAACAAAAGTTATCCCAAAACATTTCAAAGTGTTCCCAAGAGTAAAAACATTCTTAAGCTGGGAGCCACGGACAGATAAATCAGACTCTCACATTCTTCAAAATATTTGCACAGTTCAACGATGGTCAATGGGGCCAAGGACATAATATTGACACTTGGCATTTAAGCAACTAAGAAAGTCACACTTCCCCCACTGAACTGATTGTGGCAAAAATTGCAGCAAATTGAGAGGTATTCCATGGAAACTGAAAATAATGGTGATAGTTGAATCCTGGCTCAAGTTATGCTCAAATCTCAACTGTCTACCTTAGTTTCTTGAAACAGTGAATCCTTTTTTTCTTTCTCCATGTCCATTTCTTGAGTATTTCTACTGTGCTATCAAGTTACCATTGTATTTTCAGTCATTTTCCATGCCAGTGTCCTTGATATAAATGTCCTATGTACTACAATATATTTTTCTTCCTCTCCTTAGACCAAAGTGCAAGGAAAAGAAAATAAATCATAATCTCAGAGTGGACCACTGGTTAACTACGCCTTCAGTGTGTTCCACATTTGAACTTCCAGAAAGGGTTCACGAAGTGAATCAAATGTCACTGATTCCAATTTTGTCATTTGCTTTTGTGACCAGCCAGCAATACAGAATCCAAGTATCTTGGTAAGAAGCATTACTTTTTCTATGTACTGTGGCTGAGTAATGGCCCATTAGATGTGAAGGACCTCCTTTTCCTTCTTTAATTCAACCTGGAAACTTAATTCTGGTTGCCATGGCTATTTTTCCACTGGCATCCTTTCAAATACGCCTGTTTTGGTGTGGGTTGCGTTGATACTTTTTGTTTGTTTTGCTTTTTGAGATAGGGTTCTCTGTAGCTAGGCTGGCTGGTCAGATGCTTGGCACTTCCTATGTAACTTATCCTGGCTTCAACTTTGTGGCAATCCTCCTGCCTGGTCTTCTAGATGCTGGGAGTCTAGTGTATTGTCTAAATAGTGTATTGTCTAATTAGAAACCCCGAAAGCCGGGCATGGTGGCACATGTCTATAATCCCAGGACGTGGGAGGCAAAGCAGGTGAATCACTGTGAGTTCAATACCATTCCAGTCTAAAAAAAAAAAAAGAAGAAGAAAGAAAGAGAGAGAGAAAGAAAGAAATGATGAATAGTAAAATTACATTGAAAATACTATTAGGTGGTAAAGTAGACTACAAAAAGCCAATATTTTAGATTACAGCAACAATGTAAGATTTAAGGGAAAAAGTAAGATTAAACACATAAAAGAATCAGTCTTACCTACAACCTTGAGCTCAGCGCTGGAGTATATGAGCCCATGTTTGTTCTCTGCTATACACTGGAACATTCCAGAGTCAGACACATTGAGGTTGGATATTGTAAGGGCACCATTTTCTATCTGTATTCTCTCCTGGAAAAAAAGTAAAATTTCTTGTAGATAACTAAAATTTTAGGATTAACATAAACACTACCAAGTATCATTTCAATCAGACAAAAGTTGTTGCTATTTTCCTCAGACTACCTAAAGTCTGACCTGAAATGTAACCTTTATCTTCTCTGAAGTGTAAAAGGATATTTCAGATATACAAGTGAAAATGAGAAAATAATTATCCAAGCCAAAGGTGAAGTACAGCACTCATTGTTTTCATCTATGGTTAATGATTCAGTATTTTTTTTTTTTTTTAAATGTACAGGGAGGTTGATTTTCATCCTGGGAGTTGTAAAGATTTTCATCACAATATTTTAAAAAATCATGTAAGCTTAATAAATTATAAATTCAGTTCATTAAACAGTACAAACAGAATATAAGAAACCTACCCACTTGCCAGGATTTGTTGTTGTTGATTAACTGTGATGGTTATATATACAAATATAAAGGCACAACATTAACTTAGTACACATATACACAGAAGAGCAGAAACACACAGCTGAAGAGGGGAAGGGGATGAGAAATTAAGTACTTGTCTCAGAGGAGGCCAATTCATAGATTATTTTTTCTCCAAACACATGACCGTGGTATAAAACAGGAAAAGGAAATAACATTTCCTTTTTGGCTAAAGTAAAGCTTTCTTTAATGCAATAACCCTGAATTATTATGTATATTAATATTATCAATGCAAAATCATCAATATACCCTGAATTGCAATGTGGAGAAATCTCATTAAAAGACTCAATGACAGACTTTTATGAATTTTCCCTCTGTTGTGATTTACAGGAAAAATGACCCTACAGGCTCTGGTGTTTGAACATGAGGTCTGAAACTCTAGAACCTTTGATCTTCCTAGGATGGCTGGAATGAGTATAAGGGAGGATACTTCTTGAGGGGAATATCTGCTTGGGTTCTAGCTCGCCTTAGCTCTTATGCTTCTTGACCCCTGCTGACATATCCTCCCATCATAGCTTTTTCATTGCAATGAACTGGTGTGTGTGTGTGTGTGTGTGTGTGTGTGTGTGTGTGTGTGTGTGTAGATTTGTACAGATGCCCATGCACATGTGCTCAAAGAGGCCAAAGGACAACCTCAGGTGTCTTTCCTCAGATATCATCTACCCTTTTTCTTCCTCTGAGAAAAAGTGTCTTTTGCTGTCAGTTACTTGTGTTCTATCTACCCAGTCATACAATCCCAAGCATTGACCCTCCCATTCAGCATTGTTTTTAACATGGGTAATAAGGATTGGACTCAGGCTCCCATGGTAAGGCAAGGACTTTATCTTCTGAGCTTCTCCTGAGCCCTGTTGTCTAGAGGTTACAGGAAGCTGTAGCCTCAAAACTGATAGGGAGAGTTGGACAGAGAAGGTGCACCACCTCACCTCTAGTACTAAGGCATCTCCATTTTTCAGCCATCGGTAGGAGGGTTTGGGCTTCCCGCTTGCCCGGCATTCCCAATAAAGATTGTCCTCCACAGCTATTTCCATATCTTTTATGAGTTGTACCCAATGGGGTTTTGCTACAATAGAGAAAAATAGATAATACAAAGATAAGAAACTCAAATCATACAGTAAAAAAAAAAAAATGGTGTATAAATGAATATCAGACTTCAATCCATAGATTAACATAGGCTAGACTAGAATTATATTGAGTGCATTGAATGGTTATATAATCTATTTCTAGATTTCACAGTGATGTTGCAATGTATTATATCTTGAGCCAACTTTATTGTTCTTTCTGTGTTTTCAAAATCCTGAATGCTATATAATACTCTTCAGGTGTCTATTAATAGATATTAATGCAGGGACAGAAAATTACTTTCCCCAAGTACGTTTTGAATTGTAAGATCGTATTTCATGACAACTTTAAACTGAATGACAGCATCTATTTGTCCTAATGACAAACTAAATATTAATAGCTATAGGAAAGAAGCACCTACAGCTAAGAAATAATATTTATTTCAAGTCAAAATGCCTCTCACTTAAATACAAAGTACTGAACACTTTACACAACTCTTTCTGCATTAAAATGAAAGCACTAAAAGTTGGCTAAGCAGCCATAATGTGAGCTGTAATCTTTTATCAGAAAAAAATGTAATTGATGCAACTTCAAATTATGTATGCTAATCAGTTGGATCAAGGATATGAGTGCTTTTCACTTACGTTTTGCAAGGCTCCTAGAAACTCCTTTTTTTTTTTTCTTCAGATGAAAGTGACATACCACTTCCAGTGGAAACCACTCAACACACACAGTATATTCAGCCAAGTCCCAGCTTGCATTTCAGATCCAAACCTGGGAGGTGAGATCTCTTAGTGGTTTCACATTGCATTATGCATGTGATGTGTGCCACCAGATCTGCATTTGCATTCTCCATATGGGCCAGCAGTTTATCTATTTTTATTTAATTGCAACCACAGGAAGATTTGTCTTTCCTTTTCTGTCTCCCAAAATCTTCCATTTTGCAAATGAAATTGAAAGAAAACTATGGATAGTTAGCTTTGTTGTTGTTGTATAAAAAACCAGTTTGTTGTCATTGTATAAAAATGGTTTTTCCAGTATGAAATATAGTTCACTCCAAATGACTCCTCCTAATTTGTATTAAAATTTCTTTTCCTATTTCAGGAATCATCAGACCGACCTGGTAGGAGACTGCAGCTAGGTTTGAGAGAAACCCTTGACCAAGGCCCAAGTATCCAATGGGAACCTATAAGGGTGACTGCCCATCTTAAAATAGAATAGAAGCATAAGTTGGTGTTCCAAACCGATACTGAGATTAGAACTGCCACAATAACCAGGCCCGTTCATCCTTAACCATGATTTGAGATTCAAATCCTCTATCACACCATATTTACATGAATTATTAGAGCAAATAATCAGAGAACTACATGGCACTCACTGATGCCTCTACATGGCATTCATCGATGCCATGATATAATCTTAAAGTTGTAGGATGCCTTCCATTAAACTTTCTATGGTGTTTACTTATAATTTATTCTTAGGTACATAAAATATTATCCACAGAATGGACCAAGTATAGCAGATGTTATTGGTTTCTTCTAGTGCATTAATTTCCATTCTTACTTATGACTAAAATATCACCAATGTTTCATGCTGCTATCCTGCCTTCTGTCAGCTCACACTGTCCATAGCTGAGAGAAGACAATTTCTATACCCTGACCCAAAGGGAGGCTCTTACGCTGTCTCATCCTACTTTCCCTTGCTACCAAGGGCGTTAGGGATGGATTCCTGAAAGTAGAGGATTGGTAACCACTTTGTAGAACAGAAGGATGTGGGCAATTGGTGTGCTGCTCATTGGTGACAGCCACCTTGTGACTGTAGTGTCAATTAATATGCAGAAAAAGGAAACAAAAAAATCCAAGCAGGGAAAAATAAAAGCAGAGAAATTGAGCCATGGCATGATGTCAGTTTAGCTTTGGATATTTTCCTAGGGGGCATATCGCTACCAATTGGTCAGAGATTATAAGGCATAGAAACATAGAACACTGAAACAATTAATAGTGGTTCTCAACCTGTGGAATGTGAACCTTTGGGGTTTGAATGATACTTTCTCCGAGGTCACCTAAGACTATCTCCATATAAAATATTTACATTATGATTCATAACAAATTTTTAAACAAAACTGTTGCAAAATTATTGTTATAAACTGGCAACAAAAATATTTTATGGATGAGGTTCATCACAATATGCGGAACTGTATTAAGGGGTCACCACTTTTGAAAGGCTGAAAAACCACTGACTTAACAAGTCAGAGTAGTCTGAATTTTCTCAAAGTGAGAAAATTTTCCAAGTGTGCTGTGATCAAAAAGTAGATAAGCAGAAAGAGGAAGCTAAGCTAGGGCATGAGAAATTCTCATTGTGTGCAGGACACAGAGCTGCTCAACCACATGGGTAAAGTATTTATGTTACCACCGCTGCTACCACGACTACCACCACTTCCATTTTCACGCCACCAATTCACAGCCACTGACATACAAGGAGGTGTTTTCTTATGTATTAAACTAATCATGAGACGAGGTGGAAAAGTTACAAGACATGACACATGCTATTAAATTATTCCTTCGTTTTGCTCCTGACAATTCCCAAGATCGAGTAACATAAGAAATATTAATCTTGTCAGACGTAATATACTTGAGAACGTCCAGTTATTGAGGATCTATAACTGTTTCTACAGTTTTAACAGTTGCCTTAGTGAGCAGTTTCTTTCCCTGTAGCATTTATATACACTGTACACAGTACCACGGAAAACTGTTCCAATTACCAGTTACTAAAATAAATAGGCTATAATGCAATTTGCCTTTCATGAAATTGGTGAATTTGTGCTAGGTTTACAATGTTTCTAATAATTAAACTGCAAATATTTTCAATTGCTTCCCTATCTATGCATCTTACAGATGTATTTTATTCAATAACACGTTAGCACTTTCCAAAACACGTTTTCATCAAAACATAATGGCATATTTTAAACAAAAGAAATTTGAAAAGAAAAAAAAAGAATATTTAATTTTCTCAAAAAAATGTCCTTTTAAAAAGAGAAAATCACCTTATTCTTTCCTTCCCCAATTGAGCAGTATATCAAGCAAATATGATTGCAAATTAAAGGAAGCAAGTAGACCACAGATACGTTATTTACATTATTGGATGGGGTTGAAAATTCTCCTTCCCAAACAACACCTTCAGCTTATTTGTTTTTTTTTTATGTAATAATTACAAGTTTTCTCAATAAGCAATTTTTTCTGCCTTTCAAATAAGTGCACAAAATCACCTTTTCTAGAAGAGAAAGCAGGCAGAGAGAGCTGTCTTGTACACGATTAAGTGTGTGAAAGGTCACGCTTAGAAAAAAATGTGAAAGATTTCATTATCATATGAATCACTTTCAAAATTTAAAAGGAATATGTCTTCAAGTTGGCTGCAAAATTGCCTTTCTTTCTAATTTCTTTCCTCTCTGATGAGTGTCCTCGCTGAACAAAATGAGAATAAAACATAGAAAAGACAAATTAAAGCCTGGCGTCGTGCTGTAACTTCCTCACTGCCCAAGACAGACTCGGGAGAACAAAAGCTGAAGGCCACTTTTCCCCACAGCTGGTGCTTTACCATAGTATGTGAGCCGCCCTCTAGCCACGTTTTTTCCTCGTGAATTTTCAGCAATGCACTCGTAGGAGCCTGTATCTTCCTGTTGGAAGTTGGGGATTTCGAGCACAGCATTGACCTTCCTCAAGTGAATTTTGTTGGGAAATGGCATTCCATCACTTCTTCTCCAATTAATCTGAGGAACAGGGCTGATAAGAACATTTTCAAGTTGTCTGCTGTTCTTTGGAAATCTCATAGACTTAACAACAGAAAGCTTCGGTTAAGAGAGAAAAAAGGCACAGGTTTCCACTACAGAAGACTTGCAGCTGTAAATTACATAAGTGGGATGCAAAGACTAAATTCTTGTTTTGATCCAGGGTCTCACTCTGTAGCCCAGTCTTGCTGCTAACTCTGGATCTTTCTGTCATGACTTTAGAGTAATGAGATCACAGGCACTGAATGTGCACATGCCACACCCAGGTTTAAATCTTGGAGTGGGTATTTTAATATAATAAACTGTTCATCTTTGTCAGTCAACTCATGCTTTAGGTGCAGAAAAAAATGTGTCAAATGAGCAAGTAAAAGACATTTTTTTCTGACTTAGCTTATGGAAATGGTAAGGCATTCTCATTGTCTCTAAATGTATTTTAATACTTCAAATTACACTATGTATTATATATAACATATATAAATATACAGACTTTTCTGCATCTGATTATTCCTTTGCTTCTAAATTAAATTTCAAAAACATACAAAATCAAAGAAAGATTAAGTTCCTTGAAAAACCAGGTGGTAAGATTGACAACCCCTTAACCAAACTCACAAAATGGAAGAGAAAAGAACCAAGTTGTCAATATGAGAGGGGGTGTTGTCACCATAGATACCTATGAAATCCAGACCATCAGTAGTGGACACTGACAAATTATACTTCACAGAGTTAGAAACCCTAAAAGAAATGGATGAGTTTGAAAATGTTCATGATCTGCCAAAACTAAAGCCAGAAAATATTATGAATAATTTTCACAGATAATTACAAACAATGAGATTGAAGCTGCAGTCAGAAGTCTGCATAAAGAAAAGCTGAAAAGCTCAGGATGAGATGTATTTGCTGCTAAATTCTCTGAAAGTTTTAAGGAAGTTCTCATCCTAACATGGGTCAAGCAGTTTGAGAAAGAAGAAAGGAGTGGACACCACCAGGTTAATCCTCTGAAGCCAGTATTATCCTGACACCAAAGGTGGACAAAGACATAGCTGTTACAGAAAACTACAGACCATGTCCACGGACTAACTTATGAATGCAAAATTTTTAACAAAGTACTTGCAAATGAAACTCAGAAATACATGATAAAATGATACATCATGACCAAGTGAGCTCCATTTCTAAGATAAAAAGTTGGTTAAACCCACACAAATCTATAAATGTAGTAGAGCATATAAATAAATATAAGGACCAAAATCACATAATCATCTTGATTTAAAAGGCATCTCACAAAGCTCAGCATGCTGTCATGAAGAAAGTCACGGGGACTTTAGGAAAACAAGTACCATACCTCAAAATAATAAAAGGTACACATAAAAACTGCATAGTAACATTACAGTTAACTGAAAAAAATCTGATAACATTTTCTCCAAAATACGGCATGAGAAAAGAAAGCCCACTGTTACTTCTTACATAGTATACAGCACAAATCTGTCAGCTGTAACAATAAAATATGATAAAACATTGCCAGTGTAAAAATGGGAAATAATACAAATTATCTCTATT
Source organism: Acomys russatus (assembly GCF_903995435.1). Lineage (NCBI taxonomy): Eukaryota > Metazoa > Chordata > Mammalia > Rodentia > Muridae > Acomys > Acomys russatus. The sequence continues at coordinate 30,483,167 of NC_067149.1, forward strand.
TGCATATGACATAGTTGTGTACTTAAAAGACCCTATATAGTAATTTTTAGTAACGTTGCAAAGTATAAAATCAATAAATAAAAATCAGTATCTTTTATATATGCCAACAGTATACTCACAGAAAACAAAGTTATCACAGGATTTCACTCATAATTGCTACAAAAACCAAACTGCCTTGAAGGAAGCCTAGCTAAGATGGTGACAGAAAGACACTAAATGATGGGCAGACCTCTCATGCCCCTGAACTGAAACAACGGTTTCAGGAAAAAGCTCTGTCCCAGACTTAACCTTCAGATTCAGTGTGTCTCCTATAAAAATTCCAGAGATACTCATTACAAAATTAGAAAATGCAATTTTAAAAAATACATAGATCTACAAAAGACCAGATTTATCTAAAGTAATGCTAAAGAGAAAGTATCTAATTGGTGGTACCACAGTGATTTCTCCAAATTACACTACCAAGTTATGATGAGAGTTACAAAACAGATAGGTAAACAAATGGAAGAGACGGAAGGACCTGGATATACCCAACAAAGCTGTGGGCACCTCACTTTTGAAAAAGGGGTCAAAACATGTAGAAAGAAGACAGCTTGTTCAGGAAATGGTTCTGGAAAATTGGATATCCACCTGCAGTATAATAAACTTTGATTCAAAACTGTTATTCTCCTTCAAAAACAACTCGAGGCAAATCAAAGCCTATGAAGTCTAACATGCTAAAGCTAGAGAAAAACATGGAAAATGTACATCAAGATATAGGAATGGTCAAGAACTTTTTGAACGGCACTCTACAGGCATGGGAAGCAGCCCTGATGATCCATGGGACCTAATGGTGCTGCATGAAATTAAAAGGTTTCTGTACAGCAAAAGAAACTATACACAGACTTAGCAGCCTACAGAATGGAAGACAAGACTTATAAGCTATAACAATGACAAAGGGATAGTCTTACCAATATACAAAGATTAATCATCAATGAAATTAAACTGCCAATGAACAAATGGGTAATGAAATTATCAGAAAGCTATCAAAAGAAGAAATACAATTGCTTATAATACTTTTAAAAAAATGATCAAAATGCCTAGTTGAATATCACAGAAGTACAAAGCAAAACTACTGAGACACCACCCAGCCAAAATGGCTGTCATAAAGAAACCAACAACACATGCTGGAGAAGATGTAGAGAGAGAGTTAGCCTTATTAATGGCTTGTGGAGATACAGCCAATATGATAATCATTACGGAGGCTTTTGGAATAAAACAAATGAAGAAACAAATAAAACAAGCAGAACTAATACATAACTCAGTTATATCAATTTTTTGACATATACTCACTGAGATATTTGTTCATACATGTTAGCTGATACTCTATTTGGGACAACAAAGAACACACCCAGCTTAGATGAAAATGTAGTGAATACTCAGAATAAAGTTTATTTTACTGTATGCATAAAAATGAGATTTGCAGGAAAATGGATAGATCCAGAAAGTATAATACTATGTGAATTGATGCAAACTCAGAAAGACAAAAAGTATATTCTCCTTCATATGTAGATGCTAGACTATAAAGTATACATGTGTATATGATTTTAAACACACACGCTTGGGTGCTCTCTTAGCTATAGCACAAAAATCGATAAAAGAGATCTAGACAGGGTAAAAACAGGTGATGATGAAGCGTGAGGTGGGAAATGTACACATACGGCACGGAAAAGCAAAAGAGATGCTTGGGTATCAATCAGCATCAATGGTAGTAGATTTTCTATTAAAGGAAATCTATTAAAACATTATTTTTTTGAAAATTCTGTAGCGATAGCTAAAGCCTTATATGCCAATTTTAAATAAACATTTTAATGGTACAGATAAAATACATTATGCTACCAAGAAAAAAGAAATAGGACCCACCCTCCCTCCCCTTAGAGACAGACCTAACATCAAAGGAGTAAAGAACTTACTTGCCGAGGGCGAAGCATTCCAACTTCACAGTTGAACCTTTAGCTGCTGGAAGAGTTTCTGGAAACTGGACTTCTATTTTGGGTTCATATTCACCCATGACACCTGTGAATTCATAATACAAGATGGGTGGTATTAAAATGTTTCCTATGTCATTTTCTCTTATGTATTTCCCATGGCATCCTTGTATATAAAACTTTATTTGGCTTACTTTGAACCTACTACTACTTTCAGGTATTGCAATAACTCACTTGCACTAACCTGGACCAAACATGTCCCTGAATAACATTTAAAAACTCTAGATTCATGGAAGTCAAAAATACTTCAATATGCAAAACATTTTAATGAAAACCAATGTGAATATTTCCATTTAAGGTGACATCCACAATGTATTGCTATTCCCTGAAATTTCCTAAGGTACAAAGATTATAGTGGGGAATTTGCTAAATGGTAACCAGGTCACATATGTGCCAATCTTAAACATATTAAATGGCTCCCTGGTGTCAAAACATAGTGATTTAATATGCAGGAACACTCTGATTCCATTATACCTGACTGGAAAGTGCTTCCATATTTATGCCCAAGTATTATGCTGTATGAGATATGACTTAGTTTTAATAGGTCAACTACCCAGGCTTTTAAATTGGTAACCTCTATTTTTTCCTTCCAAAAGTCCCATGTAGTCCATGTTGCTCTCAAATCCACTGTGTAACCCATGATGACCTTGAACTTCTGAACTTGTGATTGTCCTGCCACAAACATTGGGATTACAGGCTTGTAGCACCATATCCATTTTATACAGTTCTGAGGATCAAACCCAAGGCTGTGTACAAGTTAGGCAAGTATTCTACTGAGTGAGCTCGAGCTCTAGCTCCTATTTGGCTATCTCCTGTATCTCACTCTTCAGGAGTGATCAGGCAGGTAATGCCACAAAATTGTTGTTTTATGATTTTGTTTCAGTGATATCTTTTAGCTTATAATAAAGTGTCCACAAACAACTTCAAGCTGACAAAACTAAAAACTAAAAACAAGTGACTTCATGGGCATTTTCCATTGAGAAGGTCCCATACCATCAGAGCGTAGCACCAAAGGGGTTGGGGAGCCCAATACTCTGGCATTTGTCACAGTGCTGGTCACCACACATGTGTAATTTCCCACATCAGATGGCTCCACCTTAGCTATGTAGAGGTGCCCTGTCTCTTGAGAGACAAATCTTCGACTGTCTTCTTCAACAAAAGATGGATACTCATTGAAGACCCAAGCATATGATAGTTCTAACAAAAGTTAAAAAGAAATACATTTCGTTACTTAGCAAAATGTTCCAGAATCAAAAGTGTGCAAAATTACCTTTACATCAAGTAAGGTTTTTCTTGCCATTATTCAGAAGAGCACTTAGAAAAAATGATTCTACATTCATCTTCTATTATGATGGAGAACACTGTTGATTGGCATTCGAGTGCATGTAGCACCTTTGCTTTCTTCCTTGTCCCTGTTCTAAGCTATGCTTAGTAAGCCTTGCTAGCTTCGCTCTTGTTGCCTTTTAATTTGTGTCTCTTTAATTCTATATTGTTAAATTACCAATCACAGAACAGCTATTCCTGGCATCAAAGCTATCACTGCTCCTTAGCTTCTTATGAGTAACACATAGTGGCTCAGCCTCGAAATAACTTCCTCTGACAAACTCTGTCAAGCTCTTGTTTTTCTGGATTTTGGGTGTTTGAATATGCTGCTCCTGAGCCAACAGAGACTTTTTTCTCAATTGTTTTTCTTTTCTTCTTTATTTCCTTCCTTTCTTCCCTTTTTCTTTCTTTAATGATAAATATCCACATAATCATAAAGAAATTTTATACAAGTAAATATTATACTTTCACCATGTCATCACATATGCCAACTCTAGCCTTTTTGTTCCTCTCCCCAACCCATTAGTACCCCTTTCCTAGTGAGTTTCCCTTCTACTTTCATGTCATATATACATAATGGTTTTGTGTATCTGCATGAAATCTGAAGTCCATATATGTGAGAGGACTCTACAGACTTCTCATGGGAATGCAACTTAGACCAAGTCACCATGGAAATCAGTATATAGAGAACCCTCAAAAAATCAATAGAAGATTTACCATATGATCTCTATAGGCCAGTTACGTATATTTACCTACAAGACACTAACCATTACAGAGACATTTTTATGCATCAATCATTTCTGAAGTATTATTTACAGTAAGTTGAGGTGACCACCTAGAGATGAATGAATAAAGATAAATATAAAATTAAATATTTCTTTTTATAAAGAATACAATTGTGTCATTTGCAGGAAAGTAGATGGGTCTTTCTTTTGTTTCTTCCACTTTGAGGACCAAATGTCATTCAGATGAGACAATGTCAAGTAGCTCATAATGTAACATCAGGAGTCTCTTCCATGGAGAAGTATTCCTTCTGCACCCTTATCTGGGTTGCAGCACATGTACAGAGTGAATCCAAAGAGTTAATTTGATTTTTAAGTGTGTGTGTTCATGTGTGAACGCAAGAAACTTCAGAGGCCAAAAGTGGGCATAAGATCTGCTGGCGCTGGACTTAATGGTAGCGCGAGCTGTTTGACATGGGTGATGGGAACAATACTCAAGACCTTTGCAAGAGCAGCATATTTTCTTAATTGCTGAGTCATCAGTCAAAACTTTGGAGCAACTCCGAAGTTTATTCTAATGTAAGCACTTATCATCTGAGATTTAACAACTATTTGATCAATTTTCCCTGTGATAATAACAAAATGATGCCAATTCTTCCAATTTTATCTGGAGCTCTGGGAATCAAAGCCAAGACTTGGCACATACTTACAAGTGCTCTTCCATGACTCACATCCCCAACCTTGATGTCCATTTTAATCCAACTGCTCCTATTTCTACTTGGCAACTAAAACTGTAAATGAATTCCAGGCCCTAAATAAACATTTGTTTAGTCAAGTAAGGGCTCATTAAGCTATAAGCAAAAATCTACTATGAGGGTCTTCATCAACTGTCAGCCAATGTAAACCAATGGTCTCCTAGGAACAATTTTTCCTCTAGAAGAATTGTATCTAAAGAGCATTAGCCTGATGAGTTTTAGGTCCTTAAATTCTTGAGAGCTAAGTGGTACTAGGACATAGTTTCTCTGTTTGGCATGCTAGAGTTCTTGTTCTTCCATTGCTTTCTTGTGCAATGCACTAAACTTACTGCACTGGATAATCCCTATAAGGTTCTTGGAAGAATATTTTGAAAACATATGCAATCCATACAATTTTAATGAGATACAGGTCAAAATAGATTTGGAGCACAATTATAATCATAAACTATCCTCCCTTTTGGGAGAGAATGAGCAATTGCTTGATACAAAGCATTGTGAAATGATGTGTCATGTTTGGAAGAGAGATGCCATGAGTTGTAGAGAAACGGGATATGACATTCTTTCATGACTGAAGAATGCACAGAAATGTCAAGAGAACACTTGAACACACACAGCTAAAAGCCCTCCTGGGAGAGCACAAGGAGTATGAAAGGCCAGCAGAGGTGAGAATATCTGAAGGACTTGGTAGTAACGAGCCTTGCTGATACCAATGGCAATACACTATATCAAGAATGAGAACACACATTGCAAAGTGTATATTCGTAAGCACTGATTTCTTTTTTCAGAGAGTGAAGAATATTTTATGAAGGTCGAATTAAGACACTGGTGAGATAGGAAATTCCAAAGTTGTTTGGTGAAAAATTCCAATATTCATTCCTGTTAGTCTCTTGCCTACTCCCCTGCTGCCTGTTATTCCTACAATAGTACCATATAAATCTTAGAAAAGAATAATGTGGAAACGTCAAGATGAGCTTCTTCTGCAGTGGATAAAACTGCCTGCTGCAGCAGCAATGGCTCTTTAGGGCCTTCCTGTGGCTCTCAGCCAACCCTCACCTTTTAGATATCCCCTCAGATGGGTTTAAGGGAGACAAAGCATTCTTTCCCTGCTTAACAAAATGCTCAAGACACAGAATTTATACAGTGGTGGTCTCTTTATGATTCAGACAGATTAAAACTTGGTTCCCAGTAGAGGAATTGAGCATGAGCTCAGTGAGTTAGGCCTTAGGGACTGCGTTTAGTATGCATGTAGAGGTGATGTGAACTCCGTTTTTAAGACCAGTTTATCACAAAATAAGAATAATTGGAAGAAACAATTCAGTGTAAGAGTCAGACGACCTATCATATGGTACATTTCCACAAGCAAATAGTTTAGCATGAGACTGAATGAACAGTAGATAGATGTAGTATCTTGGAATGAACATTACAAGTATAATTTTCATTTAAAATTTGTACTGTAAAACGATATGCATTACATGACTCCACTTACTGTTTTTACCCTCATAATAAAAATACTAGCATTTAAAATGATGCCTTATTTTAATACATTAGAGAATGTGATGATTTTTGCCAAAGCAATATCTTAGTTAGGCAAGCTAAAGAAAAGAAGTCAAACATGGCTTTGCGGACCTCTGGGGTATTCTGGTAGACATGGGGGACCTCCCTTCAGGTCTCAGTAAAGAGAACCCAGTGCAGATATGATAAATAAATGTCACCTGTATCTGCAGACTAGAGGTAAACACTAGTCATGTGGATTTCAGACTCCCCGAGCTCACTGCTGATCCAGGCAGGGCTTTAAATGGATAACTCTGGCTGGAACACTCCTCAGAGGAAAGCCGAAAACATTTTCAGATCCTTTTTGCAGTTGGTCTCCTCTCTTTGTGCACAGATATGGGAACTGATTCTTGGTCGGCTTGCTCCTCTTCCTGTCTCTAATCCCTCTCCCTCATGCTTTTATGGGTCCCTCCCAGGAAGCTTTTCCAAGGCTGATCCTTTAATCTTATTTCAGTGTTTACTTCCTAGCAACCTGAACTGCCTTGGTTGCTGACATGGAACAACAGACCTTTCTCTACCTAAAACTGTTCTTTCCCTGTGATCTGGAGGGAGGGTCTATTCAGGTTCATAAACTTCCTTTCTCAGGATAATCACTCTTCTCTTAAATTTCCATCAAGACAACCTCCTCACCTTATCTCCAGGTTTTTCAACTATGCTGGCAGCTGTCCTATAGGCCCTGTAGGCCTATAGGCTCGTCAGTACCTCAGTGGGAGACAGTGTAAGGCCCTCTGCTTCTGACAGACACCAAAGAAACAAACAAACAAAAAACAGGAAACTGGCTCACTTTCAATGCAATGTTTTTCTCTGGGAGGTTAACTAGTGAGCAGAGGGAATCAACCCCTCCTAACCTGGCTAGCACGTATAAAGAAGCTGCTGTCTGCAGCAATGGAGACTCACACTCACTCTTTAGGAGCTAGTGTCATCAGGAGGATGCAGAAGTCTGTCCCAAACCCCTGTACTGACAGCCTCTAACTGCAAAGACAAACTGCAGCCTTCAAGAGCCATCCAGTACTAATTTATACACAATCCCCGTTAAACAGGAGTCATATATGTTTTACAGTGTAAAAGGTGATTTTAAAGGTTCATAAACACTTCCTTCCTCTAACTATCTCAACAATACAGATTGTATAATGTTAAATTAGGTGCTTATACATATGGAATTGAATAATAAATTAAGGCTCCTCTCCGGCACATCCTCAGAAATCCCAAGAAATATTATTCTTGACCACCAACAAAGGAAAACAACAAGAAGAAATAGAAGTACAGAGGGGGGGAGGCTCTTGTAGCTGGACAAGAAAATACTTAAAATAGACTTTCAGACACAAGCAAGGGATGAAGTAGTACATGCTCAGTGAGATTTTCAAATGTCTAAACCAAAGCTCCAGAATTTGCGTGACTAAGCGTGTATGAAGCAGCATCACTGACCCTAGGCCTCTATACCTAGACCCTCAGACTTAGGGATACATCATTAGATGTAGAAAAGCGACTCTGCAGATGTAAAGTTACATAGTAAATTGAGATGGGAAGATCACCCTGCATTAACTGAGTAGGTCGAGAGTAAGGATGATAATGGCAGTTAGACAGAAGAAACTGCCTACCAAAGCTGGAGTGGAAATCAGAGACAGATATTTTAACATACCATTTCCTGGAAAAAGCTGTGAATGCAAGTAGCCTGCAAAGGCAACACAGGGCAGCTGATAGGGGCTCCCCTCAGTCTCCAGAAGAGTAGCAGAAATACATCTATCCCTATATCTTGATAGTTAGCCAACTAAACTGACAATTTGATTCTGGACTTCCAGATGTCTATGTTAGTAAGTGTGCAAAAACTTGTCACAGAAGCATGGGGGTCACCATACATCTGGCCATGGGACAATGCTAAAGACCTGCTGCTAAGGACATTGCAGTGAACCTGAATGTGGCAAATCTAATCAATCACCAGGATCCTTCTATGGAAAGACACACAGGAAGGTCAGAGAAAGAGGGCCAAGTAATGAGCAGAAGTCTGAGGGAAAAGATTCCTTGCTAGAGGCCAAGAGCCAAGGAGTATAGGCAGGCTCAGGCAGCTGCCAAAAGCAAGGGCAATGAAGGCTTGACCAAGGGTCTGAGAAAGAATTCAGCATAGGCAACTTCCAGTACCTTGCTGTCAATCTCAGAAAATTTCTGTTGGGCTTTAATGTTGTACAATAAATGCGCGCTGGCTTTAGAGACCATGCTGTGGATCAGGAACAGCTATAGTAGGAAATCAACATAAGTGGTAACAGTCACCAACAAATAAATATTTACAGTGTTTCCTGGATTCACTTCTGTAGCTGTCATAAAGTGATCTGACAAAGAGCAATTTAGGGGAGAAAGGGTTATTTTAGCACACAATTCCAGTTTATAGTGCATCATTGTGGACGTTAAGGCAGGAACTTCAAGTAGCAGCCAGGCAACAGTCAAAAGCAGTGAGAATGCACGCATGCCCTGCAGTGCTGTTTCCTCTCCACAATTCCAAAGTCTAGGACTCAGACCAAGGGCATGGTGCTGCCACCATGGTCAGAGTACCCTCCTTCAGGTGATATAAGCAAAATAATTCCCACGGATATGTTCATGGGCCCACATATCTAGAAAACATCTTAATGAGACTCTCTTCCTAGGTGGCTCTGGATTGTCAAGTTTGCAACGAAAAGTAACCATCACATAATGCTAAGTATTTTAAATAAAATTTCTCCAAATAATAACGATGAAAAAAAGATTTTATAAAGTGAGAGCCAAAGGGAAAAATCACAGTTCAAATAATACAACTAGAAAGATCCGTACATAGGAGGAAAGGCATGGAACATTACAAAACAGAGAAACCTACAAGAAGAACATCAGGATGGGCAGATCTGGGTCTAGGGGTTCTGCTCAAACTACTGCACCAACCAAAAACAATACTTGTAGTAAACATCGAACCCCTTCTCAGATCTAGCCAGTGGACAAGACATTCACCACAGTAAAGAGGAGAGCAGGGACTGACTCAGACATGAACTCTGGTGCCCCATATTTGACCACCTCCCCATGGTGGGGAGGCCTGGTGGCACTCAGAGAAAGAATAAGCAGGATACCAAGATGAGACTTGATAGCCTATGACCATTTAGTGGGGGAGGAGGTCCAGCTCGGTTGTCACAGACATAGGGGAGGGGAATAGGGTGAAAGCAGGAGGGAGGGAGTAATGGGAGGGTACAAAGGATAGGAGAACAATTGAGATGTAATCTGAATGTATTAATTAAATTTAAAAAAGAATGAAAAAAAAAAAAAAAAAAAAACCAAAACCAAACCAAGAAACAAGAACAACAAAACAGAAAAGCAACTACAATTCTCAAAGTCAGCTAGGGACTACTTTTCACAAACATCTAGACATTTAAAGATTTAGAGAAAGGACTCATATCTACATACAGTACGACTCACACTGTCACAAGAAGTAAGTAGAAATCTGTACCTCCTACGTTGTTTATAGCCCCTTTTCTTAGAGGAAAGATATGCATTAAGTTTTCCTTTGCAACTACATGAGTATGTATTTAAAGCACTTGAGAATTATGTGATTTATTACATTCTAAATAAAGTAAAATAACATCTACTGTAGTTTGCTTATAAAAATCTTCATCTGCAATAAATGTTAGTTGGATACTGCAAAGCCAAATATACATTAGTTAAGCATCCTTTTATGTCCAATGATAAATAAAAAGCTATAATATAAATGATAATTTCAGACTCTCAAGAAGCTAAGCTTTACAAAGCCTTTCAGAAGCTCTTGAGGATATCATAAACACACTATGGATAAACAACTTGGCCACTAGGCTTCCTATTAGCAATGCTATAAGAGTATTAGTGTTAGCATTTTTTTTTTAAATCAAGGAGCTAAAAGTGTCTAGCAATCAAAGCCATAAATAAAGAGAATAAAGGTCTGAAATTCTGCTTTCTGAAAAGTACTTCATGATGGATGATGTCACTTTGTCAGCTACATTCCTTCCCAGGTCACTGAAGTGTAGGACTAGTCGATTTAACATGAAATATACCACTCTGGTGTTTACCTGGAGAAATATTAATGTACACAGCACTGACATTTGAGGGTTTGTTTCTAGTTCCATTATGAAAGTCTATTACAAAGGAGATTTAATCCTGAGCCCAGAAGAAATTCTGTCAAACATAACTGCAGTTAGGTAAAATGGTAAAAGGAACTTGGGCCATTGCTTGTGGTGCCAACTGGGGAAAGCTGACCTATTTTTAAGATGAGACATATTTAAAAGTGCAGGAAAGCTCACTTGATGTCACTCAAGACTTTATCAGTGATTCACACAATTGAGAAGGGAATTCTGCTCTGTGGCTTACAGGTGATACTACTCGGCTGACAGTCTGGGATCCATTGCACACCCCACAACCTAAAACAAGGTAAAAAGCAGAAAGAATGGTCATATTTTAGAAGCTGGCATGAGGTGTCTGAGGCACTGTTGACCTTTTAGGGGGCTGTCACTGAAGAACTGTTTTGTAAATTGTTGAAGATGATCATATACAGGTGGTTGCTCTGGGTAGATTATGAATAGCTACTGAATTCATTCTGACACTGACCACTAGCAAGCCTGACTTGTGAGGCTTCTAAGCAGAACTATGTGAAGGCCTGAAATTATGATGCTCTCTGGCTAGCCTTAGGTGAGGCAAGGCTGACTGTTAGCATCCTATGCATGATTGCTTGGAAACTGAACAGTTTGAGAATATTCTCTCTCTGTCTCTCTCTCTGTCTCTCTCTCTGTCTCTCTCTGTCTCTCTCTCTGTCTCTCTCTCTCTCTCTCTCTGTCTCTCTCTCTCTCTCTCTCTGTCTCTCTCTCTCTCTGTCTCTCTCTCTGTCTCTCTCTCTCTCTCACACACACACACACACACACACACACACACACACACACACACACACACACACAGTGTCTTGAGCTCCTTTTAGTCCAATGTGACAGAAAGTAAAAAAATGTTTACCTGTCCCTTTAGGAACTAATTGGCTGAGTTCTGTTTCAGGTATTTCCTAAAGATCACATGCTATTTTTGTGCTATTTTTAGTAGACTTTCCCTTTCTAATCACCCTGTCAGGTTGTTTACATCAGATTGACTTTATCATTCCTTCTTTGATCCAAGGAGATTATAAGACAAGGGGGTAAACATTTGAATCATATTCATTGGCCATCAAACGGTCTATTAGTGGCTTTTGGTACCCAAGTAGAGGTGGAAAAACCATTGCAATCCTATCTCCCACAAGGTTGCCAAAAGCATGCCATTGCTAAAGAGATCAGTTTATATTTCTGGGTGTGGTGGGGGGAGTTAAAAAGAACTAGTGTTAGTAATTGTGAGATTTATGCATATATGACAAGTTATTCAAGACACAGTTATAATCTTCAAGGACCTTAACATCCAGTTTACATTGGAAGGGGACTTCCAGGTATGATACTGGGACTGGGATAAAGAACTACAGAAGAACAGCTGCTAAAGCATCTGTTGGCTAAACCATCTAAAAGGAGGGAGGATTTCTTTTAGCACACCATGTTAGGTACTGTCATGACAAGGAAATCATGAAAATCTGAGTGGGAGGGAGCAGGTTACATCTTGCAGGACAGTCAGGAAGCAGCAGATTTGTACTTGACCTCAGCTGACTTTTTCCTTAGTTCTTTTGTTGTCCCAGCCTAGTTGTGCTCCCCACTCTCAGGGTAGGTCTTCTGCTTCATTCAATCCTTTCTAGGGAGGTGTTTCTTTAGCCAATCAAGTTAATACTTAGGTATGAGAGCATAAAAGAAAATGCTTTGCATTTTCTATTTCTCCATTTTCATTATACAGGATTTCAAAGACCCTGAAAAATGTTAGAAAGCAATTTTAAGATTAGTTCTAAACTAATGCAGGAGATTAGACATTTCATAAGCAAAGCTTTCCTGTACAGCTTAAAGTAAGTGCTTTGTCACAGGCAAAGTTTTCCATGGAATGCTTGATACCATGTGTATGCTGGTACCATGCACCTTAAATATCTCCCAAAGGGCCCTGGTCTTTGGAGTTCTACTTCTCTTATCACTCACAGTAGCTACTAGACAATTCTTTTCTTAAGGGCTCAGCATCAGTAAAGAGTGTTTTCCTTTTACGTATAGTACAGCAGCTGTAGAGAACCTTACAGTCCCTGGGACTGGTAATTGTAGCCAATTATATTTTGATTGACCTACCTTACTATTAAAATGATATGCAAAATTTACACTGCCCTTGCAAAATGAAAAAAAAATCAGAACAAACTAACTACAGGAGACCGGCCCTTTAATGAATTCAAAGTTGGCGATTTGGGGTTTTAATTCCCACATCAACCCTAAGAGGCTAATTCTAGAAAGGGACTTTGCAAGGTGGCAAAGGATTCAAAAGAGCCCGAGAGTCAGAAAAGGTACAATAAAATAGCTGAAATAATTAAAGGCCAAGGAATCTAGGAACAGCATCATGGATAACGCAGCCCATTTCTCATTAGGTCTGATTTTTCAGTTCATTTCATGAAAGTTTAAACTACCTTTTAAAAGAATGCCATGGGAACATGATTGCTCTTTTCTATGTGCCTGGGCTTTTTAAACAAAATAGAATGTGCGTTTTCAATGGTAAGTAGAAATGAGATCATCAGAAGAAGATGAAGTCACCCTGCTGTATCATAATGCTCTCGTTATTCTTTCGTGTGTGTGTGTGTGTGTGTGTGTGTGTGTGTGTGTGTGTGTGTGTGTGTGTGTGCGTGTAGGCATAAGTTGTTTTCCACTTTGTTCATCAAGACAGGCTCCCTCAAACCCAGAGTCCACTAGTCCATCTAACCATCTTTCTCTGGGGATCCCTTGCCTCTGCCTTCAGGGCCCTGGACAGACAAGCCTGCCAGGCACACTTGGCACACCTGCTGTGCATCTGAATGCTGAGCCTTGTGCTTCTGTGGAGAGGTCTTTACTCGTTGAAGCATGTCCTCAGACCTATAAGGAAGTTCTTACCAGTAATAATATATATAAATCCATAGAAAGTTGGGTACAGTCATGAAATGCATCCTGCCTATCTCCCACACACACACACACACACACACACACACACACACACACACACACACACACACCTACTGTTGTTATTTACCTCAGTAGTACATTAAATCTTCCAATTACCCCAAATGACAGGATAAACTAAGAAGAGATGGCTCCATTATAGACTATATAATGAATATTCTATAAAGCCATCTGGTTTTAAGTATTTGAATAAATATTATGCTTGGTTATCAAATAAATGTGAGGACAAAAATAATTCCTCCAGATACATATAATTAGCAATAATTTCTACCCACTCTTCTGGTCAGGTGGAAATCTCAACAGATGCCAGTCTCTGCGGTCTCAAAGAACATGCTGGCATTCACAAGGACTGTCTGCTCAAAGTCAGACTTACACAGGAATTTGCAAACTAAGAAAAGTGAAAGGAAAAAAAAAATCAGGAAAATAGAATATCTCAAGTTCTCTCTTTTCATACTAAGTAATAAACAGACTCAGCTTCACTATCTTTCCAACCCTTTTTATTCTAGAAAGGGAGATGTGTGAAGTGAAACATCTATCACCCCATTACCCTGAAGACAAGGCTTCCAAAAGCAAAACACATGCAATAGCTTTTCCTATCACTTTAATAATTCAGCTAAAAGAAAGCTCTGCTGAAGATAGAAGTGCACGGAGAACCACAACATAACTACTCATCTTGAATTTCACGTAAAATTTGTATGTTCCTAGTATTATAGTCGTATGGAGACTTAAATGTTTTGTATTTTAGCTGATAAATAACAATTGTCGATTTCAAGTGGCATAAGGTTTTAATACTTGCACATAAGTTGTCATATTTATTGGATCAAGCCAGTATCCATTAGATCACACACTTATTATTGTGTGCTCAGCCTTTAAATGTGTACTCATTTGTCAAATTTAAAATATAAAATATAATAATTAACTATGCAGTAGTCACCTAAAGATCATTCCTGTGTCTACTTGAATCTTCACACCCATTGGAAAATATCTCCCCTTTTTCACCACTGTGACTCTGGTAAACAAACATTCTGTGTTGTCATGCATTCACTTTTTTAGATTTTTTTTTTAAAAAAAAATGTACTTGCATAGCCTAGCTAATAAAGAAGAATTAAGGTAAAAATTAGCAAAAAAATAATAAAATAAATATTTATGCCCATACTCAGTCCTTAAGATCCTCCAAAATGGTGGTTGTTTCTAACATCTAAGACTATATAATTAAAATAATATCTATCTATCTATCTATCTATCTATCTATCTATCTATCTTTCTAATCTGTCATCTATTATTATTTGTGTGTGTGTTTTTGAGAGGGATAGAGAGAGGGATAAACAGATAGTTAGGGCGGGCAGTAGAGAATGCATATACATGGGGGTCAGGCGTGCCTGTAAGTGAGGAGGCCAGAAGGGAGCATCAGATCCCTTAGAGTTGATATTATAGGCCTTTGTAGGATGTCAAGCTTGTTAAATGGGTACTGGAATCTGAACTTTGGTCCTCAAAGCAAAGAGTCTTCTTACCTGCTGAGTCCTAATTTCTAGTGTAGCTCCACCAGTGATGATTATTAATACTTTTATTTTTTCATCATTCAAACTAAGTATTTACTATTTCACAATTTCAGTAACAGATGTATGCTGTGTTGGCTGTAGATACATTGTAAGAACTAACAGTACCATGCTTACGTAAACTATGTCAAGGTGTCTTTTAATTAAGACAGCCTAAAAATCCAGTGCTTCAGTGCTATGCTGATCTCACTCCGTGTACCTTCTTTCTAGGTTACTGTCTTTCTTTTCATTAAGGGGACAACTATTCAGATCTGACTAGTGTTCTGATATAAAAGATTCAGTGAATTGTGGCTTCAGTGACATCGCCAAATCTGGAGAACAAGAACCAATGAAGTTCGTAGAGCATAAGACATGAGGAAATTGTGCTCTAATTCAACTTAAAACCATTAGTTGAGCAACTTTCCCTTCTGGTAGAACTGTTGCAAATCTCTTATCACAGCACTTGACTGTTACCAAAAAGGGGGCTAGCCTTCAAACTTACCCAGTTCCTTATTATAACCTGAGTGATGAAGCTCTTTTGAGGTTTTCCTAAATCACAGTAGAGTTTATGTTTACTAATTCACTTACATTTCTTTTCATCTTCCCTAAAAGACCCAGCTTAAAATAGAAGTTGCAAATACATAGCTTCTCTCCTTTTTCTTTCCTCTTTTCTGGCTCCAAATATATTTACCTGAAATAAATAAAGAAATTCCATGGAAGCACCTGCTTCCTCCTTCAGACATTTCTGCCTAAAGAGATTCTAATAAAAGAAACAGGCCTGACTGTGGAAGGAAGAAAACGGCAGTCCTGTGAGTATTTTTCGACCAGCTAGATGAAAAGTTTTCCCTTCCAGTAGTGAATATGTAGATTTGCAGCGCAGAGGCAATACATTCCTCCTTGATCAAAGTCATGCATAAACTTACCTAGGACTTCTAATCTGTCTGACATAAGTGTTCATTGATTCTCTTTCAACTGCAAGGAGTCTGAACTTTATCCTGCCAATGACTAATTCAATGCTACATCTTTAATTTATTCTCCCTAGCTCTATTATATTTTTATATTCCAAATAAACTCATAGGAAACAAGTTGTTAATTTCCTGATCTGTGCCCATGATAAACCACAGTGTGCTTTAAGTGTTTTTCCCATTAATATCATGTCAGCAAACTCAAGGCCTTGTGTCCTAGCTGAACACTGCCCTTGGGGAAGTTACCTTGCATGGTGCCCCAGGTCTGTTTCTCCCCTTGGGCTATCCAGGCACCTTTGCTAGAGTGGACAGAGTGAAGCTTAGCTGGGGCAGGCGGCCTGATCATGACCTCAGTAGACATGAGTGTGGGAGGAAACAGCTGTCTCTGGAGACAGTTTTAAGTGAAGCTGCTCATTCTGTTGGGTGGGGAACAAGGGCTTCATAAACCTTGGGGAACGAGGAGAAGTTTCCAGGGTAAGTGTATCATTGCCTGGTGCTGGGCTGCTGGGAGTACATCATTTGGAAAAAAAAGGAATTCCAGGTGCTTGTTAGAAGTGTCTTTATAAGGAGAGAGGAAGTTTAACCTGTAACCTGGCCACCAAGCTAGGTGACTATCTCAAGGATGGGACAAGGTTACCTGAGCCAGGACATGCAGGCCAGGCCTAGAGCAAGGAGGAAGCAATCCTACTCCTCTTAGTCTCCGGACAAGAGTTTTGGTGTTTGGTCACATCTCACCCTCATTCTTGCTTCAGACCAGCTCCCCAGTCCCATGGTTTTCTGGTCCCACACTTGTGAGATTTCAGTCCTGTATATCTAGATGCCTTTAAGCCATTTATTGTGTTGAACTACAAGAATGACTAAAGTGCTCATATTGGTTTTTTTTTTTTTTTTTTTTTTTTTTTTGCTGAATTTTATTTCAACAGTGTATCTAAAGGGAAATTTATGAGTGTGTTTATATCTTTTTTATTAATTCAATTATCTAACCCACGGTTAGCATGTGATGAAAAGCTTTCCGCGTTTCTAACTTGCACTGAGTCAGGAACTATTTAAAGCACTATGTTTTACATCACTGACCTCACAGCTCTACTGTATTTGCTGTTCCTAGACACTTATCATGCTTGAACTCTGACAGTAATAAATTTCATTGTTTCTCTCTATAGCAGTTTCAAATTTGAGTTTCGGAATACCAATTGTTCTCCTGAAGAAATGGGAAACAAGACAATGAATGGTAAGAGCCTTAATTGGTAGCCAATTACCACATGGTTAGGTATCCTTTAACGGTGCCAGGAAGATGGAATATTGCTCTAAGTGTATCTTTCATCCCTTTATATATGAAGGTATGAAGGGGTATTTACATAACACCTAACATAAAAAAAGATCACAGCCAATGTAGGATAACACAAATGTTAAGTGCAAAGATGGTACAAAATACTGTTAAGTATCGATCCATGCTTGCTTAGGCTACATTTTTTTTTTTTTTGTAAAACCAAACTAAAATATGCTCTTTAAGGCATCTTTGGAAGTAGTGGACAGCTTTGTTTTAGAGTTACAAAATCTCTGGGACAGGAATAAGTTTGTGTCCTTGGGATGACTCTCTCTGGCCTCAGCTTTTATTCCTATCTGAAAAATGCAGAGACCGCAGCTTTGGTTTCAAACATGTAGGACCCAAATTCATTACAAGATGTTTAATTACCATGAGGATTGGGGTATTGCTATGACTGCCACAGATGATAGAAGATTTAAATTCCCTCATAGAACATATGAGGTTTTTCTGTTTTCAATATGTTAAATATATTAAATACAAGTAGCATATATATCCCATTAAAAACAAAATAAAGTCATTCTACTGTGGGGAATCGTGTAATTAAGTTTTCTTTCAAAACAGAAACAAAAGGCTAAGAGTCAAGTTCACTGGTAGAGCAACTAGCAACAAATGAACATGAAAGCGGATAAATGTGCTTACTTACTGTGAGCTACACAGTGACCTCAGAGATTTATGTACATTGACTCATTTAGTACCCGATTTTGCAGATGTGGCAGCTAAGACCATACAAACTACTTAGAGAAGTTGTGTTTTAGGAACTGAGAAGTAGCTCAGTAGATAGAGGTGCCTGTGCTCCTCGAGCCTGATGTCGTGAATTCAATCCCCAGGACATTTGCCAAGGTGAAAAGAGAATCAATTTCCTACAATTGTCCTCTAACCTCTACACAGACACACTGTGGCATGTATGCACCTCAAATCTTCCTCCTCCCCTCTCTTGTTTTCTCTCTTTTGTACACATTCATATGCAACGTGTGTGTGTGTGTATATATATATATATATATATATATATATATATATATATATATATATATACTACAAAAATATAAATAAAAATAAAATTAATTTTTCAAAAGAATAAGAAAGACTTGAAACTTAGGGGGGGGGGATGAGTGAGAGTATACACTATTCACAGAACCATCTTCTATGCAGCTACTTCGTCTTGTGAGTAAAATCAAAGTGTGGCTTCTCAAGACAGTTCATGAATTCAATAAGATCATTGAAAGCTAGTGTTTAAGACCTCATATCACTACTAAATTTCAAAGAAGTTTCGCTTTTTATTTTAAAAAAATCTAGAGGAGTGGTAAAATCATGGATATCAGACAGATAAAGCCCAAAGAGAAAAAAAAGTAAAAGCCCACAAATAGGACATCACCCCAGACAGTACTTACTTTGTAAATCATGGAAAGTTTTCACTAGGCTCTGCCTGTTTTCTTGTTGGGAAAGGGATGACAATTGTAGTATCAATTAGCACAAGTTGACTCTATAAGAAACCACAGTTTTTTCTCTGTGCCTGTGGGTGATTGCTTCCAGGATCCCCATGGATACTAAAATCTGGAGATAATATTGTAGAGTTGTAACCTACATAGACCTCCACATTGTACATTAAACAGTCTTTTAATTTCTTAAAATACATAACCGTGCACATGTTATATAAAGAGTTGTTGCATTGTACAGGTGGTCCTTGACTTAAAAGGAGGCTATGTCAACTGGAGATGTATTAACTGCAAGTGCATTTATTGCAGCTAGCCTTCCACATACCGCTGAAGAGTAACACAGAACACTACAGTTGCTGTTTCTCTCATGATTGAGCAGCTGGATGGGAGTCATGGCTGGCTGCCCCTGCCCAGCATTGAGAAAGTGAGGGCTCTATAACTTTCAGCTTATTTTCAGTCAAGAATAAGGGCAAAAATCAAAAATTGAAGTCCAGTTTTTATTGAATATATTTAACTCTCTCATAATGGTAAAGTTGAAAACTCCAATGGAATGAACCATCACAACTTGGCCCATTAGAGTTTACTGACAAAATAAAAATATCTGTCTGGGTCTCATCTTGGTAGCCTGCCTATTCTTTCTTTGAGCCCAGAGACTTGATAGCCTGTGACCATAAAGTGGGGGAGGAGATTCCCCTCGATCATGGACCTAGGGGAGGGGAATAGAGTGGGGGTGGGAGAGAGGGAGGAACGGGAGGATACAAGTGATGGGAGAACAATTGAGTTGTAATCTGAATAAATAAATTAAAAAATATCTGACTGTACATGCTTACATTTCTTTTAGAATATTTTTGATACATGGTGGGTTGAGTCCACAGATACGAGTGCTTGTGGGCAGAGAGATGACGTTGCAGAAAAAGTACACACAATTCAGCATGATATAATGTGCATTCAGTAAATGTAGTTAGGATTATTGTCTTCAGTTTATTTACCATCTTGTTAAACTGTCCTCGGTAGAGATCTTACAAAGAAGTCAAACATTCACAATATAGATTTTTGTGGGAGAAGCTGAGTGCTGGGGCTAAATAACCCAAACCACAGCATCCCATCCTTCTCTGAGCTGAAGATTAAAGGGAAGGCAAGCCAGGGACCAAAGCAAACAAGCTTAGGATGATGCTGGCCATCAAGGGTTCTCTACTGTGTTGACAGCAAGAAACTATGAAGAGACTGTATGTGGTGCTTGAGCCCCGTGGTCAACCAAGTTGAACAACAGGAGCTGTTTTACAGAGAAGTCCTGGAGGAGACAATGTGATAAACACTATCAGATGTATAGTTCTTTCTATACCTATATGAGCAGAAAGAAATTATGGGACGAATTAATTACCATCAAACCAACAAAATGAACAGATATTTATGGTTGAAGAAAACCTTACTCAGAAAAGCACACAAGCCGATCCAAATTTACTAGAAAAAATTTATTTTATCTTCTCAGAATAGAAAATGAACAAAGCCAAACTCTGACTGTGGCTGTTAAGTTAACATGACAGGGTGACTAGCACCAGCAAAGGCAGGGGTTCACAGTGCAGGTGGGAGAAGAGAGCTGGGGAGTCAGCCTTTGGCTCCCTGAGCTGCACGCAGCAAAGCTAGTGATGATCTGGGGTTCTGTGTCGATACTGCTTTTGGAAACCTTTCCAAGTTGGAATAACTGTGTCTAAATGTCAAATGGTTGTCTCTGATCTTCAGAGAAACACATCACACCCCTCTGAAGACACAGAAAGACTGCATTGCTTTTCAGACCAGAGGCGTTGTTCTTGATATGTTTGCCTCCACAGTATTGTCTTCAATGGGATTCAGATAACAAGCAAAAATGA
This sequence comes from Acomys russatus, assembly GCF_903995435.1. NCBI lineage: Eukaryota > Metazoa > Chordata > Mammalia > Rodentia > Muridae > Acomys > Acomys russatus. The sequence goes on from NC_067149.1 coordinate 30,503,725, forward strand.
GTAAAAGGCCCCTCCTCTGCTTAGTTTTAGAACTCTGATAATGACATATGGAACAGGGTAGGAAAATGAAATTTAATTTGTGTTTGACATTCTAATGTCATACATAGAAAATGAGACTTAGGGAGTTTAAAATGGCCTTCCATTTCCTTAGGTTTGATGGATTTTCATCCTTGAGTTGAATAAGCTACAGGAAATTAATGGCTTCTGAGGGAGAGAGAATTGGTCTCTGGGATGTGCTCTGGATACATTATAGAATCCCAAGTGGTCTAAATTCATATGAGCAACACCATATGAAACCATCATGCTGTATACACACACACACACACACACACACACACACACACACACACACACACACACACAAACACACACACACTAATTAAAGATAAAGAGGTCAGATCATGAAGGTGAGAGGGAATGAGGGAGCATGGGAAGACGTAGAGGGGGATAGAGCATGGGGGTGAAATGATGTAAATACAGTACTCATATATTGCTTTAAAACCACAAATATTTTAAACTGAAGACTGTTTAAAGATGTATTATCTGCCCATAGCCATTCTTATTGAAGGGAGAGGCACTTAACACTGCTGCTCTTCACAGGCAAATAGCTCAGACTATGGCTGATTGACTTCTGTTGAAAGCTGTCTCACAGGGGCTGGGGATATGATTTACTGGGAAAGAACACTCGTTTTGGAAGCAACAAAGCATGAGTTCAAATCCCAAGCACTCACATAAAAGCTATGTGTGCCTGGTCAGTGCGTGTAATCTCATCAAGCAGAGATGCCTGGAAAGCTGATCCAGGCAAAAGTTTGAGCTTCAGCTTCAATGAGAGGCCCTGTTTCCAAAAATAAGGAGGGGAGTAGTATAGGAAGCCACTGAATGACACCCTCTGTCCTCCTAAAGGTCGGGCACAGCTGCATATACCCACATGAACACAGGCACACACATGATGCATGCATGCATGTGCATTCAGCCACATGTGGACACACACACACACACACACACACACACACACACACACACATACACACACACATGCACATGACTTTTACTTATTAAAATAATCTTATTATTTCTCAAAAGGTTAGCACACAACAGGTGGTTCAAAAAAAAAAAAAGGATTCGCTTTGATGAATTTAAAAGGGAAATATACATTTACATAAAAGGGTATATAAACTATAGGTACTCACTTAGACTCTTGTATGTTAGAAATTTTATGCGCATTTAAAACATTCAAGATGTATCAATCACTTAATTTTGTGATGGAACAAATTAATTGCACAGCCGTCAAATCACTAATGTTAAAATTCAAGTGTTGAAGTTTTAAATGAGCCTAAAACTAGATGCAGGGAAATTCATAACTCTAAATACACAAGGTTTTTATAACTATTAAACAGGAAAAATAGATATGTTTTAAAATAGCTGTTAAGATCCAAGAACATAATTATTTTTACAAAATACTTCTCCAGGAATAGAAATTCTACTAAACACATTTATTTGACAATTTCTGACAAATCATATTCTAAGCATTTGATAAAATAATATTTGGGTCCACAGTGTATCCAAGCCTCCTTTTGCTTCATAGATTTGTAGTGTACCCCACATAACTGCCTACATGCATACAGGCAAGAGAAAAATCAACTGGCCTTTTACAACCCCAACAAAGAAATCTCCAGTACTCCACACAGCAGGACTGGAAAAAATCAGATAATGCAGGTTCAATGTAGATTTGAGACAGCTAGTGCACTAGATTTTCCTTTTTTCTATCCTTCATGTTAGTTGCCACTTTTTAAGTTAATTATTGACGCCCATCCCTGCTGCTCTCTGTATTAGAGATCAATATATCTGCTCTTGGCATTTGTCCTACATGACTGATTAATTTTTCAGTTTGGATTCACACTGGCAATAGCTTCCACTGGCTTCTGAGTCCAAATTACTGAGGGGCGAAATAGAAGTGAATACTTGAAATTTAACTATTAGAAATCATTGACCTTTACCTCTCAGATACTACATACTTTAGTAGGCATTTATAGGCAAAATTCGTGGGCTAACATCAACTTTTGTACTTGTGGAAAACATTTTGAGACTAAATCACAATGATCCTGCCACCGAATTAACAAGTTTAGACTAATTGTGGACATTGTTGTGGTACACAGCTCAAACGAATTTTCTGGTACCGTGGGGGAAAATATGCACCTCAACTTACTCATGAGATGAGTGAGCCTCCCTTCCCAGCCTCTCTCTTCCTCTTCCCCAGGAGGTCAGATGTCAGTTAATATCCATCATTCTTCAGGACATGTTATACCTTATGTTCTATATATGCTATCATTTGAGAAAAGTCAAATACAGTGAGATTATTAATGATAGTAATAGAAACAATGATGGACCTAGTATTTCAAGATCATCAACATTTTAAAGCCATGGCAATAATACCATGCATATGCTTATTCATCCATTCACCATCCGAGGATGCAGGAAGCACAGTTTCTATTGTACAGATCATTACTAATGAGCTCTGTAAAGGCTAAATAAGATGTTTGCAAGTACATGGAGAAAGTACACGGTACTCCAAGCTTTAAACCTCAGTCCCAGCTCTTAAAATATCAGCAAATTCTGTGCTCATTCACCCATTTCTATTCCTATATTATTCCCTTCTTACTTGCCTGCAAGGGAAAGGCAAAAAAAAAAAAAAAAAAAAAAAAAAAAAAAAGGCTCAGAGCTCAGAGACCAAAAATTCCTTATTCTTTCTGAAATAAATAATGAGCTCCTGAAAGACACAATTCAGATTCTGGAGAAAAATCTCATTGATAATTTTGTATGGGTCAGGACTAAGCCTGTAGCTTCCTTTAAACAGACCTCCCTACTCACTTGCCCCTCTTACCTCTGGCTATTGTTAAATGGTATGAAGAATTATATTAAATGAGCTTTGAAATGTACTCTCAGAAGAAGTAAGAACACACCCACTGTTTGTCAGCCACGTGATCTCCTTAGAGAGCTCGACTCTATCTGCTGGCTCTCATCTCTAGCAGCTCTAACTACCTCAAACCCAGAGTTGTGGATTTGGGTGGAACTAAGGCACAAAATATAGGCTTTTGTTGTAATATTTGTCTATACATTCAGAGGGGAAATGTTAAACAAGTACAGCAACATAGTGCTCTAGACTTTGCTGAATGTCTTTTTCTTTCTTTCTTTCTTTTCTTTTTCCTTTTTTTTTTTTTTTTTTTTTTTTTTTTTTTTTTTTTTTTTTTTGAGGAAAAAAAAAAAAACAGATAAGATAACTGGCTGTGACTCCACAACACTCTGTCTCAGAAATATTTGAGTTACATTGGAGAAGAAAAGGAAAAATACCAAGAAATAGAGATAAGCCATTTGGAAGCTGCACAACACAGTTTGGAAGCTGGGCACTGAGTAGTAAGCTTTGGCCACCCATAAAAATACTCTGCCAGGGAAGTGTGCATTCACCTCATATCTTGGCAACAGGTACAGCCTGGCAGGTGAATAGGATCAACCCTAGCACCTTTCCTTGCTGATGGTATCCACATGCCCATCTGCTCATCAGAGATCTATATAACACTCAGCAGATGTTTTCCCTACACTCACTGTAAATGGATCAATGTAATAAAAATAAACATAGCAATCATGTAATAATAAACATCATATTTGGCAGTTTTCAGACAGATGAGTTAATGTAACTGAGCGATCAGAATCATGATGCAAAGGTTAATTTGGGTTAAAAGACTGAATTAAAAGAGATCCCATATCCTGAAACTGTTTTCTTTTCCATTTATTAGTTTCTGTGACATTATTCTATTTATCAAATTATAATAAGACTCCATTCCTGAATGTGAGTATGAGATATAAGTCTTACAAGAAGAATTAAGTATAGAACAATTTATGATGGGAATGAAAGGATTTTTAATAAGCAGGTTTGGCATCTCAGTAAATATTCATGGTAACCCTGAGATTTACATGGAAGTCAAGGGGCTTGTTTGGCAGGAAAAGGCTCACTACAAGTAACCTTTCATTTGTCTAAGTGCACATTTCTTCCTGAGAATGTGTCTTTCATGTTAAAGAGGATATGACGTAGCACTGTAACATAAGAACATTGTGGACACGATGTCAACATCTGCGGTTATACAATCAACGCCCGGGAACATGGAATCTGACCTGGCTCAGGCACTGTTTGACTTAGAGAAAATTACTAACTCTGAGCTTGAGGCTCAGCTGCCAAATGGTAAAAATATATATATATTTTTTAGTCTTCTTTCCTGTTGTTGTGATAAAAAATACTCTGACCAAAGCACGTTAAGGAAAGAAGGTTTTCTTTTGAAGAATATAGCCCATCACAGTTCGTAAGTCAAGGCAGCAGGCATCTGAATCAGTCAGCAGAGAACAGAACATACGCTGCTGCTCCATCCATTACCTTTCGCCTTTATGATTTCAGCCTTCCAGTGAGAGAATGGTGCTACCTACAGCAGGCAGCTCTTCTCACCTTACAAAATGCAATCAAGACTGTCCCACTCAGAGATTCCCACAGGACCATCTCCCAAGTGATCCCAGATCCTGTCAAACGGATGATTAAAAGTAGCCATCACAATGCTGATGATGAATTAAATATTTAGGATCTATGCACTGCACCCATGTGTCACATGTAAGATAAAATTTGGTGTGTTTAGGATGATACGGCTCTAGACTTGTGGCACATATCAAACTCTCAATAAATAGTTATGACTTTTGTAATTATTATCTGTACACACATATGAATTTTAAATAAGATATTGTAATGATTGTGTGCTTTAACTGGTGAATGTAACGAAATGCCATGCAATAAAAAAGTTACTAGAAGGGTAAAGAAAGAAGCCAGTGTAAGATGGAAGGGAAAGGGGAGGGATGGAGAGTGGGGAGAAAGGACAGACAATGAGAAAGTGCAAACTAGGTCCTTGAATGTTAAGCATTTAATTGAGCGGACTAGGGAGCACGTCTTTAGTAAAGTGGGACAAGCTTAACAAAGGTGGATCACCAGTGAGGTGGCAATGCCAGAGCACATGGAGAACCTCTTGCTTTCCATTAGTCCTTAATTTTATTTCATTAAAAATAACATTTTAGAAGTCAGTAAGCTTTCTTTCTTTTTTTTTTTTTTTTTTTTTTGTGGATTGTGGGAGGCTTCCTCAGTGAAGTCATGTCTGAGTTGACTTTTACATTGAGAACTTGAGTTCATCAGGTGGAACAAACTGCATGAGTGAGGCAGAATAGGGATGAGATCTTGATATCCAAGCTTTCTTCCATAATCTCTTAAAAGGGATATGTTAAAAGGGAAGCTCAGTTCCAAAAAGGCAAAAGACTAGGAATGAGGCTGAGAGAATACTGTGCTGCAGATGAAGACAGATGAAAGTAGAGCTAGCTCTGCATGAGCATACAGAAGAACAAGATAAAGGAATCATGCCACTTCAGCATATTGTATGTATTCTAGAAGCCAGAGATAGTCCATTAGTTGGCAAGGAAATAAATATGCATTAAATGTATTAAGTTATGAGTAAAATTTTGAAGATAATTTTGAAAGGTTAATGAAGCTGCATTGGCTTTCTTCAGAATAGATAGGGAGACACTTCCATTTGTAAGCGTTTCCAATAGATCCTTGTCATTCAGAAAACAGGGTGTAACATTTTTATTAGTTCTGTGAGTACTTACTTTGTTTAATATATTCTGATCATATTCACAATCTCTTTCTGTTCTTCAAAAATCCAGCCCCCTTCCCTACACACCCTGTGTGAACACTTCTTTTTGTTGTTGTTATTGTGAACCTCGCCTTTAATGGATGAGCCATTTTTTTTTGTCCAGACCTCTTATTTTTTTAAACCCATCAAATGCACATACTCTTGGGCACACAAGTGTCCAGTGGAGTGTGACAGATCTACCATTGACTACTGTATCTGCCTCTCCTCCAGCACTTATCAAATGCCAATGTTTCCTCAGCTATGGGTGGATGTCTTCTCACCTGTGAAGTATGAGAGCTAGAGCAATGACTAGCTTGATGAGACAAGCCCACTGGTACAGTAGTGACATGGACGTCAAGGGTGTAACCAACTGCTCTCTGATTAGATTAAGGCTTTCCTCACAAGATGAAACTCATTCCTGGCCCCATTCTCAGGGCCAAGGATAATGTGGTTCTACAGATCGCGAGTGTTACTGCTATTACTTGCTAAACGGCGTAATATTGGAGCCACTTCTAATTACTTATCGTTACACTAATAGATGAGTAGTAGAGAAATAGATACACTGATAGAACCACTCAAGTCTCGTCAGTGAACCTTCTTTCTTCAGCAGATGGTAATTAAAACCGAGCCCCACAACTGGTCAAGGTGCAGAGAATAAGAGACTATAGAGGGATCATCTCTAGAATGGAGCATCTGTATCACATGCCCTAATTTCAAAAATATCAGACAATTGTGGAGGAGGAGATAAAACATGCACACACATATACTATGTACATAATATATAATACATATACTATATGTGTGGTGATTAATTTTTTACTCAAGTACTTTACATACCACCTTTCAGCACTCTCTGTGTGTGTGTGTGTGGAAGCGTCTGTGGTGGTAATAGCGACCATTTTCTTGTCGTCTTTGTTATTACAAGATGGGTTATTTGCTTAAGATTACTTACTAATATTAAAAACATTTCAATACAAGTTATTTTGATCATATTATTCCTCTTCCCTAACTACTCCTGTCTTTCCCACCTCCATGCCCACCTAACTTCATTTTCTCTTTCTCTCTCTCACACACACTCTCTTTTTCTCAAAAAATTAAAATACAAAGTGAAAACAAACAAATATAAAACCTAACACTACAAAAATTACCAAAAACAAACCAAAGCAAAACAAAAACCACTCAGAAAAACGGGGAGTCTATTTTGTCTTTGCCAATGACTCCTGGGCCTATCCTGGGGTATGGTTGATATACCCAGTGACACTCCACCTTAGAAACTGATTTTCTCTACCTGGGAGATATCAATTGTAAATTGCTTATGGCTAAAGGTCTTTAGTCTTTATTTCTTCTTGTACCTTTCCTTCCTACCCTCTATCTCACCTTAACCCTTCTTTCATTGACCTTAAATCTTTTTATACTACTGAGTTATATTTCTCTTCCATTGAAAGATTTCCTCTTCCACATGGTCCGTATTAATATTCTGACTTTTATGGGTGCTCATGACAAAACACACATGTCTGGAGATTTAAAACCAACACACACAAATAACAGAAAACTTGTGCCATTTCTCTTTCTGGATATGGGTTATCTCACTCAAAATGATTGCTTAAAGCTCTATGTGTTTACCTAAGAATTTAGTAATTTCATTTTTATTAACAGCTCAGTAATCCTCCACTGTGTAAACATGCCATTCTTCAGCGCCAGTTAGTGGTCATCTATGCTATTTACATTTCCTGGTCATTGTGGATTGAATAACAAAGAACATGGCTGGACAGTGTCACTATAGTAGGACATAGTTCTTTCAGTGAATGCTGAAGAGTAGTACCCGTGATCTCGCGGAACATATATTTCTGCTTTTAGTGTAACCTCTACATTGATATCCATGGTGGGTGCTCCAGTTTTGACTCTTATCATCAGTGAATAAATGTTCTGCTTTCCACACCCAAATCAGCATTTTCTGATGATTAAAAAAAATCTTATCCTCTCTGACTCAAGTAAGTACAGGAAAAGACCCACCAACACACTGGATCATGTGTAAAACATGTTGTCCATGTTACTAGATACTCAGCTGTGTACTCAGCACCCACCTCAATGGACCAGCCAGGTATTCCTGCGCGTTGCTTTTATTTAAGGGCTTTTGCATTACGTATCTCTTACTGTCGCTTTATATTTTTACCATGTTCTATATTAACATATAGCTATATTGTACTTGCCTTTTGTGTTTTCTCATCTCTTTAATTCATAATGTACACCCACCACTTTTTATTTACCCTGTTCCCTAAGAATGGAATATAAATTACTTCCCACATCACAACTACTCAGCTAATATACCAAATGAAAACACCAATCCAAACTGAATTACCTTAGAACTGTTATTTTCAAACACACCTTAATAAGCTTTGTTTGCAATAGATACATGATAATTGAGCATGCTTGTGAGGCATAGTACGATGCTTCAGCAAATGTACAGATTACATAATGATCAGATCAAGGTAATTAACATATGCATTATCACGAGCATTCATTTCTTTGAAAAAAAATATTAAACTCCTTTAGTCATTGTCTCCCAAGGCCAACCTTGATGAAAACACCTGGCTCACAGCAGATGCTCAATGATACTAGACAGTCCAATATTTTTGTCTTAATAAGGCCTAGCAGCAGAAAGACGCTTTCTGACTACATTTTCATAATCTGACTAACCAAGACAAGACTGCAAACTAGAATGCATAACATGATACACACCAAACAATGGCATGTATCTTATTGTTGTGACTTAAATTCATATGCTGTTCCATCCCATAATTGTTAAAATCAGTTCACACAACTGACTCTAGAGCTATTTCATATCCTCTTTTTTTTATATTCAATGTTCCTTCCCAGGCAGATTTGTGAAAGCACGGTACTCTGTCTTTCTGCTAATTAAAAGGGCAGTGTTTTGAAGGAAGTGACATGAAGTGGAGAAGCAACTCTTTTCTATCATGTAGGCAAAAGATCACTGAGCACCAGTGAACATTTAAGACAAAGGTTCACAGTAGACTGAGGTGCAGGACGGGAGGAAGAGACAAGAGAGCCAATGTGGCAAAAAAGCAGTGAGAAGCAGGAAGTGAAAAAGACTCTCAGAGAGTACATAAGGGCCAGAAAGAATTCTGAGACCACAGATCTGCCAGATGGTACAAGGTCCCTTGTCTTATTTGCTTAATTTATTAATGTTTAACCTGATCATTTACTATCTGTTAAAGGAAAGCAAATGATAGCTGTAAGGGTACCTTGTATACTTCTAAGAGGTTAATAGCAGTAGAAATGACATTATTTGTAACATCAATTGTTGCAGTATTTGGAGAACTTAGATTACAATATATAGAAAAACCTCAACATCAAAAATGTAGAATATTTGGTACTAGATAGAAAAGATAAGATGCAGCAGATTTAGACAAATGAGAATACGTGGGAAATATCTTATTCCTTATAGGAAAATAAAAAAGAATAATATTCATAAACCTACCTAATTAGATAGTCTGTAGAGGTGGTCTCAAAAGGATATAAAAGTGAATTTCTACAACATAATGGGATTTTGATTTTTTTATATTTATGAAAAATGTCTGAATTAGTACATTAAAAACTCAAAATAGTAAGTGAAACTGCTATAAAATGACTGGCTCTGATCAGGGTTATACTATGTGGTACGTCTCATGAACTCCAAGTGCGTGGCACATGGAAAATACATCTAATGATGAAGTTTTACATCATAAAGCTCTTAAAATGCAAATGTAGAAACATTACTATTTTCATTTAATGTAGAAAAATTGGTAAAAATGTCATTCAAGTGATATGAAGAGTGTACATTTTATTGGTGTATATGAAAATTTCAAAGAAACAGTCTGGTTTTTTGTTTTGTTTTGGTTTGGTTTGGTTTTGGTTAAACATAAAATAGGCATGATGATGATAAAAAATGCTGATGATGTGAAGCATAATGTTTTTATGCAAAGAACAAAAGATAACTAGCCTCATGTTTAACTACGTATGTAAGAAAAATGACATGTTAAAGAAAAGGGGGGTCACAGTTTCTAAATTTACTTTATTTAAGATGGAATAGAATGAACAAAGCTGGATAAACACTTCTTTCTGATTCTTTTGGGATAAATGTTGAAACATCCACCGCAAACAAGAAGACCACTGGTATTTTTCAACTCTTTGTGAGCGTTTTTTTTTTTTTTTAAATTATGAAGGAAGATAAGATTTTCATCAATTTTTGGCACTTTGCTGTGCTGATAAATAGTGGGATGTGAAACAGAAATACTTCGAAGTCATGGAAGTCTATATAAATATAAGGCATTCATTATATCTCAGAATGCATGAAAATGTTCATGTAAAAGAAAAATGTAATATAAATGAATATTGTGATGTAGTAAAATGCAACTAAGACTGATATGAGTTCTGAATTTTTTAATTAACTTAATGCCCTTAGAAGTCTTATTTACTATTGGCTTCCACATACTCACAGTGTTTATTTTGTTCTCTGCGAGTTCCTATGACTTTTTCTATATCTTTGAGTCAATTCTAGAAATACAGGACAAAAACATCAACTTTATCTCTCTGTCTCCAGAGTGTGCAGAAACTTGAAAGCCCAGGAATGAAAGAATTCATGCAACACAGTCACCAAATCCAATTAGCAGTTACAGGCAATACTTGCTTTCCGGCGAATGTAATGAAAATTGGCTTGATCCAGGTAATGAATAATCACCAATATGTCACAGCATTCACCCCATCTGTCACACATTTAGAGAACAATACGCTCTCTTAGATAAAAAAGATCCCAAGACTTTAGCAAAACAGTAAGATATCCCAGAACATGCCATTTACTATGAAAATGTACTTATGATGGTGCTAATACTTACTAAGGATTTTATAAGAGCTTTGAAAAAAGTACTTAGACCATGCTAACTATTAGGCAGCTGAGCTTAGATTAGTTATTTTAATCCTTGGAGCCTCCTTCTGTAGGAAAATGGCATCATGTCCTACACTTCACAAAGTTGTTTCCAGAAATAACCTGGAAAGTGATGAGAGAATCTACACTTAGCGTGTAGATTTTAAATCAAAACAGGGCTGGTGAGATGGCTCACCATGTAAAGGCACCTTTGCCAAGCTTAATGGCCTGAGCTCCATCTCTAAGACACACGAGGTGGAAGGAGAAAGCTAATTCTCCGAAATTGTCATCCAACTCCCATATGTGTACACACACACACACACACACACACACACACACACACACACACACACACACACACACTGCACCACCGCCGCCACCCTAAACAAACCAATGCAATAATGTTTCTGTGGTTTTGAAATTCCGTTTTCATCCTACCTTCTGGGTTAACTTTTGGAAACCTTTTAAGGAAGCAGCTGAAACTTATGACTCAGACTTTGTTCAATAGTTCATTTTTAGTTCAGTAAGTTGCATAGATGTGAGTTTCATTGTATGAAATACATTTAAAGTATCAGCTGAGGAGAAGCATGGGTCCCTTGCTTAACCTCCAGTTCCCACTCGTTCACTTCCATTACAACTTGTACAGCTCCGACTGGTCAGTGGTCCAGGAGCTTGAAATAGTCCCACCTGCACTTCTTGTTCTCCCTGGATGACAGGGAGCATGAAATCCATCATCATAGCTCATGAACTTTTGTAGCCTTTATGCCTAGCACACAGTTTCTAAAAATGGTGCATAAAACACACTGGTTGCCTCAAAGAAATTGAAATTAAAATAATCATGATAAGTCTGCATATGCCTGGCTGTCTGGTACAAATAAAATGGCTACACAATGCTACATGGAGAATTATAAACTGCATCATGAAATCATCAAAAATAAACTTCTGGATGATGTGTCTAATTAAAATTTGTCAGTAAACTGCACAGAGTTTCCAGATCAACACATGGCTCTTTCTTCTTCTTCAAAGATCCCATTACTTTTGCTTTTAACTCTCTTTTGTTTATCTTCAAACACAGGAGGTATCCCTCACCATCACCATTTAACAGATGGGAACACTGAAGTTTAGACCTTCTGTTAAATTGCTTTCACAAGGAAGAACACTATCCCAGTCGGGGTCACAGAGAAGTCTGGCATCTCCCATTACTCTTTCAATTATAAGCTGCTTCCTAGTCATTAACACGTTTGCTTGAGCCTGCAAAATAAGCATCCTTTGTAGGCTCCAGAGTAGGAAATTTCCATTTGAGAAAGACTTATTTCAGAAAGTTTTATGTGGACTCGTAATTGCATGTCATTATGAAAATCATTGCACCATTTTAGGCTTAAAGAGTAATTGTGATCAACAATTCACTGCAACTATGGCAACAAGATATTTCTAGTTGTTTACTTTTAAGGAATTAGAGGACTATTTATGGATTAAGACTGCTATACTTTTTTTATACCAGGTGACCTTTACATGGATGCAATGGAAGCTTTAGAAATCAGTGCTGGCAATAACTTTGGGATACACGGGTATATGTGAGCATTTCAGCTATACTGCAGTAAATAAGACATCTTGAGCATTAATTCCTGCCCTAAAGGATGATTTTAGCATAGCATCTATGGTTGCTTACACTGTGAGGCAGTATTTACTATGCAATGGTTAATCCTCTGCCATCTTGACTGGATTTAGAATTACTTAGGAAAAAAACCTCTGTGAAGATCTTTACAGGGTTTCAACAAGAAAGCAAATCCTGTTCTGAATGTGAGCAGCTGTATCCAAGGGTGGGGTATAAGCCCTAATAAAGAAGAAAACAGGAGAAAGCAAGCTAAGTAACAGCTTCCAGCTCCCTCTTTCCTGGTTATTGATGTCATATGCTCAGCTGCCTTGAGTTCCTGGGGCCATGTCACCCCAGCATGAGGGACTGCACCTCAAATGTGAGTCCAAACAAGCCCCTCCTTTCTGAGGTGTTTCTGGTCATTTTCAGGGGAATGATAAAAGCAGCACAAGATAACTGAGATCAAAGGAAGGAATTTTTTTAATCTTGGACTTCAACTTAATCACATTCCTTGATATTCATCACTGTGCTGAAGGTGCTAACACTTCTCTAAGAAGGATAAATGTATAAGCCTGTGGCAGAAATGCTTCCTAACTAACTAGGTATATTTGGTTGTCCACTGTGACACAAATTCAGTAATTAATGAAAGTGTCCAAGGAGGGTTGGGATGACAGATTGGCTGGCAAAATGCTTGCCATGCAAGCATGAAGACCTCTGCTTGATCCTACGAACCTAGGTAGAAAACCAAGTGGGCATTGTGGGATATCCATTTAAGGCCAGCCCTGGAGGAATGAAAACACCTGGGTGGTTCCCAGCATCTTGATGGCTAGTTATCCTAGCTTAATGGAGATGACCCAGGCCAAGGAAAGGTCCTGGCTCAATTCACATAGAAGGTTCCAGAAAAACAAGCGACATTGACTTCTGGCCTCCATACACATGCAATATATACACCTCCCATGTATACTCCCAGACATATACTCACATGTACATGAATAAAGAGTGAGGTGAGGGAGAGAGGGAGGGAGGGAGGAAGGGAAGGTGGGAGGGAGGAATATTCTGAGAATACAAAGAGAGAATATTCTGAATATTTTAATGCAAGATTTCATTATTTATTTTTATTTATTCTTCAATCTAAATCACTCACAAGGTGAGTCTTTCTTTGTCCTCAACTGTTCACATAATTTTCTCCAGCTGCTCTTACTATAACAAAAATTCATTTCACCAGTCATTATGCATAACACAAAGGAGGACTGAGAAAGCATCGCCCGTTCCATCTAGTTGAGCTTGTATGATCTCTGCTCATGTGGTAATTCATTCTTTCTCTCTTCTCCCTCCACTTCCCCAGAATGGCCCTACACGAGCTAATTTAAAATAGCAATGAAAGCCTAAAATAATGATTAATTGAATGCTTAAGAAGAGGCATTCTAAAATATATGACACCCTTGTTTTTCTTACTGAATACATTATGAGGAATATAATTTAACTTTTACAGTGTTGGCTTTAAGTATCCTGATGCATAATCATATCTGAACCCAGAAAATATCAAGAGTCCATTGGTGAGGAAACATGCAGGTGAGTGCTCCATATCCTTGTGTTTCCCTCCTTTCAGCTCTCAGCTTGCCAGGGACTTATTTTTTTTTCTCTCTAGAACAGTCAGTTTTCTAACAGTTTTCATTTTTCGTTAGCAATCAGCTTTTGTATCTTTGAGGAGTTTGCCTCAGTTTTAAATAAGTGGCTTAGGTTGAGGAACACAGAATCAGGAAGCACATTTCCTCCTTAGAATCTACTCCAGAAAGGGCTTCAGGTCCTTTATGTTACTGAGTCTGGGGCAAGCTACCAGTGCCCAGGATGTGTATGGTCCCAGGTCTCAGAAACTGTCTGTTTTGGAGCATCTAATCTATTACATGGGTACATTACTTTGCTTTAAATAGGCAAATCAATTATCAAAGAAAGACAGGGGGCTTCAAAGGAATCCTGCATTTTCTGTGGCTGAATTTTGGGTCTATCCTACACCCTCCCAGGTGTATATTTTTTCTTCCTTCCTAGTGAAAAATACTAGAGCCATTAGGACAAGGGTATGCTCATGTACCATATACAGGTGAGGCTTCTGCCCATCTAAGAGGAGGTTGTAATAATAGCTTCTTTATTTCTATCAATGGCCTACCAAATCAAACTTTATCATCCTAAATTGCCATTTGGTGATTATTAGAAGACATTAACATCATATAGGATGGACTCCTATTAACTTTCTTGTAAAACTAGAGACTGAAACATATGATTTGGTTACTAGTAAAAAAAAATCTAGTATCTTCTGGTCTTGATGAGGATGTAACATCCTACAACTGCTAGACGATCTTATGATTACCATAATTATATTTTCCCATAAAGTAGCAAAATATAGACTGAGAAAGTTATAATTAGGAATATAGATATCTATTCATATGCACATGTGTATGTAATGACAATGAAAAAGGCTAAGAATTTGAAAGAAAGCAAGGAGGGCCATATAAGAAGGTTTGGAGGGAGGGAAGGGAGAAATGATGAAATTATATCAAATATGTATATTAGTATACTTTATATTAGATGAAAATATACTAAAAAGAAAAAGAAATAAGTTAAAAGTTAATTCAAGTAAGTCTTTCATTAACCTGGGCAGGAAAATCCCTTAGGAGCCTATCTGTCCCAGAAACCTAGCACTGGTGTGAAGCTTCAGTATGCAGGGTGATGCAATGGCCTCTCTGGCCTTGTCTAGTCTAATCCCTTCAGGGTGTTTGTGCCCAGGGTGGACTCTACAGCCTCTGTCTGCTCTCATCCCCTGAGATTCTTTTGCTCCTCAGTGTTCCTTTAGGCCACTGTTTAATCTCAAAAACTAGGGCCCCACTTTTTGTGATAACAAACTTTTATCTTTTGTACATTGATTTTTGAGTCCATTTAAATTTTTTGGAGGAAGAACTCAAGGAATGTGACATCAAAATCACACACACACACACACACACACAGACACACACACACACACAGAGACAGACAGACACACACAGAGAGAGACAGAGACAGAGACAGAGAGACAGAGAGAGAGACAGAGAGAATATGAGGCTTTGTATGCGTCTTACCAACTTTCATAATCACTTTTCAAGTAACAGATCAATTCCTATTGAAAAATTAAATTTCCAGGAAGTCAAGTCAAGATGGAACACCCACTTTACAGTATTACAATAACAAAAGCCAAAATATTGCAAATAACCAACAATAGAAAAAATGGAAATGTGAAGGCTATTGCCCAAACACGGGGGATATTTGTCAGAACTGGAAGGACAATAGGATGGAGAATCAACAGTCCAGCTTGCAGCAGCCACATGCAAGCAAGTAAGCAAAGCAAGCTGGGGCCTGCTGGTCAGACCAGTGGCTTCTGAGATGGCTATAAACTGCAGGGACTTCTCCTGGACCTCATCACCATACCTTCTCTGTAATATGTTCACCCAGACAGCAAATTTGGGGACATTCTGAGCAGGTGATGCATATGCACAGAAAGTCCTTTATATTTCCAGGAAAAAGAATGAATAACTAAAGTCTTACCAAGAAAGGCACATCTTTACCTGCCATGATACTCTCTGTTGCAGCACCTGTCCACCCCACTCCCAGGAAAGAATCTGTGCTTTTCTTTTCTTTCTTTCTTTTTTAATCGTTCTTTCTTTTTAAATTTTTATTAAATAATTAATTTATTCAAATTACATCTCAATTGTTTTCCCCTCACTTGTATCCACCTGTTCTTCCCTCCCTCCCTCTTTCACCCTATTCCCCTTCCCTAGGTCAATGACCTAGGGGGACTTCCTCCGCCACTGCATGGTCATAGGCTATCTACCAAGTCTCGTCTTGGTAGCCTGCTTGTTCTTTCTCTGAGTGCCCCCAGCACTCCCCACCACAGGAAAGCGGTCAAATATAGGCCACCAGAGTTCATGCTTTTCTTATTTTAGAATCAGTCTGTCCCAGAGGCAGCTGAATCTCTGTGAGTTTGAGTCCAGCCTGGTCTACAAACTGAGTCCAGGATAGCCAAGGCTACAAAAAGAAACCCTGTCTCAAAGAACAAAACAAAATAAAACAAAAAAAAAGAAAAAAAAACCAAAAAACAAAAAACCAACCAACCAAATAAACCAACAAAACAATAACAGCAACACATCAGTCTGTATGTGATTTCTAGCCTCTCTGAGAGCATGCATGCACCCAACTTGTGATCCACACGCCCTAGAATAGTCTTCCAAGATGCTTAAAATGTGGCTTTTATAGTACCTCCTCAGAACTTGTAACATTGTTCAAGAGTCGGTGGAAAATTGTGTTCCAACACTTTGTGAACAAATATGCAAAGCTACATATGCATTCTGTGTAACTGCCACCACCGTTTCAAAGGAATGTGCAAATGGCTTCACAGGCACTGTGTTTTAAAGAGAGTAAGAGATGTAGCTTATGCATGAATAAACAGCAATTTACCTCCAAACATTAAGATTTTGTTCAAAACTAAGTAAACCACATTTGTGAAAGTAAAACTTCATGTAGTAAGTGTATTCATTTTTCAACAGTAAAAATACTTAACAATATTTTATTAAAGCAGTGTAGTGAAATGTCATAGAAAAACAAGAGTATGTATATCAGTGCATGCTCATGTAATTTTAAAATAAGCTGCATATGAGTCCTTTCCATAAAAGATTATAAAAATTAACAGGCAGGATATTTAAATATCATAGAATTGCTGAGAGAGAATAAAAATGATACAGAATAAAGGATCCAAAAGTTTTGGTACTCAGTGAACATACCTGTAATCCTTGGGTTTAGGAGGCATATTTAGGCGGACTGAGAGGCCAACTGTGCTATAAGGTGAGAACTTGTCCACAGAGTTAAAATTGATACATAGATACATCACATCTACATATGTGATGACTTTATATGATGGATGACTTTTTGAAAATTTGGAGACAGAGCTGCTTAGCTAGTGAAGACAATGCTGGGATAACTATGTACCTTGCAAAAATGCCAAGTCCCTTTCATTAAATTTAAATTTAACTTTATAAGTGTAAATTACTTTGGCACTTAACATTTTATAAGTGTATATTAAAGAAAAAGTGCTGTGCTAAAGTATTTCATGTGCACTATTGTCTCTATTGTACACAGAAATCTTACTAAAAAATCCCCTTGTCTCTTTTACACAGATAATAAACTGAAATTCAGAGATGTCAGATGCTATTGTCTGCGTCTGTAAAGCAGTTAATGAGGGCAGATCCTGGATCATAATTTAAATATATCAGAATCTAATATCTGGCCACTTTTAATTTTGCCAATACATCAAAAATATCAAATTGAAAAAGGAAACATGTATTTTAAAATTTCATTTAAAATGAAATAAAATTATTGAAAAATATGTTTTCTTATGTATAGACAAGTCAACTACAAAGCCACAGATAGAAAATGATTACCAATGTCAGAAAATTAACAGTGTAACACTTTATTACTCAAAAGACAAAATGGATAAATGAGCATACTATATGTGAAATGTTACAATTGAGAAAAACAGGAAAGCATGCCATTATGAGAAGAAAAATATTTACTATCACAAAAGACAAGAAATAACTGAAATGGACTGTCATTATAGTTAAAATTCCCTTTAGAAGACATAAAAGTACATAAATTTGGTTGTGCTAAGTAGTATTCAATTATGGGAAAAGAACAAAATATAAAGCCACATATGTATGAAAACACTCCAGTGAAAACCATTATGCTAATGTAAATTCAATAAAAAGGAAAACAAATTTAAAGATGAAATATGTAGGTCAAATAATGTTTATCTTGGCATTGTGGTAATACGAATGACTTTCTCTTTGTTACTTAAGAGATTAATTTTTTAATAATTATAAGTAATTTAATCATCTAAAGAAATGACCATAACCTGTTTCTTATTTTATTTTGGGAAAAATAATATAATATAACTAATATAATATAATATGCTATAATAAGCACTTACACTTTAGAATTGGATCAAACAAGGAAAAGGAAGAAAAAGATCCCAAGAGCAGCCATAAGAATTAGAGATCCACTCATTTGCTCACTGAGGAATAACTGGAAGGCGTACTATTCCCACAGAGGACCTGGAGCGGACCTGTATGGGTCCTTTGCATGCTAGCCCTTTAATTTTAAATATCTTCATGGGAAAGGTGAAGGTTCAGTTTCAAGCTTACTTTGTCTGCTGTCCTCATTTTAGCTGTGCCCTTTGGGAAATTCTATTTATTCTGTCAGCAATTTTCCTTAGGTCCAAATGGCACCTTCCTTTAAAAATCCATAATTTTACCAAAAAGGAAAAAAAGAAAGCTACACATAAATGTATGTGTAAAGAATGACACCATTATCTCTCACTGCCTATCATATCTTGTTTCTGATAGAGCAAGAAGCAGTAATTAAAAGGTAGGAGAATTATAGCAGAGAACATGTTTATTGTAGAATGGATTCATTACTTTAAGGGCTGAGGTGGCAACTGTACCTTGTTACGTTGTATGTTGAACCTTACACAAAAGAATACATTCAGTCACTAATCAAACCTGAGATTCTAAGTAATGATAAATTGGAACGCTTCATTCTTCCGCTGGTGTGAATGCTAGTCAAGAAAAAAACAAAAAACAAAAAAACAAGAATTCGTTCTCTGTGTCTGTTTAATGTTGATTAAGAAACAATAAACAGCTGCAGATAAATAACGACTAGTGTGAGCATTTTGTCTCTAGACATCAGAAGAATTATAATTCTTCTGGGTTGATTGGAGGTCTAGGTAAACCCAGAGTATACCAAATGTTCTTAGCAGAAAACATAATTTTTGCTTATGCAAAAATATTATCAAATAATACATTTTGGAAGTATAGCTATATACCTAAAGATAAACCGCAAAGCTGTATTGAACTCACACTGAGAGTTTTCATTTTAATGAATGCTAAAAACCTGTTGACATTTAACAGAACCGTTTCCTCTCTAACAAGTATATCACAGAGATCATATAACAATGGCGTCTAGTGGGTGTTGGTGGTTGTAGGCAGTATGGTGGGGCTTTGACTAGATTCTCCTTACTCTGTTATTTTCTGGCTTAGGAAGGATTCCTTGGACAATAATTGGCTTCCTGCAGTCAGTGTATAGCACAGGTAGGTAAGAACTAAGAGGTAGGTCATCATCAAGGCTTAAATACGTTCCACTCCGGAGTGGACAGAGCAAACACCAAGTTAATGTGCTTCGAAGGAAATTACTCTCCCGCTGCACTTGGAACTTTGTGTTACATTAATCTCTAGATTTAAGACTAGCGGTATTTGTGATGTGCCTTTGAAAATCTGATAATAAGACAGAATTCTTTAGAGTATGAGTTCATAGGCCTTTAACAAATGGTGTATGCTGAAGCAATGCTCTGTATTATCTCATGGGACAGCAGCTGTGGTGGGCTGTTTAAAGATACCAGAAAAATAAGAAAGCAGGGAGAATGCTCAGGACGCTGCTTACTTCAAACATTTCCAAATCTCTCTGTCCCTGTGCTTAGAGAAGCCATAATTGAGATGTGAAAATGTTTTTTATTTATCTTCTGTATGTATATATGGACACTGCATGGGGGAGGTTTGGATGTGTTCAGTTCATTTGTGTGGGGGCAGGGGGCTTTCTAAGGAAGATTTATTTCTAAAATCAGTTAAGTTGTAGGATAATTCTCAACTGTAAATATATTAGACTTAGTGTCCCATTGTACAGCAGAATCTACTGATCTTTTTGAAATTCAGTGTCTTCTATAGCATGCCCTAGAATTTGTAGATTAAATATGTATATTTAGTCTGTAACAGATGCCTCTTAAGTGAATAAGATTATTCCCCTGAGGTTGTGTGTACTTGAAAGTTGTGATTCCAAAATATGTCCTTATACCTCATCCCTCATTCTGTATATGAATCCAGCCTCACCGATGTCCTGGAGAGACAATTTGAAGGTTGCTTTCCCTAAGCTTATTAGCCCTTTTTAAGAGAGTATAAGTGCCCATGTCACTGTCCATTCCATTAGACTTTTGTAAAGGTTCTCTAGGTTGGAGTGTCAAGATGACTGCTGGTGAAATGCTTGCCGTGCAAAAATGAGAATCTGCACTTGGTCCCTGGAGATTCCCCAGGATCCACATATAAAGCTTGGGGGCGAGGGTAGCATATAACTGTGTCTTGGTGTTGTGGAGTCACAGGCATCTGGATCCTTGGGGCTCAGTGGCTAGTCAGTTTGGCTTAATGGGTGGGCTGCAGGTCCCAATGAGAGACTGCGTCCTGAAAAAATAAGGCAGATGACACTTGAGAAAGACCTCTGGCCACCAAATATGTATGTGTATATGTATGCATATTTCTACCAGACCCTAAAAGTTTCTCTATTTCTTTTAACAACATACTCTGTTTAACTCAAGAGAGGTATTATCAAGTCTTCCATGACAAACATCTGTACAAGAACTTTGCATACACAAGGGCTGTGTGCTGTGTCTTTCATTAAACTCATTTCAGTCCTGGGAATGCAAGAGGAAGGCCATTCTCCTGAGGCTGCTCGGTAACCAGGGTCCTATGTATGCAAAGTGGAATGGAACTTGGAAATAGTTCCCACATCTGACTACACACTAAACAAGGTAAACCAAAGATCAAGCTTTAGACAGCCAATCACAAACAGTAAATCAGCTGATTGATCATGTGACTATAGAGGTCTCATCTGACCCTCGTCATATGGTAGAAATGCTTCATCTAAACACAGCAAAGTAAGGCCAACACAACACAGTAACCGGTAAAGTGACATTTCAAATCCAGGTTCACGGTTAACCTGGAAAAGCTACCAATTCACAACCCTCAGGGCAGAGAGCGTTGTACTTCTTCTCCTAGGTTTCAATGAGATCTTATTCATGAATTATTCTTCACTCAAATAACCTGTCCCAGGTCCATACTTTGTTTAAAGGTTTGCTTTAAACTGTCCCTATATTCCTCCTATACATTGTTAAAACTCCTCCTGGAATTCTCACAAAAATTATAAATAGTTCCCATTCAGGGGGCAAAATGCATATATTGGTCCTAAATTTTCACCTCTTCTGAACTGATTGTTCCAACTGATTGTTTAATAATCACTTGCTTTAGCTGAAAAGTGAATTTCTAGCTTGTTTTCAAGTTCTCATACCTAGACTTGTTTTACTGTTCACTTAGTTTTGAATATTAACCACATTTCACTTTCTAGAAAATTGATTGTAAAACTCATTTACTTAATTATTTGTCATTTTCTTTGCACTGAGGACTCAACCCAGGGCAGCAATTTGCACACGGCAGACAAATATTATATCCCTGATTTATATCCCAGCAATTCTTTCCTGCCATTATAATGTTGTAATCATGCTGTTCTGGCATTAGCACACTAGTATCCCTTCCTACTTAACTAAGCATCCTTGTAGCTTGCACTGTTTCTTCACAAGTCCACCAAGTATCAGAGACAAGCTATGGATTCTGTAATATCCATTATGAGGAGTGGTATGAGGCAATGCTTCTTGGATATAAAGAATTTTGTCCTATATTCCACTCACAAGATTCAGAAAACCTTATTTGCACCCTTCCCTGGATGTCAGAATAGTCCTTAGGTATCTATGTCTTGTAATCATAGTCCATCAATTATTATTAATTATAACAGAGAACAAAATCTTCGCACTGGGTGGGTCAGAGTTCTCTACATTCTACTACTTCTTGACTTATGGAAATGAACCTGAGACTGAAAAACCTGCTTTGGAAACCAGAGATAACTTTTATGGCTACTAGGAGAGGGTTAAGAAAACTCAGAGTCTCTGTTACAGCCTTGGGTAAAAGGTATCACATAAGCATCTGTAAGAGGATGGCAGATTTAAATTTGTGCTAAGAATTAACATTTTGTGTTTATGCCAGATGTCAGGTACCACTGCTTTTCTTTGAGCTGTCAAAAAGCAGAATACTGAGAGAAAAGGTCAAAGCATCCTGAGGGATGTCAGTAGTGCTTAAAGATTGTAATGACAGAAAAAGTTGCTTTAAGTCTACATCTATCACCACTTCAGATGTCAATTCACATCAAGTGGAAACAGAACGGGCTTTCTTAATAGCTTTGTGGAATGCAATATGCTTTGGCGCTAGAGTTGAAAACACACCATGGTTACTGACTGACTGCCAGAATGGGTCCCTTTTTCTGAAGATCAATGATTATGGATGATTGATGGACTGCTTTCCCTAGCAGCAAACACCAGCCTGTTGTTATTACTAGAACAGATGTAAATGTGATCCACACATAATTAATTGAATTTACAAAATGCCAGGAGTATATTAACTAGTCAAAACAACCTTTTAATTTTCTCCCACAGATTTTATAATGATGTAATGAAGAAGCTACCCACAAACATATTAAGATGTTATAGCCAAGCTCATTCTGAACAAATTCAGGAAAATACATTTGTTTACTCTTAGATAAGGTAACAACCATTTTGCCCCCTCATCCCATCCTTCTTCCTCTCTTCCCTCCATCTCTAATTTTTATTCTTTCTTTATATTTTAATTTTCATTTGGAGTGCCTCAGTACAGAATTAAATCTTTAAATAAAATTCATATGGCAGTGCAATATTGAAAATATTCAAAGAATTTATAAAAATTAGAGAATTGTACACATAGTTGTACCACTAATTACTTTTAATGGCACAGGACCTTATATATGAATGCTATAATCTATCTTCTATCTTGGTTGTCATTTCCTTAAGAGACTTATAAGCACCTCTGTCCTATAACACTCCATGAACAATGGCTGTTCTCTCGTTGGAGAATAGCAGAACTATATTTCTCTCTTTGGGTATGTTCTTGTCCAAGAAAAACTCAGAGAAATAAAAGCTGTTTTCTCCAGTTTTTTTAAAACAGAATTTTAGAAAAGAACAGTATTCATACTTTTTTTTGTTGTTAAATCTCGCACTATTAACAAGAACACAGTGTGAAAATTGTTGCTGACTACAACTAAAGTGGTCTCTGGATAGCACAGGCTGAGGGGACAGTAAAAGCATCAGAGAAAATAAAGAGTGGTAGAGCACATACTGTGCACATTTACTGCCTATATTTAATACATCAACCTGCTGACCAGAGTCCTGTTACAGAGGGATGTGCTGATCAAGGTTATAATTGTGTGGAAAATGACCAGGGGGCGGGTGCTGCAAAGGATACATAGGAGCTATGAAAAGATTAAAAGAGAATTTTATAAAAGTCACAGGGTGGGCTTCAAAAGGGACAATACCTGCAAGCACTGTAATGACCCTAGAGATACCGAGTATTTTAGAAATAAAAAGGGCTCTCTTGGTACCTCTCTCTCTCTCTGTATCTCTCTTCCCACCTTTCTGTGCCTCCCTCTCCTGTGTGGGAAAGGCTCTCAGTAATGGGATTGAACCTAAAGCCTCTAGAATACAATGTGATAATCATTACCACAGACCTATATTCTCAGACTTCTTTCTCTTTTCTTTCTTTCTTTCTTTCACTTTAATGCAGAGGCTAATGAAGATGACGAGGCTGATCTTGAGCCCCTCTTGTATCCTGAGGATATCTTTCAAATTAAATCTTCTTGATTCAGCCTGTCAAGAAGCTGGCTATAAGCCTGAATGCTGGGATAGTTCATAACTTTCTAGACTTCCATGCAATTTCTCATGAGGCAAAACAAGCCATTTGCTCACAGCTATAATAGATGAATCTTTGGTTGATTACTGTTTGTACTAGTAGAGACAGTGTGTGTGTGTGTTTGCATTTTATATATATATATATATATATATATATACATATATACTATATATATAAGCATTAGAACTTGCCTTTAATGTGCCATTTAACTTTCCAACTAATCTTTCTCCAAATAAAATCAACTACAAACATTACAGAATGAGTATTTATGCCTAAGTTCCCAGTCTTTTCATTTCCAGAACTTTGTTGTATTTAGCTGACTGATTTAGCCTCACTTTGGGGACATAAATCATTTGCTAGAGAAAAGTAATGATGTAAATTAGGCTAGAAGGGGATATGCTTAATTAGTTCTAAGAAGTATGTAAAACATATCTGGAAAGCTTCAGAAGGGTTGAGATGCTCCTGTCTGGTACTCCAGGCTTCCAGGATCCTATAATGAGCTACTTTAATTAGCCTTGTTGGGAATTATTTTATGTACTTCCAAATTTAATAAAAATATATTTTCAAGACCATAAGCCATAAACTTAGATGTCTCTGAGAATGTTTTCCTTAATAACATTTAGTGAATGAGGCCTATTCGTGTTTTAAAAGTTAGAATTAATTAAATACCCTTGAAAAAGAGACTTATAACTGCAGTGCACAGGCTAGAGATACCTTCAAACCATGCTTTGATTGACCCTTTTAAAAAAATTTTTGACAAACTAACCAACATAGTTCTGTTTTTTTCTGAAAATTTTTAGAATATATTTTTCATTATTTGTGTATCTTATCTGCATGTATATATGTGTGATTCTCACAGAAGTCAGAAGATGGCAGCCCCATGTCTATAACTGGCATTTCAGTGGGTTGTGAGTTGTTACACGGGTACTAGGAGCTGTACTTGGGTCTTCTGCAGAAACCAGCAAATATTCTTAACCTCTGAGCCAGCTCTCTAGCTCCAGGGTGTACTTTCTTCATGGTAATAATCATCTGGAGGCTTTACATTTTCTGTTTAATAAATGCATAATAATTGACACTGCAGTTATCTCAAAACTCTAGGGTTTAACATTTAGTATGGCATAAGCTTCATATTGTGGTGTACACTTAAAATCCTGGCACTGAGGAAGTGATGGCAGGGTATTGAAAATTTCAAAGTCATTGATAACCAGAATATATTGTATGAAAAATGTTTTTTAGTAATTCTCAGCTACAACATCAAGTTCAAAGCCAAACTAACATACCTGAGACTCTATCTTTTTATAAATAAAGAATACAAAATGTATGCCATTTATTTTTCATTTGAGATACTTAACTGTACCCTGTAGACCTCCAAAATAAGGTTAGTGATCATTATGTAGTTCTTACAAATAGAAATTGAGAGAGAATATAGAAATCTTGATTAAAACTGTGTCCATGAATCACTTCATGATTTATTATTTTTAAAAATTAATATCATTTCAAAATTCAATGACAAAAAGAACATGTTTAAATAAAAGCAACATCCAAAACAGATGGAGGTAAGTTTTGAAACTCTGTCCACAGAAGATTCCTCTCATTTTTATTCTAGGCACACTCCATCCCTTTAGAGTCAATGAACACAGATAGAAACGGACACAAATCCAAACTATTCCAGAGGAAGTGCCAATTTGGTGCCTCTGAAAATGAGAGCTTATTCAACTGCCTGGAAATGAGTTGAGTTTCTGTGAGCACACACAGATGCAGTTCATGACTGGGTACCTATCTGCTACTCCACTCCTGGGCACATGGAAACATGCTGGGGAAAAATCTCAGCTACTTTGCTAGCTATACAAGCAACTTGGCTCTCCAGTGCAGCTGAGGTTAACGATAAAAACATTCTGCTGAGCTTGGAACTGCCTGGCTTATAAATAAATAAGCATTGGTGCTCTATGCAAAATAACCCACTTTGCTAAGTTCAAAATTCCTACTCAAGCTTACTCACTAAAATACTTCTGCTCCTGTACTTGCTCAAAAACATTAGAATCATGTGACTTGAGGGCAAAGTGCAGCTAGTGTGGCTTGAAGGCCACCTGGATCAAAATTCCCCTGAGTCATCATGGGTGAATACCTCAGATTTCTAGGAAGGACACTGCACTCTGGGGTCTGACCTGGGGGCTGGGCTTACAGAACACATATTTGAGCATGTCTTCCATACAGCTTTTGGAGGCAGCTAATGAAATTCACAGAATGCTGCCCTTAACCCACAGGGTAGGAGCTCTGTGTACACAAGACCCAAGAGCACTTACTTAAGTAAAGACTGTCTACTTAAAAGTGGCAGTACCTGGATCGTTGGACATACAATTTTGTTCTACTTCCTCTTAGGCAGTGAACATTGGTAAGATTAGTCAATACTCACAGTTAGGGGCCTGTATCAATAGTGCTGACACATAGGCGAAGTTCCAATGAGTCCAATTTA
Organism: Acomys russatus; assembly: GCF_903995435.1. Classification (NCBI taxonomy): domain Eukaryota; kingdom Metazoa; phylum Chordata; class Mammalia; order Rodentia; family Muridae; genus Acomys; species Acomys russatus. The sequence continues at coordinate 30,530,093 of NC_067149.1, forward strand.
AAAGTCTCACTTCTCCTTTTTCCTGTTTCCCTACCTTGAAGCAATCTGTCCAGGTGGAGGGTGTGAAGGAAGAAGGGAAGCTAAGGTCAGAAGCACTCGATTTGAATGGACCTGAGCCAGATGATTCAAGTTAAGCTAATGTATTTTCAGGGTTCTTTATTCATATAGGTTTTCCACACTCGATACAAACACAAAGATCAAGCCAACAACATGGCTCGGTGGGTAAAGGTGCCAAGTACCAAGCCTGACAACCAGGATTTGATTGACAAGCTGAGGTCGGTCATCAAAGGCAGTTCATCCCGAAGACACACATGATAGAAGAAAAGAATAAACTCCCCAAAGTTTGTAATTTTTAAGTAAAAAATTACAAGGCAACCATTATTTTATCTCTTCTCTTTGCTAGTAAAGAATCTAATTCTTATCTCTGGCATAGTGGTAGCATTGTTTTCCTCCTCAATCCTAGAGGAAAATGTTAAGTACAAAGCTTTATCATACTTGGAATGCTAAATGTATGAGCTATTTTTTGTTTTTAAACAGGAGTAACCCTCAACCAGAAAGCCAAGTTTTAAAATAAATATTTGTTGAATCACTGTTTCTTCTGTGGTGGATTCAGACTCCTAAGTTTCCTTGTGTAATTTTTTGATGCGTTTCACGCTTTGGTTGATTATTATCTGCGGTGAGAGAAAAGAGAGTAATAAGAACTCAGCTGCCTTTAGAGAGAAAGAAAGCAAGTTTCTTGTCTTTCAGCAGACATTTAAGGGATCTGAGATCATAGTAGGAGGGGAAGTCTGGAGTCTTGCAGGACCTGGGAGATGTATGGAAAAATAGTCAGGTCAGCACCTCTGAAATCTGAGGAGATTCTCACATAGAAACTGAGAATGTATGGAGGGATGAACAAATGTACACTTTCTTCCTGTTGCTTTTCATGACCCTTTTAGGACTGTCTGTGATGTCTTCATGCTAAGGGAGTTGTCAAAATGGGGAACAGATGTTGCTACAGTTCTTTAATTAAATTTCCATTTCTCCTCACATCCATTCTGTTAACAAAAACACACATATACATGTGCATGCACACAAACACTGCCCACTGCAATGAAGGATAGGAATGCAATGTGTGGGTGTGGGGATATTGAACAATATTTCAGTTATGACAGTAGCTGCTAAGGAGGAGAACAAGAGAGACATCAGGTCTGGCACACCTCAGTCCTTATTTTTTTCACATGTTATTTGTCTTATAAGGTTGCATTTCTCACCTCTGGACACCAATGTTTCATGATAACTAATGTTCAGGATATAAAGGAACTATTCTAACTATTCTAATATTCTCAAGTTAAAAATTGTGTGCTTGTGGCTAATGTGAAGGGTGTGGTTTTCCTAATTTCTTCCTCTGCAAGCTTGTTGCCAATGGTCAGAATATTCTCCACAGTTGAGTGGAGAGTGTGATATGACTTTCTCACGTACTATGGTGCCTCACATTTGACCATGTCCCCTGGAGGGGGAGACCTGGTGGCACTCAGAGGAAGGACAGTAGGTAGCCAAGAAGAGACTTGATACCCTATGAGAATATACAGGGGGAGGTAATCCCCCTCAATAACAGTCATAGGGGAGGGGAATAATGGGAAAATGGGGGGAGGGGGAGGAATGGGAGGATACAAGGGATGGGATAAACATTGAGATGTAACAAGAATAAATTAAAAAAAAAAATTGTATGCTTTCAAACCAAATACCAAATTCCCTGGGGGAAAATGCTTATGGTTTGCCCAGCGTGTGACAGAAGCATTCCTTCACCTGAAGCCTGGTGGAAAATACTACCTGTGGGCTCTGGTTAAGGTGACAAGGGAGGCCATGGGGAAAGGCTGGCTCAGCACTGCTGTTGCCCTAGGGTTGGCATCTCAAGGCATCCTTATTCCTTTATCTCTAGCCATGGTTCTTATTCTAAAAAGCAAGTCTTGGTGGGAGGTGATGGTACATGTGTTTAATCCTAAGGCTTAGAAGGGTGGGAAAAAAGGGTTACAAATCTGATGTCACTGTAAGATACATCGTAGGATCCTCCCTTAAAAGTAAACCAACAACAGCAAGAAAAATTAAACAGGAGATAAACAGAGTTACATAGAAGATTATTGCTGCCCAAACTTTTCAAGCAAGAAAATCTTGCTGTGTAGTAGAAAACAACAGCATCATTCTTCAAGGATTCACATGAAGCACTTTTAATCTCATGCTTGGGCATATGATAAATATATTAGGATTGTGGCAGATTGGCATATTTGCAAATGAGTAGGACATGAATAATTCATGTGTGTTTCCTTCCTAAGTCCTCACAATGATTGCTTAATGATGGATTATGTTTTACTGATTCACAGGAAGATAGACACAGAAGTAAGGAAACCTGCTCCAAATGCCAGAGTTAGAACACAGTCCAAATTATAGTGGTCTAGCTCCAGCCTAACTTATGGCTCCTATATACTCTCTCTCTCTCTCTCTCTCTCTCTCTCTCTCTCTCTCTCTCTCTCTCTCTCTCTCTCTCTCTCTCTCTGTGTGTGTGTGTGTGTGTGTGTGTGTGTGTTTGGAATGCTTATTTTATTTACACCCAGATATAAATATTTGAAGAGTGTAACAGAATGCAATTTGAAATAAGCAATATCAACCAGACACTCAAAGTTGTAACTTATATGTGCATAAAATTTCCTTTACTTAAAAAATTTTAAAATATTAGTTTTACATCCCAAGCTGAAATCGCTTGCTGTGTGGCTTTGTGTAAATTCCATAAGCACCGTGAGCCTCAGCTTGCTGATGTTAAAAAATAGCACTCCTCATTTTTAAAAAGATCTACTATCACATTGAATGTTAGCACTGTTGACCTCATTCTGGGGCTACTTAGTTTCAAGCTAAAGCACATCAGTACTGCAGCGTGACCCAACACCCTGAGAACATGTAACGGCCTTTCAAATTCCTGCAAATTAGCCCACTAATTTACAACTGGGGATTGGTTCTATTCTGAATATTTTCAAAAACAAATGAGTTGAATGTATCACAATCAAGTTTATTTCCTGAAAGGTCCCAGGTTTTCCTCTGCTTAATATCAAGCATTTTGGGGTACAGCAGTAAAATTTTTCTGAGACATATAACAAGGTTCACAAACCCAGCTATTCAATGGATATATTTGTAAAACAAAATAAAATAAAATAGATAAACGGAAAGAGTGATGGATAAATAGACGAAAGGAGGGAAGGAAAGATGGAAGGAAGGCTGGCTAATTCAATTCTTTTAATTCACAGTTTCTACAGTTAAGCAATTTACAGAAACTCAGGATTTCATATCCAACTGTAAAATTAATGTGCAACACTGGGCCATATCCACTCTACCAATTATTTCCCTTTAGAGATGGAAAGCTTTGCAGTCAAGTCTATGATTCCAGCCAAGGCTTATATGTCAACTAATTTAGAATATACTTGGGTGAATGCCATTATGGATCAGTTAGGATTTTTGACTATCAATAATGCTAAGGGTCACATCAGTATTGACAGAAATAAGAAAAATGTGTATATAATTGTGATATGTTATCCATTCAGCCTATAGGTGGATTTTCTATCTCTTTGCTTTGATGCGTTTACATACCACTTAACAAGAAGCAATAGATTAAAGACAGTATTCTGCAGCTTACTGTAGGTGACAAATCCTTAATAACCCACCAATTATCAGCTTCTTAATCCTGGTTTCAGTTTTGATGAGGCCAGTTATACTAGGATAAAGCTATTGGGCATTCTGCCTTGGTTTCTGCTGTGTTGGAAATAGAGGACACAAGGTTTAAAGTGAATCAACTCTACATCCTGTTTAGGGGGAATTATGATGGCTTTCTGAAAGACATTTGATGCCAATATTTAAAAAGTCCCTGTTTCAGGTATGACTGGGTCATAAAAAGCAAATTTTAGTTTAGGAAAACTGAGTGCTAAAACAAGAGAAGCTATTTGTTCAAATAAAATTATTCTGGAAAATTGTTTAGAATCATGCATCCCTTCACACTGGGCAGTGGGTCTTTCTGTCTTGATAATATCTCCACTAGCTCAACAAAATAAAACAAAGATGAAAATTTCTTTTTCATACCATCTAAGGTACCTGAGATGACTTTTACATTTTGGCCCATTCATCTTGGGAGAAAAAGAAATAAAGATGTAGCTCCACAGGGTGTAAATCCCACTCCATCTGGCTGAGCAGCATCAGCTCTCGCCTTGGTCACACCAACAATTTACACAGCAATTTTTAGCACAAAGTTGCTTCAACCTCTACTACCTGCTGCTTGACACCTCTCACCCTCCCCTTTCACATCCCAAAGGCTATGTTGTTGGAAGTGGATGATACTGCACAGGACAGAATGTTCAAATGCCTGCGCATAGCATAGACGTGCAGCAGAGGCTAGTTTGCTTATGAAACACTAAGACAGACTTTTATTCATGCTCAACATATTTTACCAGCCATCATTTTGCAAAGACAACTCTTTATGAAAAGATGTGTATGGAATAACTTGATTAGTCTGTGAACTTCTGTTCAATTAGTATGTTATCATGAGGTACATACACACTAATCTTGTGACCTTAGAGCAGGGTGATTATTCTCATACATTTGCATTCTTAATGATTTTATGATGGCCAGCATTTACATGGAAATTGCACTAATTATCATTATTGGAAACTAGATTAATAATGACTCTACAAGAAATCTATGTTGAAGATATTATTTCTGGTTTGTCATCTTCGCATTCTCCTCGTCGTAACTTAGGACATTACTTATGATTTCATCAGAGAGATCCTGGATTGTTTTGCAAAAAGTCAATAAACTAAAAATGACAGACGGCATGGCAGCATAAAGGAAAGATTAAGTTATTTCTCATATAATAACAGTTGCTCTGGTCAGTGGCTATATGGAAACCCAGCATAAAGTTTTAATTCTTTTCAACCATGGGGGAAAATTGCTTTAATGAGATTAGATAAACAACTGATCCTTTTTAATGAAAGTGACTCAGGTTGAAGTATGGACAAGTTACTGAATTCTTACATTGAGCTATGTTAGTTCATCTCCCCTCTCTATTTAGATAGAATACTATTGAAGTATTCAAATAAACAAAAGTTAGGAGTTTACTTCATTAAAACAAGACAAAATCTGCTAGTGTTGGGATCTTCTGCATGCTTGAAAGTGTTCTATCCTGACCTATGTCTCAAACCCCAACAACAGGTTTAATATAACTTGACCATGACCAATAATATAAAGAGAAATAGAACAGTGGAAATTACAATGACAAATAAACAAAGAATAGGAGCAATGGTTAACTGTCACTAAATAGCAGTTCTACTAGTGACCATAATGCTGACATTAAAAAGATCTAAGCCAAGAGCAATTGCAAACAAGCAAACAGAAACCTTTGACATTGGGCCTAATTCCATAACCTCAAAATTACCAAATGAGCAATATCTGTACAGTTATTATCCTTCGGACTCCACCGAGATTCTCTGAGAAAAGATTGGCAATAGCACTGTGGGTGTGGTAAGGCTCTTTGGGGGTACATGACGTCCATCTATGAGAAAAAGATTCATAATACATATAATTCAGGGTTTCTTCAAGCCTTTCTATTTCTGTCTCATTGTAATCCTCTGTAAAGAACATGCTCACGGAGATGTGATACTTTCACAAATTCTGCAAGTAAAGCACTAAGTTAACGATGGCTTGCATCCATACACATGTGTATCATGTGTAGTGAGAGTTTTGGTTTCTTTTAAAACCCAGTTATGTGGTGAATGTGTTCTTCTTTTAATCCCAGGTGTGGGATAAGAGGCTGCTTCACAGCAGGGGATTATGATTTGCACTAGAAGGGACATGATTGTCGCCAGCTGCAAATAGTTTAATTCTGGGGTCTCTGGAGAGAATTATAAAGGCCAGAAACCAGAGATGGACACTGGGCCCTGCTACTGCTCCTGGTTGTGGTTGATGAGAAGAAGTTGGAAATCTCCTGTAATTGCCCAAGATACCCAGCAGCCCTAATCAGCAGGAAGTAGTTTAAAGAGGTGTACATCCCTTCCCCTCTAAACTTCTTTCTCTCCTACCTAGTGTTTCAGGGTTGGAAGGGATTAGGGTGAAGATGGGTAGTAGAGAAAAAAGAACCCAATACAATAGCTGAAAAAATAATGCCTACCATCATAGACTATAACTCCTCAGTCATTTTCTATTGATTATTAGATATAATCCACACCTATGTTAGAGACTGTATTTGCTTTCACATTACACCCATGGGATTAGGAGTCATGTATTAAAATCATTTTCTTTTTTATTTCTCAGACTTTGGGATCATCATTAGAAGCCTAGCTATATCACTTCAGCCTTAGGACTTAGACAAGAGTTTTATGAGACAATAAAAATATACAAATCAGTTAGAGACCTAGAAGGCCACAAAGCAATGAAATAAGCCATGGTGAAGAATGCCTTGAAGGCATTGCTTCAAGCTCGAATGTGAGGTGGATGCTGGGGTGATCTCTTAGGAGAGACATAATATTTTGCCTGGATGAGCTAAATGCATTCTAGTGAAAGCAAAGCAAAGGAGCTGGGTAAGAAAGGAGGTTCGGGGACAGAATGAGAAAAACAGGTAATGCGCCAGAACTTTGCAAACTGAGACAGTTAAGATCCTGATGCTGAGTGGCCTCTGGATGGTAGTCTAGTAAGATACAAATCAGTGTGTCAGGACAATGAGAATCACATGCTATACATCTAACTCTGACCTGGTCCCGTCATCTCCCTGACTGAATGAGCCATGCTTCTGTTCATGGTATTCACTAATACTCCACGCATTGTAAGGGCTAATGTGTCTTACTTGAAGAGATGTCTTTTCTTCTTCACCTACGATCTCACCAGACTTATATAGTTATTTTATCACTGTTCTTCACTCCCAAAGAGAGGACTCTGTGACACCTCCAATACCTGAAATAAATCCAGATGTTCTAAGGTAGAACCATAGAGCCTGGCCAACAGTTGTTGTCTCTTTGTGCTCCAGTTCAGCCAAAAGAAGCTAAAGCTGGTTGTGCAGCTCCTTAGGGTAAGTCTAAGAACAAATCCTGGAGTGTGAAGTGCAGGTCATGCATACGATAAGCAGAACAGATTTTAGTACTCACCACCGGAGTGCGGTGGGGGTCCACAGAGAAGCACCACCCCCTGGCCTTCACGGACTGACACTGTGCTTCTCATTCTGGTCTTAAAATTTTCAAGATCTAATTCAAAAAGAAAGGAAGGACATTTCAGAAAGAAAAACAACTTGTTATCTTTCTTTGGAGGCGATTGTTCAAATCTCTCTCAAGGAACCTCAAGAGAGCGTCTGCATTTAGGAAGGAAAGCAGGATTTGAAGTCTTTATTAAGCCCTCTATGAAATGAGCTGTATACATGCAATAGACATGTATGCATATGAATCTCATGTTGCTCTAACAGGATTGCAAAGGGATGGGGCATCTAAAATGGAAACGCATATGTGAGAATAAAATAACCACATACTATGATCCATTAAAAAAATGAAGTGCCCCAAACTGAAAAACACACATAAATATGATGTTCACACCCCAGGAACTCACCACGCCTAAGACAGTGTATGTCATTGTGTGACCACCACCCCACCTCGCAAAGTCCTACTCTAATATGCCTGATCATAAGCAGCTTGTACAAACTTAATTCTCTACCTGTAATTATTTTTATTTACAGAACAATGTAAACACATGGAATTTCTGGGTAACAGTCTTATTGATGTTGGAAAAGGCTGTATGGAAGGTACACATCACTGGGAATAACAAAGGAAGTAGAATTTGGAGAACAACAATAAATTAAATGAATAGACTTATTTTTATTTATAGCTGCAAAACATTAGTAATTTTATAATCACAGAAAAGATGATTTATAAACATTCAATAAATTTTAAAAAATCAATCAAAGGAAAATATCATTTTTATTATTAGCAGTGATCTTTAGAAAAAAAAATATAATTTCTCCCAATAATGGTTAGGATAACCCATATAGATATAGACTTCCTAGCTTGGCTGACCACAGAGGAATGGACTATTGACTTCCTTTTTAATAATAGCTGAAGCCAACACAAGTTGTAGCTCCTTACCCATGTTCCAAGTAAATACCCAAATACATTCATTGGCTCACTAGAAAATACAAAGATTAAGTCTATGCAGGAAATAGAATTAAAGATCTGTTTCTCTAAATTCAATTAAAATGTTTTTTGAATTAACAGTGTATCATCTATATAGGAAAATGTGCAACACACACACAGAGTTGCACATACACAAACATATAATTTTTAACTCTTAAACATTGTTATAAATGTCTAAGTGACAATATGATATGTAATGGAGCATATCTTCTAAATAAACTTTAAAAAACTTCCACTTTCCTTTGAAACACATAAAAAGACAAGGGCTTATTTTCACATTGATAAAACTGAACTTTATAGACATTTGGAAGTGCACCAAATACCATCCATGAAGTGCAGCAGGCAACTGAATTCTTGTATTGATGATTTTATTGTTACTGGGAAGTAGTGTTGATCTTAGGGTGGAGGATTTTACTAAAGCAAACAGAGTCATTTTAATTAGAAGCTAGTCTACAGAGATGTATGGCATTATGGGTATGTCTGCTACATTTATAGTGTGTAGCATACACTACTACAACATGACATAGCTTCCTAAAGCTGCAGCCAAGATAAAAGATTCTCCAAGGAATAAAGCTGCTGTGGTGTAACTGAGTGGCAGTGGAATGCTAAACCATTCAAATATTTAAGTGTTTAGTAAGAATAAAATCTACTCGTAGAAAAGTAATTTTCAAAGATGCTTTTTTTTTAGGAGCTAAGTAGGTTTCATTGTTGTTCTTTTGTCCCACAATCCTGTGTTCTTCTACTACATAACCGTATACCTTGGAGACTTTTAGCATTCTAATTTTGTTTGTTAGTAGTATGTCCACGGAGCTGTGCACATGTCTAGGTAGACATGTGGAGAAGGTTGGCCTTCCCATTCAAACTGGGGATTGAACTCAGTCAAAATGTCCCTTCACCTGAGAGATCTAATGCAGTTGTTCAGGCTTTCAAGGCAAGTGATTTTCCCCTCTGAGCATTCATACTAGAACTGCTAAGGAACATTACCGTCACTGCTTTTAGCCAGCAAGCAAGCACACAGGAGTGGACAAATGAGAAAAACAAGAAGGAAAGGAAGAAGGAAGCTCATTCTATAAAAAGCAATTTCTCTTCTACAGGCAAAAAATACCTTTTGATTACACTCAAATACTGTTTGGCTATCAAAGTCCTCAAAACATTCTACTATGAGGGAGAGGAAGGGAACATTGCCTTTGATTCCTGCTCTGGCTAGTTCATGGGCATTGGCATCAGCTGTAGAAAAAAAAGTAATCACAGCAAATTTAATTTGTTTACAACATCAGTGACAGCAAACTTCTGTCACTATAGTGGAAATCTCCTCTAAAGCAACTTCTTTTCAGTATGTCTCAAATTTCCCAATTATCATTACTACCAGAGTTGGTTTTTTGTTTAATTTGTTCCCTTTATATCCCAATTGTAGCCCCCCTCCCTCATCACCTTCTGGTCCCATCATCCTTCCCTCACCCCCAGCACCACTTCCCTAGGCCTCAGCAGTTTTATTCTTAATAGCCAGAATCTGGAAACAACCTAGATGTCCTTCAACTGTGGTACATTTGCACAATGGAATACTACTCAGCTATTAAAAACAAGGAAATCTTGAAATTTGCAGGCAAATGAATGGAACTGGAAAAGATCATTCTGAATGAGATAACCCAGACCCAGAAAGATACACATAGTATATACTCACTCACAGCAGATATTAGCCACATAATACAGGATACCTACACTATAATACACAGATCTAAGAAGTTAAATAACAAGGAAGACCCCAGGGAGAATGCTTAATTCTCATTCAGAAGGACAAATAGAATACACACTGGAAACAGCTGAGGAGAAGGAACAGGAAGGGAGCCTACCATAGAGGTCCTCTGAAAGATTCCACTCAGCAGGGGATTGAAGCAGATGCTGAGACTCACAGCCAAACTTTTGGGTGAAATGCAGGGAGTCTTATGAAAGAGTAGTGGATAGAAGAACCTGGAAGGGACAGAAGCTCCACAGGAGACCAATGGAGCCAAGAAATCAAGGCATGGGAGGAGGGTGGTGCAGAGACTGATACACCAACCAAGGACTATAAGTTATTTTTATTTCTAGAGGAAAGTATCTAACAATCACTTTAAAATTCCAAGTTAAGATGCCTAATAATCTCACTATCTGAACCTGACATAAAACAAACACGACACTGTGTCTTCTTATGAACATGTATTAGATTCAATCGAAGTTAAATCTCTCAATTATTAAGGACTTCCTGAAAGTGTCTGTGATATGAGTTTGACAAGAGTATATGGGAGACAGTTCAGCACTCAAGAGGACTTGATGCTCTTGATGAAGACCTAGGTTCAGTGCCCAGCACCCACACAGCAAAGCAGAACCATTTGTATTTAGTTCCAAGGTATCTGAATCTTATTCTCACCTCTGCTGGAACTATATGTACATGACACAGATAAATACATACAAGAAAAGTATCCATACACATCAAAAATAAAAATAAATATCTTTTTTGTTGGTCAAGAATTCACTGAACACCAAGGATATTTATACATTGACACTTAAAGAAATGTGTGACAGATGTATCAAAGAGCAGAACTCAGCTGGGTGGATGCAGGACGGCAAGTACTGACGGCTCTGTAGTAATAACTCATAGTGGTTGCAATTTGTATCACCTTGAAAGCTAATGATGATGAGAGTCTCTTCATGAGCTTATATCACATCCATATATTATCTCTAGTGAAGTATCAGTTTATGTCTATTTCCTGATTGGATATGGTTCTCTACTACTGAGTTCTGAGAGATCTTGTTTATTTGAGACATGTTTTTTAAATTAAAGGCATGATTTGTACATCTTTTATTAGACTGACCAAAAGCATGATTGCATGAAAACATGCATGTCATGAGTGGATGAAAACAAAAAGGAAGGAAGGAAGAAAATGAGGCCATGACTATCTCCAGGCATGGTAAAGGAGGTTTATTGTAGATGTGAGGGAGACCACAGCCAAAGGCACCTGGATGGCTTCAGATTGAACATAACTGGCAGCTGAGATGGGCCATAAAAGGGGAATGGGAAGTAGAGTGAGAAAGCAAAGATAGAAGAACCTGGTGTGGCAGCCACAAGGCCAGAAGGCCAAAGGGGAAAGGGGGGCAGTAGCCAAAATGGCTACAGTTATATAGGGAAGAACACTAGAGGGAAAGTAGTCTAGCCCAGTGTGAATTAGAGACATTTAGAATACAGGGTGAATTATGCCAGCTAGGTGGACCCTGTAACAGGTATATACTGAAGGATGCTGATAAAATTTTGCAACCATTGTTAGCTTTGATGTATTAATAGGTATCTAAGCCTTTTGTCCTATCTTGCCTAACACTAGGCAAGGAACAGAAAGGTTTTGTTGAGGCACCAGGGGGCATGGTAGAAAACTGAATCCTTATAATGAATGATCTTGGTTGTAACTTTGAATGTTCCAGGGACAAATTAATAAACAGAATGTTGTTTGTGTCTGTGGATGGGCAATAGCTTCTTCCAGCCCAGATATAAAGAGGTCTGAGGGAAATACAGGACTATGGTTGGCTGCCAACGTTCATCCTTAACTGGTGAGCATCACCCTGTTGTCTCCACTGTTGACTCTTGACATTGGAATCAGCTTCTTTGGCTTTCTAATGATAACTGAAAATCAACAGATTCTCTAGGAATCTTTCAGTCCTTCAGCACCAGAGCAATGGCTGGAGCAACTACTGAAGTCTCAGCCTCTCCAGGATACAGCTAGCCATTGCTGGACTACTCAGCTCTGCTGGGAAGTCAGTCTGACAAATCACCTCTTAGTATACACTTACTTTGTCAATTCTGCTCCTCTAGAGAATGTCAACAAACACAACACCCAATCAAAACCTTATTTTTGAAAGAAGTACAAAATTAATTGGGAAAATGCCAGCCTTGGGAACTTCTAGACATGTGAAGTAATCTCCAGCAGTGACATGAGGTTGAGAAGGGTCTCCAGTAGCAGACCTCAGCCTTCCATCTGCCTTTATCACATCATAAGATGCCCAAGACACACCTCTTGGTTTTGATAGTAGCCACCTCAAAGTATACTAATTTGGAAGTCTTCTGAATAGGCTGCAAAGTGCCTGGGATTAAAAATATATATTCCCTGAAGTAATTGTAATTGTAGTGCTTTGCTGCATTAGTGTCTGTCCCTCAAGCACTCCCAGCTTAGTACCAGTGGAACAGGACAAAGCTTTCCTCATTTCAATTGACTCCCCCTTCCCACCTTGCATGCTTCAACATCGAAGAACATAGAAAAAGAGCATCATTAGTTTTGTGACTATTAATTTTTTATTTTTAAACCTTTGCCATTGGATTTTCTTACTTTTCATTTTACTATATACTCTATTATCTTTATTTCACTTTAAAAATTAAGAAACCATATTTCTTTTCTCACATTACTTGATTTTGGTTACATGGATTTTACTCCTATCGCCTTAGGATTTTTTTCTTTTTTTTTTTTTTTTTTTTTTTTTTTTTTGCTATTTCTTTTTCTCTCTTCCTAACATCCTTCTCTTGACCAACAGCTGTTTCTCTTTTTATTGATCATAGACTTTTTGTGTGCCTTCCTCTATTACCCTGACCCATCTCTTCTTTTACTTAATTATTTCTTACACTTTTACATTAGTTAGACTTAGAAAGATATGAACCACTCCAGCCCACAGGGACTGAAACCCCATGGAACATTGCTTCAGCAATTCAAGCTCCGAGCTACACAACATGAGACAGCAGCAAACTCCATGGCCTTCCCGAAACACATGATGTGAGTCCACACTGCACACAGGCTGCAGCTGTTGGTATAGACTACTTTTATTCATCTTCAAATCTAGGTTCAGCCAGAGCTCTTTCTTGAAATCATTAAAATTATTCTTGTTGATCCATTTTTGTAGTTTCCATACTTTTATGATCCATTCTGTAGTCTCCACCAAGTTTATGGCCATGTCATTTTTAACACGAATTTTTCACTTTCTTTGTTTCATATCTCTGGACATTGTACAGGTCACCCATGGATCTCTGAAACAGGTAGACTTTGTGTCCACCATTTTATTTCCTTTGGGCTCTCAATGTCAAGTCTCCAGGACAAAATAAAGTGCCTGATGCCAATAGTGCAGGTCTCCTAATAGTCTGTTGGTAGGAATCAGTAAAAGAACAAGACAATAAGAAAGTGGGAGTCTCAGATCAGAGTTGCCAAGGTCCAGATATTTATGACCAGAGGCACATCAATTTATCACATACGCTTTGCATTGGTGCAGTGGGAAACCTCTAGTCTCTGAGCTTCACAAGGAGTTTTGAGAGAAGATTCTTGATATCAGAGAGATGGGAGCTTTTTGCGAGATATAAACTGTTATGTAAGTGCAAGGTCAAAAATGGGTCTTTCATGATAGATAAGAGGTTGGATGATTTCCTTTGATTCCCTATTTCAAAATTATAGTTTGTATATCTCTCTCTACCACAGATGTCTGTCTATCTGTCTGTCTGTCTGTCTATTTGCCTTAAGAAGGGTCAAGCTTTGTTGCTCAGTCCAGCCTTGAATACAAAGGAGTCATGAGATCCTTGAGTCTCACAAATCCTACGTAGCTGACGATACGCATGCCCCCCCCCCCGATGCGAACCCCTGTTTCACAGCCTTTTTATATGCAGAACAACACAAAATTGGTTTTTGCTTTGGGATCCAGTGGTTTTAACCAGCAATGTCTGTGCAGTTGAGGCTGTGCCATTAAAAAAAGCCAAAAGTGGAATGAGAATTTGGTAACACTGTGAGATTGCTTGTAGGAGAAGGATACAATAAGATTGGGGATGGGTATGACCAGAATGTATTATATATATGCATTGTCAAAGAATGACATATTTTAATTAAAAATTATAAAGTTAAACAAATAACAAAGAGTAAAACAACCTCTCTAGTGACTCTCAAGCCTAGATCTCTTTATATAATTTAATTAATTTATTCATATTACAACTCAATTGTTATCCCAACACTTGTATCCTCCTGTTCCCCCCTCCCTCCCGCTTTCTCCCTATTCCTCTCCCCTAGGCCTAAGACCGAGGGGGACCTCCTCCCCAACTATATAGTCATAGGATGTCAAGTCTCATCTTGGCAGACTGCTTGTTCTTTCTCTGAGTGCCACCCAGCCTCCCCACCAAGGGGAAGTGATCAAATAGGGGGCATCAGAGTTCATGTCAGAGTCAGTCTTTTTTTTTTTTTAATATTTTATTTAGGTTTAATCTATGTGCATTGGTGTGAAAGTGTCAGATCTTGGAGTTACAGACAGTTGTGAGCTACCATGTGGGTGCTGGGAATTGAACCCGGGTCCTTTGGAAGAGCAGGCAGTGCTCTGAACCACTGAGCCATCTCTCCAGCCCCCAGAGTCAGTCTTAAACACTCTCCAACCTCAGGTAAGGGACCATCTCTTTGTGTTCTTTTGCTTTTTAACTGAGTTTGAACTCAAGTCTGTGTACTTTCATGTGTGTGACAAACCTAAATACTGCTCTGTTCTCATGTTTACAAGCTTTTTGATTGGTAACTTGTGGATACACAGAATCTCAGCAATAAATTGAAATTAATATCAGCAAGCATCATTTTACAAAGAATAAATACTCTTCTTTATGCAAGTTATTTAAAACACTTCCTGATACATAAGTGTTAAGTGAGTGAACATCATTAATAGTTTCTTTACATTCTTCTAGAAACTTCAGCAAGCATCAAGTTTCTACTTGTATATCTGCACAGGTACATGTCCAACAAGTTTTTAACTAAACTTGCATTTTCTGCATGTCCTCCAGACACTTAGGGAAAAAATACTTGCCCTCTTTTATTTGACACTGCATCTTCCTTTTCTACAATGCCTTCTGTAATTCAGGTCCTCTTCTAACAATTTTTTTGTTACAATCCTACACAAAGCCTACGTCCACCTTTTTCTTTTGCCTGTTTCCTCACAACATTACTATAGTTCGTGTTCATTGATTTATAGATCATGGCCTCTCCTTTTTACTCCAAGTTTCTTACAAACCATATCAATTTTTCGCAAAATTACTTTTTTTCTATAAATTCTTTTGGTGAATATTATACACCTTTGAGTGTGTGTGTGTGTGTGTGTGTAGCATGCTTTGTCATCTTTGAATCACTGACATCCTGAGTATATACTCTTCAGCGCTGATACAATGAGCATATAATAGAATTAATAGACAAATGGATCCCTGAAGAATTATGACAGACATTTTTCTGAAATTCATCTACTTTGTATTCCATAAAAGCTCTAATGCAAATACATTATTTTACATTTTCTATAGCACTGTAGTTCAGAGAAGCACAGTAAGTGATGAAACCAAGACTTGCATGTACTTCCACTGATAACGAGCCCTGTCCTTTTAATCTTCATACTTCATACTGCACAATGATCACACCTAAGCTTCATCTTGTCTTCTTCCTTGTGGTCTCTCACTTCTGAATCAACCCATCCTCTGCCCATAACATTGAATTTATTGCTCTGTACAAACCAGGCACTCAATTTTAAATAAGTGCTCAAATATTAAATTTGAATCCTTAATGCATTAACGTTAATATTCAAATTTTTGCCCCTATTCAGGTCTTCAACAATGTATTTGCATACTTAAGCATACATATATGCCTGTGTTCTGTGTACCAACACAAGAGAGTATGGCCTCCAACTCTGAGTAATTCAGAAGTGTAAAATGTTGCTGATGTCCTAACCTTTCTCTCAACTTACATGAACTATACTTGTCTTCAAGGACTAGTTAAAAATACCCCTGTATGTGAAGAAGATATTTGCAAAGCATTGAAGACATTTATTGTAACTGTAGGTTAGTGTGTTAGGGTGCTCCACTCAACAAGACGGAAGGTTCATGCAGAAACCCCCTTTCTTTTATTCTATTGTTCCTGCACACCTCCTACTGTACCTGTTCAGGAAAGATGGCATGCCTTAACGCAAGCCCTTGATCATTGTGAATAAACACTGTAATCCTTAGCAAACACCATACTCCTATCTATTAGGTCCTTTCTAGCTTGCTCCTCTGATGCCTTTAGTTCAAGCTGTACCTTAATAATATTCCTCATGTGGATAATTAGAATATACCAAACAAGCCCAAAAAAGGAAAAAAAAAAAAAAAAAAAAAAACCAGAGAGAGAGAGAGAGAGAGAGAGAGAGAGAGAGAGAGAGAGAGAGAGAGAGAGAGTTAAAAAAGAATATGTGCCAGTAACAATCTGAAAGTTCTGTTACTTTCACATAATAAAACCCTTTTTGTAGGTAGAAGTGAGTAAATTATAAATACTTTATAATTTTGTTTTGGTAGTTCTCTTATCATTCATTTAATCAAAGGAACACAGTGTGCAAGCACACACACACACACACAAACTCACACCCTTTGCATAATATATCAATTACATTTATAACACTAAATTTTTAAGCAAAGCTAATGTAAAAATAAAGTGAAATAAAAATTATTTTTAAGGATTTCTTTTATTTGACACACATATATGTATACAATTCTATACATATAAAATTCTAACTTTCTTTACAAAAACTATAATTATCTTTCCTTTAAAGAAGTATTTCCCTTTTCTTTGAAATAAATGCCTCACAGCATAAATAAAGTTGAAAATAGTTCCAAAACAACAGTAATGACTTCATTTTAACGGTCTGTAGTACCCATACTTGGAAGGCTGGGGCAGAAAGAACAAGAGTCTGAGGCCAGCCTGGACTACATGGCAAGACTCTGTTTCAAAAGCGAAAGACAGAGTTGGAGAACAGCATCAATTTCACTTTTATAGGGCAAGAGAAAAAAGAGTAGAGTTGTTACAGACCACCTTGTCACTAGAAGTTGTATTTTAAAGACTATTCTAAATCGCCACATTTGAAGCCTAACTGTGGTACTTTATGCTACTGAGACAATTTTCTCCAGGCATTTTTGGAAGAGTGTACTTGGCCCTTTCAATTAGGAACAACTACTTACTACTCTGGAAATAAAGAGAACGTACACATTGATGTTACCTCGAAAATGGGAACAGATTGCAGTACTCCAACACATTTGCCTTAATTATATTCTCAAACATTTACAAAGGCTTCTAATAGATTAAGTTCAAATGTAGCAGTGGCTCCTTCACACACACCAGGAGCCCTGTTTCACTAGGAATACCCACCATGAAATTTATCCCGAGACCCTCACACAGACTTCTCAGACTCTGGTATCAGCATTGTTGTCCGAAATACGCAGATGTTTCTGCATATGTCACAGGCCTGCTGAGATCATTGTGTGAAGAAAATAAACACAAAATTTCTTGGAACACCTTAGGGGATCAATAAATGTTAGCAAGCAGCTTCCCCTCTCCAGGCACAGGGAGGCCTATGTCTCACACTAACCACAGTCTAGTCAGACTTATTTGTGATTCATGCCAGCCTAAATTTTATGTCTTTGGAAGGATTCAACCGCTTGACTCTATTTTTTATTACACGATCCCACTCAGGCAAAAATAGTTTTTCCTCCTCCCAGTTATACTCAGTCAAGGAGATGCTAAATTATTTTTGTTGAATTCCACATTTAATGCAATGCATCTTAAAGCTCCTGAGAGCTGAAATTTGTTAATGTGATTTTGATAGTAGATATAAGATGTTATAGTAAAACCTCACATCTGTCTATCTAGAAATAATGGAAGGCAAAATTAATTAGCATATTGCAGTAATGTTTCCAACTCCATACCCTGCCCCCACGCAGAACTATTGGACAAAGAAGCTTCACCCTGGCCTTATCTTTAATGATTCACTCAGCAACTCCTTCAAGTAAGAACAAAGTTGACACGTGGCAAGACTCCTATGGGTTTGCACTCAGCAAGCACCCTGGTGAGGACCTAATTGAGTTTACTTTTTTTCTATCCTAACTGTTCAGTAGTTAGCATACAAAATTAATGGGAATTTACTTTTTCTTTAATTAAATGATCTGTTCATATCGAAAATCTCCATTGAAAGAAGGAAAGGGCCATTAAAGACTATTTTTATGAACAATCTGAAAAGAAGTACCCTTCCAATTCAAGAGAAGTGGAGAGTTGATATTTAAATTTTTTACTGATTAATTTTTTATAACATAATACATGAACTCTGCCTCTACATCATCCTTAGCCCATCTCCCAAAGTCCAACTCCTACATGCCTTCTTTCCCAAATTCATGACTTTGCCTTCTTCTTCCTTGTTTAATATATATATATATATATGTAATATTTGTATATTTCTGTATTTGTGTGTATATGTGTCCGTGTGTATATGAATAGAGGTATATAAAACCTACTGAGGACATTTAGCATTGCTCATATGTATATGTGTCCAGGACTGACCATTTGGGATTAGATAATCTTTGTAGGAGTTCAGTGGACAACTTATCTGGGCACATATCCCTGAAGGAAACTGGTTTTCTCTCTCTCACTTGTGGTCTGTCAACTATAGCTCTTAATCTAAGATAAGGCCTTGTGGGATTTCTCCCTTCCAAATTAGCCTGTTACCTGGTGTCATTATACAGGTTATATTCAAGTGAGCATATTGTATAGTGGGAAAGTTCTGCCTGGACACTGTCTAGCAGCAGGTATCCTGTTCTTCTTGTTTACAGTCTTTCTGCCTTTTCTCCTGTGATGTTTCCTGAGCCTTAGCTGTAGGAGTTGAGTTGCAGATGTGTCAGATGGTGTTAAGTATTCAAAGAACACTCATTCTGTACACTTTGAGCAGCTGTGGATTTCTGTAATATTCTCTATATGTTGCAAAAAGAAGCATCTTTGATGAGTCATAAGAGCTACACTTATCTGTAAGTATAAGGATAAGTATTTAGAATATAATTTAAATCATATATATTTAGAAAAATGACAGTAGATGGTTTTCTTCCAGCATCTGTGCCCTCTCCAGACATGAGTAATTATCTAGGTTTATAGTACTCGCCATAAATTTCCTCCCACTGAGCAGACCTTCATTCTAATTAGACACCTGTTGGTTACTCCCTAGATAAAAGTACCAGTATTGCACCATAGGAGAGGTTTCTTTTCTTATGATTAAAAAAGGAATTTATTTGTGGGATGACCTCACTTAATATTTTTCCTCCATTTATTCATTCATTCATTCATTCACTTTATGACCTGATTGACACCTCCCCTCCTCTCTTCCCAGTCCCCTTCCTAATGCAGCCCTTCCCCCCATTGTCCTCTTCCCTTCTCAGAGAAGGAGGAGGTCCCTCATGGGTACCACCCTGCTCTGGAACATTAAATCATTGCAGGACTAGGCACATCTTTTCTTACTAAGGCTGGACAATGTAGCCCAGTTAGGAGAACCTGACTCAGAGGCAGACATCAGTGTCAGAGATAGCCCCAGCTCCAATTGTGGGGGAGGGGTGCGGGGACCCACATGAAGACCAAGCTGTGCATCTGCTGATTGGTGGTTAAAACTTTGTGAGTCCCAATTAGTCCAGTTTAGTTGACACTGTAGGTCTTCATGTAGAGTCATTGACCACTCTGGCTCCCTCAAATGTTCCCCCAACTCTTCTATAGGACTCCTGAGGTTTATCTAATGTTTGGCTGTGGGTCTCTGCATCTGTGTCTGTCAGTTGCTGGGTGAAGCCTCTCAGAGGAGTTATGTAGGCTTCTGTCTACAAGCATAGCAGAGTAACATTAACAGTGTCAGGGATTTGTTCTCTACCATGGGATGAGTCTCAAGTAGGACCAAGCTTTGGTTGGCCGTTCCCTCAATCTTTTCTCCATCTTTGTCCCTGCACATTATAGAGGCAGAACAAATTTTGGGGTAAAGGTTTTGTGGTTAGGTTCGTGTCCTTATCCTTCCATTGGAAGTCCTGCCTGGCTATAGGATATGGCCACATCACCTACAATATGCCCTGCAGTTAGGCATCTTAGCTAGAAAGACCTCCACAGACTTCCTGATTCCTCCCTTATCCAAGGTCTCTGACATGTCACAGAGATGCCCCTCGTTTCTGATTTCTGTTCTCTTACACTGCCCTCTCTCCCCTGCTATCCCTACTTCTAATCCTCACTCCTGCTCCCTCCCCATGTCCTCTCCTTCTAGTTTCCTTCTTCTTTCTTTTTTTTTTTTTTTTTTTTTTTTTTTTTTTATTAATTTATTCTTGTTACATCTCAATGTTTATCCCATCCCTTGTATCCTCCCATTCCTCCCCCCCCATTTTCCCATTATTCCCCTCCCCTATGACTGTTCCTGAGGGGGATTACGTCCCCCTATATATTCTCATAGGGTATCAAGTCTCTTCTTGGCTACTTGCTGTCCTTCCTCTGAGTGCCACCAGGTCTCCCCCTCCAGGGGACATGGTCAAATGTGAGGCACCAGAGTATGTGAGAAAGTCGTATCACACTCTCCACTCAACTGTGGAGAATATTCTGACCATTGGCTAGATCTGGGAAGGGGTTTAAAGTTTACCTCCTGTATTGTCTTCTTTCAACCTCCAATGACTATTTTTACTTCCCCTTCTAAGTGAGATTCAAGCACCCTCCCTTTGGCCCTCTTTGTTACTTTGTTACTTTGAGTCTTTGGACTGTAGCGTGGTTATGTTGCACTTTACAGCTAACATCTACTTATATGTCATTATATACCATGTGTGTCTTTATGGGTCTGGGTTACCTCACACAGGATGATATTTTCTAGTTCTATCCATGTTCCTGCAAATTTCATGATTTCCTCATTTTTAGTAGCTGAGTAGTATTCCATTGTATAAATGTACCACAGATTCATTATCCATTCTTCAGTTGAGGATCATCATGGTTCTTTCTATTTTGGGGCTTCTACAAATAAAGCTGCTATGAATGTGGTTAGGCAAGTATCCTTGTGGGAAGGTGGAGCATCATTTGGGTATATGCCCAGAAGTGATATATCTGAGTCTTGAGGTAGAATTAGTCCCAATTTTCTGAGAGAGTGCCAGACTGATTTCCAACATGGTTGTAAAAGTTTGTACTTCCACCAGCAATGGGGGAGTGTTCTCCTTTCCCCCACAATCTCACCTGCATTTGCTCTCACTTGACTTTCTGATCATAGCTATTCTGATGGGTATAAGATGGAATCTCAGTCATTTTCATTTGCATTTCCCTGATGATTAAGGACATTGAATATTTCTTAAGTGCTTTTAGGCCTTTAGATAGTCTTCTGATGTGGATTCTCTGTATAGCTCTGTACCTCATTTTTAATTGTGCTATTTGGTTAGTTGGTGTGTAATTTCTTGAGTTCTTTATATATTTTGGATATTAGTCCCCTGTCAAGTGTAGGGTTAGTGAAGATCTTTCCCCTTTCTGTTGGCTGCCATTTTGTTCTACTGACAGTGTCCTTTGACTTACAGAAGTTTTTCACTTCCATGAGCCCGTTTATTAATTGTTGATCTTAGATCCTGAGTTGTTGTGTTCTGATCAGGAAGTTCTCTCCTGTGCCGATAACTCCAAGGCTAGTCCCCACTTTCTCTTCAACAGGTCCAATGTATCTTATTTATTTTGAGGTCTTTAATATACTTGGACTTGAGTTTTGTGCAAGGCAATAAATATGCATCTATTTCTACATGCAGACATCTAGTTAAACCACTACCATTTGTTCAAGATTCTTTTTTGCCCCATTGTATGATTTTGGCTTCTCTGTCAAAAGTCAAGTGTTCATATGTGTGTGAGTTTATTTCTGAGTCTTTAATTCAATTCCATTGATCAACCTGTCTGCTTTCATGCCAATATCTTGCAGGTTTTTTTTTTTTAATGACTATTGCTCTGTAATACAGCTTGAAATAAGTCTAAGGCCATACAACCCTAAATGTGCCATATCTTGTCTGATCACAGAAGCTAAGCAGGATCAGGCCCAGTTAGTACTTAGATGGGAGAGCATTTTTTAAAAAATCCTAATGATTTAAATGTGTATAACGAAGGATAGTTAAAAGGCTTTCATCTGATTATTCTCATGATTTGTGAGAAGGGTCATACAGATAGTTTCATTCTGTATTTACAAAAACAAAAAACAAAACAAACAAACAAAAAACCCAGAACAATGGGAAGAAGAGACTGTGATCTAGACTAGAATTACAGTGTCAGGAAGCTCCAACTGCCTAAGTCAGTAGAGGAGCATTAAGTCACTATTGGGTTTTCACACCCAAATTGATGTTTATGCTTCTGTTAGTCTTTAATCTTGGAAACTCAGACCTAAGTTCTACTGTAAGGTCATATTTGAGCATAATGATTCTTTTAGTAATGTAATGAACTGTTCAACAGCTCTTTTGAGGGCTTCTAAGCCTATGTAAGAGGCTATGTTCTGGCTTTCTGCATCTGACTACTGGTTCCTTATCATGCAAGGCTTTCATTTTATTTTTCAATTAAATCACCCACCCAGGAGCCTGTAGAGTCTGATCTCAGGAAACAAGGCACTGATCAATGAAACAGATTTTTCAAAATGTGACAATACTATATTTGGGTAAAATAATGTTTTATTTGTTTTCTGTTGCTGTGATAAATCACTGAGATAAACCATCTTGGGGAGGAATAAGGGATTTACTTGGCTTCTAGTCCCTCATCAAAGGAAGTAAAGGAAGAAATTAAGGCAGAAACCTAGAGGCAAGAAATCCGTGGAGGAATACTTCTTAGTGGCTCGCAACTCATGGCTTGTTCAGTTACTTTTCATATACAACCCAGCCCCACATCCTTATCTAGGGATGATACTACCCACAGAATGTTTGGCCGCCCTACATCCTATGTCAATTAACAATCAAGAAAATGTCCCATGGACATGCTTATAGGCAAATTCAATGGGGGTGATTCCTCACCTGAAGTTCTCTTTCCCATGTGAGTTTAGTTTGTGTAAGGAACACAAAAATAATCAGCCAAAATAAGTTTTCAAGTAGTCATCACTTATGTAAATCTCAGTAGCTTTGTGATTCTTTAAAGTTGTATAATACAGTAGAATCCATATATGGTTTATCAATTTGCTATTACATATACACATTAATATATAAGCTTCCGAAGACTATAACCATTTTTTTCTGAAACAGTGTTGTATCCTAAACAGAAAGATTACATAGAAAGATATACAAGTGCTTTTTGTGTGTTTGGGGTGCATATTAACATGAAATTATGTGTATATAGAGTTTATAATCCACCTAAAAATCTTGGGAGATTGTATGTATGTATGAGTGTATGATATATTTGCATGTATGTGTGCATGTATATATGTTCTTATGTGTGCATGCAGGGATGCGTCTGCCATTGTACATGTGTTCATTCCAAATAAAAACATTTTTGTCAATTCTTACCTTCTATTTTGAGCCAAGGTCTCCTTTTTAAAAACAAAGAACACTTTCAGCCTTATAAATCGGCCTCGCTGCTAATCAGCTTCTGAGACTTCCCCGGGCTCTCTGCCCATCTTGCTATGGTGTGCTAAGACTGTACCAATACACACTACACTACTGTTTCTGGCTTTGACAAAGATTCTAGGGAACTCAAATTTCATGGATGCACAAGAAGCATTGTACCCATGGGGCCATCTCTCAAGTCTCTGCTTAGAGTTCCCTGACTGGCACCTGAACTTTGCAAAGTATGCGAGGCTGGCTTTCAAGCCTTTCTGTGCCTCCCCAGTGCTGGGAATAAATATACATCCTACCCATATCCAGAAGGTTTTATTGGTTGTAGGGATAAAACCTTGGTCTTTATACCAGTTGAGCCAAGTATTTACCAACTGAACGATCTCAGAACAAAACTTTTTCTCTCTTTTAGCATGGCCACTAATGTACATGAAACAAATAATTTATGCATACTGGTGAGAGATTGCTGATACTTTAGATTGCTATCTTGAATAGTTGATTTCTGAGAATCATCGTGTTCTAAGAGGAATAATAAAGCATGAGTGTATAAAATGCATACATTTCTAATGCTAGGTCAGAGTTACTATATCACATATCTTGATTTAAAAATATGGCCCAGGGGGGTCGGCTCAAACTATTGAATTAACCAAGGACAATACAATAGTAAACATAGAACCCCTACTCTGACCTACCCAATAGACAGGACATTCTCCACAGTTATGTGGAGAGCAGGGACTGACTTTGACATGAACTCTGGTGCCCCATATTTGACCACTTCCCCTTGGTGGGGAGGCCTGGTGGCACTCAAAGAAAGAATAAGCAGGCTGCCAAGATGAAACTTGATAGCCCATGACCATATAGTGGGGGAAGAGGCCCCCCTCGGTCATAGTCCTAGGGGAGGGGAATAGAATGAAAGTGGGAGGGAGGGAGGAATGGGAGGATACAAGTGATGGGATAACAACTGAGTTGTAATCTGAATACATTAATAAAATTAAAATTAAATTAAAAAATAAAAATATGGCCAACAGTGAATACTATGTAAGTCACAATTTATAGTGAATAATTAAAATGGCATTTTATATGACAGCTTGTTATATTACATGAAGTAAACCTTTAAAATTGTTTTAACTTGAGAAACAAAAATAACAAATATAAATTTATTTAAGAAAGCAAAGTCACATATTTCATCATTTTAACACCATTCCACAAAACAAATTGAAACATAATAGATGGATATAAATATTTTGATAGTCTGCTTGTTGCCATGGAAACAATCCAATCAGTATAGCTGTGAATATGAAGTTGCTTATGTTTCTCTGAGTTAGCAAAGAAGCGCAACGTATATTACTTGTTTTCTTTATGAGTGTAGCTAAGATCCAGGAGTAATGAAGACAAGTGTTCACTTTTAGTCCTCAGAAGTACATTATAAAGGCGACTAACAGGCACAGGGACCCATTAGTCGTGTAGTATTTTCCACTTTGGTACTTAAGGCACCCTTGAGAGAGGGTCTTAGTTTAAATTTTTAAAGTACAAAAATGTATACAAGTGAAAATACTATGTCTTGGGAAGAAAGGAGATTAGATAACAAAGGCTTTAGCATTTCTCACAAAAGCTAGGCAGGTTTCTGAAGCCTAAGCAGTGGATTTCTTATTGACATCTCAATTCTCCCCCACTATATCTACTCCTCATATTATGGAAAGACCTTGGTAATACATAAATATTTTGTGTACATGTATACACACACACACCACCACCACCACCACCACCACCACTACACACTTTTGTAACCCTCCCATAACTCACACCTGTCTGAAAACAGAACATGAGAATTATCATAAGCTTTTTTGCATAATACTTTTATTTATTAATATATTTTATTAATTTATTCATATTATATCTCAATGGTTATCCCATTTCTTGCATCGTCCCATTTTTCCCTCCCTCCCATTTTCCCCTTACTCCCCTCTCCTATGACTGTGACTGAGGGGGACCATAAGCTTTAGGATCAGAACTTCTGTGAGTTTTTATTATATTAAAAAATACCAACATTCTAGCTTTTAGCAAATACTCCTTTCTTCAGTGCTTCTTCTCCTTACTCAAACTAGAACATTTAGCTATAACATTTGGCATAGCTTCATTTTCAGTTATCAATTTAATTTTTTATATACTCTTAGGAAAACTACTTTAATTGAGGCACTTTCAGCAAGAGCTTCAATTTTCTCAATTATAAACCTGTTGGGTATTTGCTGAATATGTCTTGTTCTTTTATATCTCAATTAAAGGACACCATCAACCATCTTAAAATTTTTTTAATTAAAATCCACAAATGAATAACATTAGCAAGTATTAAATATAAATGAAGATGAGCAGTTTTACATTGGCACCAAAGTATAGTACCCATGATGTTGTGCCTCCTAATGTGGAAAGATGATTTAAAAAATGCTTGAATTGGAAAATTAAGTACAGCTATCTTTTCTGAAGTTGGAAACCAAAATGGGTGCCACAAAGCACTTAGTGTCTAGATAACTACCATGTTATAGCTTCATGATGAGCATTGCCATTCAGGGAGCTTGATGCTCCTAGAGGCATTCATAACATTGAATATCCTCATGATATATTTTAGTTAAGAGAGTATATTGCTATGTAGCAGTTTGTCATGTGACAAAGTGTTCTAACAACGAAACATGGAGACATTCAAACGACTCTTGTTTTATGAATTGTTTCTACCATGATTAGTAGAATACAATATGAACACTTCAGTTAATGTCAGCATTTAGTCATGACAGCAATGCAAAGAAATGCTACTAAGGCATAGAAATGGGAGGCAATATGCTTTATAGTACTTCTTCATGTCTATTGCTAAAGCAAGGGTGGCAGAAATAAAGAATGCTGTAGTGTTCCAGGAAAAGTGTGTTCTGTCATTAAGAACCAGAGCATTAGGCCAGCAAGATCACTCAGTGAGGAAAGGCACTTGTGGCCAAGTCTGATTACCTGAGTTCAATCCCTGGAACCCTGAAAGTGAAGAAAGAGAACCAGCTTCTGTCAGTTGTCCTCTGAATTCCACTAGGGCACTGTGACATATGCATGCATGATTGCATACGCTCACATGGGAAGGATGGAGGGACAGAGGGATGGAGGGCAGGAGACACACACACACAGAGGGAGAGAGAGAGAGAGAGAGAGAGAGAGAGAGAGAGAGAGAGAGAGAGAGAGAGAGAGAGAGAGAGACAGACACAGAGACAGAGACAGAGACAGAGAGACAAAGAAAGACAGAGAGACAGAGAGACTTTGGTGAATATGAGTTATGCATCTTCATTCAAGGCTACCCAGTGCAAAAAGCAGCTCCTCTGACTAAGGCTTAAAGTATATATATATATGTAAATATTTAAAAGGTAATCTGACTACACAAATGACCATTTTTACAAAAGAAAAACTAGCAAGTTCTGCCCTAGGATCTATGACCTTCCCAATCATGGCATTTTTTTTTTTTCACCATGATTACACTATCAAACTTGAAACTCTGTCCTGTGGACCAGTCCTCAAATCCAATCAGAGGAGTTAGTTACTTCATAATAGTCATGCCACTATAACGACAATAGACACATGTTCTCTGGAAAGTCATTATTGAAACACGGAGGGTCCAGAATTTGGTAAGACCATTGATGACTTTTCTTCTCCAGTAGCCTTCAGAGTACCTTCTGGAACTATTAAGCCTAATTCTCAGAGAAGAAGTATCCTGGATAGTTTGAAGTTAATTTTTCTATACTCTAAAATGGAATAGCATATACTTATGATGGCCATTGACAGTGAGAGTTGCCTGTGTTGTTTTAGGGATCACTAGGGCCTCCCTCAAATAACTCATAAGCGATCCCATAGTAGTTGTACAAGTGTGCACTGACACCAGCAATGAACGAGTGCTCCTCTTTCTCTACATCCTCAGCATGTATTGGGATGTTTCCAAGAAAACTGGAAATAGATCTGTCTCAAGATCCAGATATACAAAATGGTCCATTTTACCACAAAGACACTTGCTCAACTATGTTCAACACTTGTAGCCTTATTCGTAATAGCCAGAGACTAGAAACAAGCTAAATGTCCCTCAACTGAACAATGGATAAAGAAAACATGGAATATATACACAATCCAATACTACTCAACAGTTAAAAAACAAGGCAATCATGAAAATTTCAAGAAAATGGATGGAACTAGAGAAGATCATCCCAAGTGAGGTAACCAAGGCCCAGAAAAACACAACTCGGTATGTGCTCACTTATAAGCAGATATTAGCCATAAAGTACAAGATAACCATGCTATAATGCACAGACACAGAGAATTCAAGGAGAGCCCAAAGGAGGATGATTGAATCTCACTGAGAACAGGAAATAACATGAGGCATCCAAAGTAGATGGAGGGAGGGAACAGGGAGTGGGATGGGGCATAGATGATGATGGAAGTGGGGATCAGATCAGTGGAAGAGAGAATAGAAATCTAGGATGAGGGCAACTCTGGGACAGAGGAGGCTCTTGGGAGTATATGTGGCTGATCCTGGCAAATACTCCAAGTATTGAGTGTTGAGCGTCAAGTTGTCACGTCCTATAGCCAGGTGGGGCTCCCAGGAGAAGGAAGGGGACACTGACTGACACATAAAACCTTTGACCCAAAATGTGTATTGTGTACAAGAAGCATAGGGGCAAAGGTGGAACAGAGATTGAGAGCATGGCAAACCAATGACTAGCCCAGCTTGAGACCCACTCCATAGGAGAGGGCAGACCATTATCACTGTTAATGATTCTCTACTACACTTGAAGTCTAGCACGACTGTCTTCTGAGAGGCTTCATCCTGCAGGTGATGGAGACATGTGCAAAGACTCCAAGCCAAGCAACAGGCAGAGCTCCAGGAGTGCTATGGAAGAGTGGGAGGAAGGCTAGAAGGAGCCAGAGGGGTCAAGGACACCACAAGAAAACCTACAGAGTGATCTAACTTGGGACCTTGGAGACTCACAGAGACTGAACTACCAACCAAACCTTGCATGGACAGAACCTAGACCCCCCCCCCATACATCTGTAGCAAATGTGGTGCAGCTTTTCCATCATGTGGGTCCACTCACAATAGGAGTAGGGGCTGTCTCTGAATCTGTTACCCACTGCAGGGTCACTTTCTCCTAGCTGGGCTGCCTTGTGATTCACAGGTGGAAGAGGATGTGCTTAGTCCTGCTGTGACTTGAGATATCAGGGTGGATTGGTACCAATTGCAGCCTCCTCTTCTCTGAGAGGAGTTGGAGGGGGAAATGTGAGGAGGAAGGGCGGGGGATAGAACTTGGAGAAGAGGAGGGAGAGGGCTGAGATCCAGATGTAAAGTGATTAAATAAATAAATAAATAAATAAATAAATAAATAAATTGATAAAAAAAGGGGGGGATTCTATGCATTGAATTAAATGAAATGAATTTCATTTAATAACCCTGGAAACACTGTTTACTCATAAGGGTAATTTTGTTCAAATTCTATTTGTGTTTTAAACAACATATTGAAGTTAGCTTACTAACTAGTGGGTTTCCATAAAGCTTTTTATAATCTTTAGACTTATTTTACCTAACTACCACCATCCCCGCTCATCTTTCTCTTATCTAATATCTTTTGTAATAATTTTACCCCCATAAACCTCCCTCATCTTTCATTTCACATGTAATCTACTATTTCAACAGTTATTGATTTTAATTGGGTAGGAACATAGCAGGCTTCCATTTATTTAAATACATCCTTCCTTTAGGTTTCTCTACCTTTCCACCTCCTGGTTTCCCTCATACTCAAACACTCTTCAATGCTTAATCCCCACCCACAAATACAGCAATCCACTTTCCTACTTTTATTTTACATATAATATGCAAGTCTTCATCCCTTAACATGCTTAACACAGGCTTAACACCCAAATGTCTACCTCTTAAATAAGTTTCAGCGAATACCATGGAAAAGGAGGTGGAAAAAACATAATAGCCCAAGAGGGGAGAAGAATGCTGTAAAATCTTGTCTTCTAGACAGAGCATGGCTCTCCCAGTCAATTCTCACAGCAGCCATGGTTACAGCAGCCAGCACAGACTGGGAACATAGCTTTAGGTCCCATCCTCACGGAGAGGCTGTTGGCAGCCTTGACAAATTTCTGGCGAAGAGAAGATTGTTATTTTTTGAAGTCAGAGTCATTAATTGTACTCCTGTGTTCTAATTATGGGCCAAACTCACCACTGCTAACTGGATGTAGTAGAAGGTGTGTGTGTGTATGTGTGTGTGTGTGTGTGCGTGTGCGTGTGCGTGTGCGTGTGCGTGTGTGTGTGTGTGAGAGAGAGAGAGAGAGAGAGAGAGAGAGAGAGAGAGAGAGAGAGAGAGAGACTTAGAATTCTTTTTATTAGATGAAGTATTTTGTAAAAAAAAGACATCCAGTCTGGTGGAGACCACAATGGGCAGAATATGTAAAGAAGTAGTATGCATATATATATATATATATATATATATATATATATATATATATATTCTCATAGTCCAGTTGCATGAAATTCTCAGGAATAAAAAATTTAAGCAACAGCAAACGAATTATATGATGATGGTCTAGTGCGATGATTTAGCAAGTAGACATGCTTGCTGCCCAAACCTACAGATACAAGTTGAGTTCCCAGAACCCACATAAAGATACACCTAGAAAATCAACTGTACAAAGTTGCTCTGTGACATCCATAATATGTGGGCCCACAATCACATGTGCTTACTAAAAACTCACAAATGATGATGATGATGATGATAACAGTAAGAAATGAAACAGGAAAGAGATGTGTAAAGAGGAGGAAAATTTGATGGGTTGATGGGAAGTAAGACAGGTTAAGGGGTGAAAGCAAAGAACATACTAGATAACAGCATACTATAAAAATGTTTGAACTGTCAAAGAACAAATTTAACTAGTAAAAAAAAATATGAAGCAACACAGTAGTTCAATAATGGATAAAATTTACATAAAAATTCACA
The DNA here is from genome assembly GCF_903995435.1 of Acomys russatus. Taxonomy (NCBI): domain Eukaryota; kingdom Metazoa; phylum Chordata; class Mammalia; order Rodentia; family Muridae; genus Acomys; species Acomys russatus. The sequence goes on from NC_067149.1 coordinate 30,560,641, forward strand.
GTACAATACAAGGCTGATGGTGCTAGCAAATATTCTTCAACTGTATTTGAGGTGATAGGGAGATAATACAGTAATTTTTAAAAGTCAAGGTTAGGTACAAATTAACCTGATGTCATCACTGCAAAATGTGGTTACATAGGTCATGTACTGCACAGCTAGCTCAAGGGTGAACCTTTCCTATGAATGTGACTTAAATGGCATTCTGAGGGCAAACACGAGTCCAATTATCATGGACGTTCTCTCCACAAATTTGATCTTTACATCACATACCGATAACTCATCCAGCTGTTGACTATGGCACGTGCAAGCAATATAAGAGCAAGAGATCACTGTCACTGTCATCCCCTACAGAGCAAACCTGCTTATCAGGACTCAAACCTAGAAGCATCATATGCTTGACTTGTAGCACATTCATTCACTGGTGATAAATAAAAACTGGGATTGGATTATGGTATGTTACTGACTAGGCATGCAACTCTGAGCTGGCACTGAGGTGTCTACTATCCACTGTTCTCATCTGTAAGATGGGGGTTAATGGTTGCCCTGGACTACCTCAAGGGGCTTTACAGAACAAACAACAATGAGCATAATGTGAGGAAGATGCCACTGCAAACTAAGTACTTCAGAGAGTGCTCTGCATTGATTGTGCCTGAAAAGAAATGTATTTTTATTTACAAATAAATTTAAGTTGGTGCAGACATATTTTATAATGTAACTTTACAATTAAGCTTCTCTCTCTCTCTCTCTCTCTCTCTCTCTCTCTCTCTCTCTCTCTCTCTCTCTCTCTCTGTGTGTGTGTGTGTGTGTGTGTGTGTGTGTATTTGCTTTAAACTCTGTGCTGCACATATCAGTTGCAGTTAACACTAGCTACATGTAGCTACTGAACACGACATAGGAGATGTTTAGATTGCAGTGTGAAGTATGCCCATGAAACACATAATAGAATTCAAACAGAACAAAGGGTAAAAGAACAACATTTCTTATCAATAACACAAACACGGATTACATGTCCAATAATACTAGGTCAACAAAGCATTTAAAGTAGCTTTGTTATATAAAATATAAACATGGGAAGATTTTAATTTGCACACCCTACCTACATCATATTCTAGTGGACAGCTCTATAGTACAGGGTTATTTTGCTTTTAGAAGCCAAAGTACTCATATGTCTGTTTTCAGAGACCAAGATCAGATATAAATGGCTTTGATTTATACTGCTGGACTTACAGTCAAGTGTTTGCCAAAAAATTTCTATCTAGTAACCTGTGTGAGAATTTTCCATATTATGTCTTACAACATGTGAATGGAGCACACATTGGAAAATTCTAAAGCCATTTTTCCTCGGTCTACCTTACATTGGTTTTGTTAAATATGTGCTTGCCATGCTCTTAACATGACACATTGACTGGGGTCACTAGATAAGGGTCGGACCAAAAGCTTAAAGTAGAGTAGACACCAGAGGTATGTGCAGCCGCCTCCCCATGCGTAGGCTTACGAGGTAAGTAGCAAGGAGGGTCACTGAATTCAGAGGGCAGGTGTGTACAGAAGATTCCCAGACGACATATGGCAACCAACTAAAATGGAAGCCGTGCCAATAAACACCTTGACCGTTCCTCTTCCTGCTCTCAAGTTCCCTGCTTACATCTCCATTATCCCTAGCAACCCAAAGTCAGTAAATGCAAAGGACACTCTGATGTATGCAGATGGGACTGCTGGGGCGTAAGGCAGGATGGAAGGTGAGTCTGGAAGGGACAGATGGAAGACACCAAGCACACAACATGTACTTTGAAGGAAGGTTACTGTTAACTATGAGACTAGATAGAGCCAATGGTTTCAGGGAGAAAGAAAACTTAATAAAATGCCACCAAAATGTGTCAAGTATAATTTAAAGATTTTGGCACTGACTTTCTGTTCTCAGCAATGTCACAGTAACTGTCTTCCCAACCGTGCTATTGTCAAGCTCAATGTCCCATTGACCCCTCTGATAGAACGAACTGCCTAAAATACAGAATCTGTCCTCTCCTGAAGTGTTTATAAGGAAGTAGTTACTAAAATAGAAGCAGGGGTATTTTGGACCCAACATTAAATAGCTCTATTTAAAAACAGGAGCCATCTTTTAATAGACATTAAAAAACAGTCAGAAGGGTTCAGGATTTTGAGCTGCCTGGGAAAATCACTCCTCCTGGCAGACCCATCAGGATATAGCCCAGCTTAGAACCAGATGATGCAGGGAGATGGCCACCTCATGTCATTTTGTGGCTGAGGGGCCTGGCTGGAAACACTGGTTTTAAGATTTTACAGCCATATTTGATCACCTCCTCTTGGTGGGGAGGCCTGGTGGCACTCAAAGAAAGAATAAGCAGGCTACCAAGATGAGACTTGATAGCCTATGACCATACAGCAGGGGAGGAGGTCCCCCTCAGTCATAGACCTAGGGGAGGGGAGTAGGGTGAAAGCGGGAGGGAGGGAGGAGCAGGAGGATACAAGTGATGGGGTAACAATTGAGTTGTAATCTGAATACATTAATAACATAAAATAAAATAAAAGGTTTTACAGCATTGCCTTCTATGCAGCATGGGGCAAAACTTCCAGTGTCTTTAACCCGTTACTCATATGTTTACTCAACGCAGTTCATGGATCATATGTGAATGAGAGTATACTCACTCTCCTTCCACATAGTTCTGTGAATTATATGAGAATGAGGGAATGAGGCCTTGCCTAGGAAAAAAATAGGAAAACAACCTCGTTTTTTCTTGGTTGTTTACATCCATGCTGAGCACATATTTTGTGGTGTGCAAACAAGACAGGAAAGAGTTTGTATTTCTTTTAACATTATGCCCTGTAAACAGAATGAGCTGGTACTAGTCACAGTACCGATGAGATGAAGTCATCAGCTGTGCCCTCAAAATGAAAGAAACTCCAATAGCAGAAGTACTAGCCCAATGTGCTTCAGGACATGTAATTTATTGTTTAGTTCATATCATCAGAAAGCAAACCACTCAGAAGAACTGACACGCCTGTAGCATAGAGACCACAATAATAACATCTCAAGCTGCTACTTCTAATCTGTGGAATTTATAAATTGTATAGGCTCTATGCACACAGCTAAGATTTTTCAAATATCTATCAAAAGAATGATCTTTTATATATTTATTGAGTTGTTTAAAAGATGAAATGCCATATACAGGACAAAAAAACTATCAACTATTTGCTATAATCTTAAGGTATAGATCCAAATAGAAATGTTTTTCATGGATAGAGTTCACAAAATGACATCGGAGTCTATGTGAATGGTCAATTTCACAGCAATTTTTCTGTATCTTTTGGCAAAGGGACGTAGCTTTCTAGTTACACAGTGCCTATCACTACAAAACACACACATCTCGAGATTGGCTCTCAGGAACAGTTTGCCTCTGCTGATAACTGTATGAGCTTTTTACACTAAAGATGAAAAATTTATAAACCATTTTGGTTTTAGTTATCATGACACTTCCCAGCTGTTAGAATTAACATCTCCCAGGTGCCTCTAATCCTTTTAACCAGTCTCCTATTTTTATCTGTGCTTGCCTCATTTTATATAAATCTGCTTTTGTAAGTCAACTGGAGGCTTTTCAGAAACCATTCAGTATAAATTACAAAGAAATGTTAAGATAATACAAATTAATGCATATTTCTGTGGCTTCCTACTGTGCCTGTACTGGGGCCATCTCATTGGCAACTTGCATCCTGCTATTAGAAAGATGAAGTACCAATCTAGCCAATGGTCAGAATATTCTCCACAGTTGAGTGTAGAGTGTGATACGACTTTCTCACGTACTCTGGTGCCTCACATTTGACCATGTCCCCTGGAGGGGGAGACCTGGTAGCACTCAGAGGAAGGACAGCAAGTAGCCAAGAAGAGACTTGATACCCTATGAGAATATATAGGGGGACGTAATCCCCCTCAGGAACAGTCATAGGGGAGGGGAATAATGGGAAAATGGGGGGGGGGAGGAATGGGAGGATACAAGGGATGGGATAAACATTGAGATGTAACAAGAATAAATAAAAAAAAAAAAAAAAGAAAGATGAAGTAACAGAATAGATTGAGAATTAAATAATTTCCCAAAGTCTGTTGAGGCTTTAAGTAAATCACACCTCTAAAACAAACAATTTAAATGGCAATCATTCTAGACTGGTTTAGACACTGTATTAGTTACTTTAGGCATTTCTTGTTTCATTGTTGCAACAAAGTATCCTACCAAATTAGTTTAAATAAGGGTTTACTTTAGTTTATAGTCCAAGGAAACAGGTTATTATGGGGACAATATTGTGACAGCATGATCTTCAGCCAGCCAGTCACTCTGTGTCCACAGACAGGCAGGCAGGCTGGCAGGCATGCTGGTGCGAGGGGGCGGTGAGGGCGGGGCTAGAGTCAGAGAGTGCTGAATGCTGATGCTCAGCTCACTGTCTCCTCTTATGCAGTCCATGGTACCAGCTCACTGCCTGGTTCTGCCACTTTCAGAGAGGACCTTTCTCCCTGAGTTAAGCTAATCTAGATCACTCTTTCAAAGACTGAACTAATCAAAGTAATCCCTTTCACAAGCTTCTTAGAAACTTTCCTTCTAGGCGACTCTAATCCTGTTAAATTGCCATCATTAACCATTACAAACACTAAATACTTTCTTCATATCTTATCAGTTAAAAATGGTATTCACTTTTTTCGTGTGTATATAAGGCAAGTGTATATGTGTGTTTGTATGAGTGAGGAAACATTGTCTATTTCAGGATGAGGGTTACATACACAAAAGGGCATGCTTGTGAGTAGAGACCCAAACTTTCTATCAGTGTCGTCCTTGACAGCTCTCCCATTCTCTTGAAGGGATAAGGTCTTCCAGTGACCCAGGAGCTAACTATTCTGGCTGGTCTACCTAGCCCACTTGCCCAGGGACTCCCCTGTGTCTTTGTCCTAAGTGCTAGGCTATAGGTGGTGCCATGCCTGACTGACTTCCATAGAGATTCTGGGAATCTGAATTCATATCATCACTTTGTGCAGTAAGCACTTTACTCCCTAAACCATCTATTTCCTAAACCCCTGTAATCACTTTCAATAAAAAGGACAACTAAATCTACTCTAAGTTTTGAAATTATCAGAGGACCATGTCTCAAATGCGTATTCCATAGCTCTACTCTTTAAAAAATTGAATCTGAAGATTGGGAGGGAACTTTGGGCCTACTGAAAATACATCTCACATGGGGATAGCAATATGACTAGAAGGTGCTTGCTGCCAAGCCTTCCACCATGAGTTCAGTACTACAAACTCACATAGTAGAGGAAGAAAACCATTTCTCTTACAAATTGTTCTCTCACCCCTACATATGTAAGTTCATACACGACGCACACACAGACACACAGACACACAGACACACACACACACACACACACACAGAGAGAGAGAGAGAGAGAGAGAGAGAGAGAGAGAGAGAGAGAGAGAGAGAGTTTTAAATTTCATATATGTGAAAGTTAGTCCACAGTCTCCAATTAACTGTGGAGAATGTTCTGTCCCTTGGCTAGATCTGGGTAGGGGTTTGATGATGACTGCACGTATTGTCCTTGGTTGGTGCCATAGATCAAGCAGAAATCCTGGGCCCAAATCTGCCCAGGGGTTTCTAGGACCCTCTGGATCCATCTATTTCCCTATCTCCTATATTTTTCTCACCTAGAGTCCCAATAGGATGTCCTCACCTCTATCCCACTTTCCTGGTAAGTGAAGACTTTCATGAGACCTGCCCCTTAGGCTAGTGTCCAGTTATCACATGAACTCTGGTGCCCCATATTTGGCCATGTCCCCTTGACAGGGAGGTCCGAGGCACTTCGAGGAAGGATAGCAGACAACCAAGAAGAGACTTGTTACCCTAGCATCATATTCAGGGGGAGGAGGTCCCCCTCAGTCACAGTCATAGGGAAGAGGAATTGGGTGAAAGTGGGAGGGAGGGAGGAATGAGAGGATGCATGAGATGGGATAGCAAATGAGATGTAATATGAATTATTTTATTTTTCAATAAAAATATGTTTAAATATAAAATAAATCTCATACATGATAAAAAATAAGACATATGTCAGGTCAGTGAATTTTACATGTGTGAAATGTGTAGAAACATGCAGCCCACAGGGTACTCATTAAATCTCCATGACACAAGCAAGAGCTCATTAAAATATAAGCCTAGGTTCACTGAAGCCATTGCAGTTCTTTATCAAAAGCCATTTGCCTTAATTGGATTTCTATCAACAATTCACTTTGAATAGTTGAATACTTCATTATATGTTAAGTCAAAAATATCCCCAAATCTAACATTCAGAGAAATATTCTTCAAACATTATCATTAAATAAAAAGTGCTGCTTTATTATAGACACATAAAGCAATTTAGTCACATTTTCCTGAAAACAAAATATTTAAGCACATTTCTTCTTGTTGTAATAATTAGCTATGATAGTATTTGCACAGTGAGATAGTAAATCGTCCTGATACTCCCTTCCTGTCTCCATCTCAAACTAAGCAATGGGAACTGTGTCTACAGTCTGGCAGAGATTAAGTCACTGAGGTTTTTGAGACCCCGTAACCTCTGCATGCCACATTTTTCTCCTCTTGTAAAGAAAGTTGTATATTCTGTTTTATCAAAATGAAAAATATGAAAGCTGTATTGAACTAAAATAACAAGAGGGCTTTGAACATAACAGTTACAAAAACATGCAAGTAAATGTCATGGGAAATGCCATCAGTCATACTAAGTAGTGTTTCACACATTAGTGGTGGGAATATATTTTGGTCTACATTTTCAAAGTAGTTCTATAACGTATATTCACCTACACAGAGGGACACACACACATACAGAGGGGGAGGGAGGGAGGGAGAGAGAATGGGAGAGACAGAAAGAGAGAGAGAGAGAGAGAGAGAGAGAGAGAGAGAGAGAGAGAGAGAGAGAGCCAAACACACTTCATTGGGAAATTATTTAAAATAAACCAACAATAAACAGAAATGCGTGGATCAACCATTCTTAGTAGAACCCAATACAAACAATCTGATCTGAAACCTTGGTCCTCCTGCGGCAGTGTACATTGACTGACCCAAGGGAGGTCTTATTGAAATGTGGTGCTTCCCCACTCCTTTACAGAGCCAGGAGTAGAAGGGCTGATGTGGGGCATGATGGTGTTAAAAAAATTCTCATGAGAGTCTGAGACCACAGTTCAGACTCCAAAACGCTACTGATCAAGACACGGACTACCCTACACAGGTAGGGAAGAAAGTTGCTCTGATGTGGAAAAATCTCTTGTCTAGTTGTACTCTACTTTATTACTACTTTAAAGAACACACAATTATGTTTTTTGAAGTTAGCAGTTCTCAGCTTGTGGGTCTAGAGCCCTGTGGGGTCACACATCAGATATCCTACATATCAGATAATTACATTATGATTAATCACATTAGCAAAATTATAGTCATGAAGTAGCAACAAAATAATCTTATGGTTGAGGGCCCTCACATCAGGAGGAACTGTAGTAAAGGATTGCAGCAGATTTAGAGTAATGTGGAAAAAGTTAATATAAAACAAAAAAGCAAAGTTACATATTTCACTTTCAAGATAAGAGGACGAGTAACAATGGGTTTCAGCCATGTCTACCTGAAAGTACACAAAACTCTGAGCATAATTTTCCTAGAGCATAGAGAAACTCCACCAGGCCAACTGCTCAACAAATGCCAGGGGTTACATTCACAGAGCTACTGTTTTCACTATAACAAACATTCTAATTCCAGAGATAAATTCAAGGTCAAGCAGTCCCCACCATCCTTGCTTTCTCACAGTTTTTAATTGTTTATTCTTACTTTATCTTTCTGAGACATTCCTTAAAGCTACACAGTCTCTTTCTTACAAGAGAACTTTCTATTCTCTCCAATCTAAACTTCATTGTAAAGTCAGCATACAAAATAACAAGTATCACTATGGTGTTTTCATACAGTGCATCGTTGCACTCTGCCCATATTCAGCCCCATTACCCTGTCCTTATCCAGTCTCCCTCTCTCCATTCCTTCTATCCTCCCTTCTGACTTCATGTTGTACACACATGAGTGCACACATGCACATTTACAGATGCTCATATACAACACACACATTTTAAATCTAGACTCTGCATACTGTTGTTACACATTGTCAAACTGCCCTCCAAAAAAGTGTCTACTTGTCTACAGCTAAGTGCTGCCCTCAACCTTGTTCAGAGCTGCTGCTTTTTGCAGTGGGTGGTAGTTTATTCAGAGACACACACCTTGTCAAAGTGCTGAGAGTAAACGACCATGAGAACTTGTCCATACATGGGACAACTAGACCACTATCCCATCCTCCTCATGGCTTAGCAAACATGACAGAAGAGCTGGAAAGAATGTAAGAGCTGGAAGATAGGCAGGAGGAATGCTACCAAATGTCGTCTTCTGTATATGACATGGCCATGCACTTCAGAACTCCCAAGAGCTATAGTTTACCTGCGCAAGAAATTTTCAAGGTCAACACAAGTAAAAATTTCATCTTGGAAGTGGGGAGAGGAGGACAATTTGAAGTTGGGAAGAGTTGTGTTGTGGGGTCCTGGAGGTGTTGGATAAGAAGCAGGATGAGTACCTTGGCTTCTTTTAGGGGAGACAATAACTATTTGAAATGGCTGCTTGATGGCTCAGGGTCCTGGAAATGGGGAGATGCCATCATCATTGTGTATCCTAAATGCTTTAACCAGGCATATGTTCCTTTTAATATAACTTGTGCAAAGTAGGGGAAAAGCTAAGAACATTCACTGAAATGGCTTTTCAAGCCATTCCCTAACCTTCCATCATTTTCCCAGGGCAGAGCACCTGACTACAAAGTGGCTGTACCAGCATGACCTTTGAAAGTCAGAGGCCCCAGAAGCCAGCCCCATGTCTACACTGTTCATCAAGGCATTGATGGGCTGGGAATGAGGAGAAGAGATAGGAGAAATGGGTATTTCTTTTTGAGCAGTGAAGTACAAGCTAAAATGGTAACGTTATGTCATGGTGTAGGAGCAGATGAAAACATACAAAAGATAATCTTCTCATTTCCCATTAGGTGGCACAGGCTGGGGAAAGCACCTGATATTCATGGTGGCTCCAGCGGTGAAAAGCAAATTGTCTAAAACAGTAGGGGTGGTGAGAAGTTCTTTAAATAGGAAGCTGCCGCCTGGAAAGAAGCTTGCTACAGCTAGTTCCCATTTGCAATTATGCTAACTTTGTGAATTTTTCTTGTTATGACTTACCTTAAAACTTTTTTGGCAGATGAAAATGTGCTATTCATTTCATCTTGCTGTGAGCTGGAGGTGTTCCTCATGTGTCGAAAGAGCAAATTACTAAGAGTACACTCAAAGGTAACATAAAGTCTACTTACCAAGAACGGTTTCATATATGATCTACACTATAAAAATAAAGCAACTAAAGTAACCCTGAAAGCGAAGAAATGCAAAGCCCAGAAAACATCTTCTACAAACTGGCTATAATCTGCTAATGGCAGAATTCTTTCAAAAATCATTCACCCCTAATAGTTTATAAAGTTCTACAATGGACTTTGTATTTTCAAAAATAGTCTGTTTTATTTTGAATATTAATGTCTGATATTCAGTAGTTTTTAAGAAATACTGTTATACAACTGAGTCTAGTGAAATAAAAATGGATTAACTACTTAGTATATGAGAAAGAATAGTTTAAAAAGTGTTTTGATTATTTTCAAAACTCTAATGTATAGCAAAGAATACAGTTTTGAAAAAACTATTCTAAATTAAGACAAAATTTTAAAGGTTAGTTGTATTAGGCACATGGTTACTTGGCTTTGATTTTTGGGAAGGTGGCCAATGTTTGTACTTTAGAATTTATCAACAGTTACAAGCATATGGAAAGGAGCACCGCAGTTCTCAGGGACACAGTCTCCTCAAGAGTCAACTGAGACTAACAGAATGGTACCATACATCTCAGAACAGTGACAAGACCCATCTGAAATGCCCCTCTGGAAAGAAACCCTAGGAAAAGGACAATGCAGAGGAGACATGGAGGACAGGGAAGAAGAGTGGACAACTGAACACATGCTACACGGAAGCAGAGGGAAGCTGCTTGAGGGAGGGAGGGACACGGGCTAGAAGGGTTCAGAGGAAATGGGGAGACTAGTGTAGCACAGAGTGTACAGAAACATAGCATAGTGTCATATATGTTTGAAGATGCCACAGTGAAGCCTATTGTATCAACTGTTAGCAAACGAAATCAGTCTAAATGTGCTCAAAGCATAGTATTGAGATACAGAAATGTTATGGAATCACTCCCATTACTGTTTTAATATAAACCATAGGAAAATGACTCCTGATTGTTGAAATGAGACCTATATGCACAAGCACCACTAAAAATAACCAATCTTTTCCAGCTAGCCATTGTGAAGAAAGTCTGGTAGGCTGCAAAGTTCATGAATTATTTAAAATATATTTTATTAATTTATTCATATTACATCTCAATGGTTATCCCCTCCCTTGTATCCTCCCATTCCTCCCTCCCTCCCATTTTCCCCTTACTCCCCTCCCCTATGACTGTGACTGAAGGGGACCTCCTCCCCCTGTGCTTTGCATAAGGAAGGTTTTTGTGTAAGTCACAAGGACTGCCAAGCTAATATGTAACAACAAACAAATTAGAACAATCAAAGGACTTGAAACTATCAACACAGGAACATAAAGTACACACAGTAAGGAGGGGGCTGTTCTGAGATCTTCACACTTTACACATACGCAGACACAAAATGTGTCTGAGCATTTTGGAAATTATCCAGAAATAAAAAGGTGCATTTGATTAGTTACATAATACACACTGGCCAGAAATGTTTTCTGAAGCAGAGCTGAAGTTTATGAAGTGATTTTAATATAGCTAGAAAGCTTCCTTAATGGTAGTCACAAAGAAATGAGAGTGTGGGCACAGGATTCCCACAGGAAGTGAGAATGCCCTGGTTTTGTTCAAGTTACGCAAGAAAACGCAATCATTCATGACACAAATATGGAAAAAACAGAGAGCTAGTTGTCTGCATAAAACTTATTTTGTTTTCATGGAAACATATCCACTGCACATGCGTGAGGCATGGCATGTTCCCCAATGGCTAATGACTCATCCTTACTTGACCTTATGATTTATCGTCACTAATAAGAAATTAGGTTATGAATATGGTCACACACAGATCATGAAACAAGGACATACGAGTGACAAAGTGAAAGTGTTCCATGGGCCTGGGTAGTCACCAATGACAAACTCGTCAATTTTACATAAACCTAGAAAGTGCACAGTCTTTGTACTATATTCTCTGCAGGGGGATTGTTCAGGGCTCAGTTTTTAATTAGCAACTGAGTTTCCACAACTTTCAAAAGCATCCATAGCAAAATAGCTCACATTGTTCTCAGAGTTCCCAATGTGCCTTGGACTAATGATTTCAGGAGTTGTCAGAGTGCAAACTGAGATGCTTATCTTAGCCTGCCATATGTTTTTGTCCAGTCTGAGAAGCCAAAATGCATTTCATATTTTATTTTATTTTTAAAATTCAGTATTTATTCACTTTACACCCTGGCCATAGCTCCTTTCTCCTCCCCTCCCATTCTCCTCCACCCTTCCTCCTCTCCTCCCCCCTATCCTCAGAGAAGGGGTGGGTGAGTTCATCTTCTGCCACTGTGTCCTGTCAAGGCAGTTCCACCTTGGGGAAATGATTTAAAAGCAGGCAACAGAGTCCATGTCAGAGACAGCTCCTGCTCTCCTTACTAGGTGACCCACATGAAACCTGAGCTGCTCGTTGGCTACATATATGTAGAAGACCTGAGTCCAGTCCCTGCATGGACCTTAATAGGTGCTTCAGACTCCACCTGTATTCAGATCTGTCCAACTGCTATCAATTTCACCACATATCATTAAGAGGAAACAAAAACCCACAAAATCTGGCATGTTTTGTGCCCAAATTCATCAGCCACACAGCTTGAGAAGCATTCTCTCTTTCAAGTTCAGTCTTCTTCCAGCAAGAAGCTTCAGACAGAGGACAAAGCCTGATTCTCAATTTATTGGTACTGAAACAAGAGCTGCGTTTTGCTCACTAAGTTTCTCTGCTTCATGTGATGCTCAGCCCAAGCCTTTCCTTTATTAACTGTCTGTAATCCTGGTGCACGGGCCAGACTTCCTGGAGCTTCTGTGAGGCTCCTCATTTCAGTGTGTCCAAGCAGTTTGTTACACGGAATCTGCTGTCTTCCTCCCACGCTTGAGGGCCCTCATTACAGTTCTTCGTTGCCTTTCGTCATCCTAAGTCAAATGTGCACCAAGCTATTTATGTATTCTTCTTGACTGTACCATTGAAGCGTATTTTATTATTATGAGTGGCTGAAGAAGTGGCTAAGAGGTTAGGAACACTCACTGCTCTTGTGCTGCATCCAACTTCAGTCCCATAACATACATGGGAAGTGCACAACAGTCTGTACCACCCACTCTATGGGAATCCTATACCTCTGGTTTCCATGGGAACCTGCATTCATGTGCTCATACCACATACACATAATTTACAAATAATTAGAATGTATTTTTTACTTATTTGTGTGTGTGTGTGTGTGTGTACATGTGCACATGCGAACACATACACAGACTCCATGGGTATATGTGTACAAGTGCCCAAAGAGGCCAGAAGAGGAAGTCATATGCCCTGGAGTTGGATTTATGTGTTAGTGAGCCTCCTGATGTATGTGTTGAACCAGAGTCTAGTTTTCTGTAAGATCTTTAGGTGCCATTTATCCATTGACCATCTAACTAGTCTCCCGATTTTACTGCCTTTCTCTCCAGTCTAACATCCTCATCCAGGCCCCTTTCATTAATATATGGTATGCTATCTAGTAACCCTACCAGTCTTCCAAGTGCACAGCTAAACCCCAAGCTTCCCGCTTAAATAACCTCAGTACTTATGAGGGTATTTACCTCATTCACCAGAGCTCTGTCCAGCCAGTCTTGTCATGTCACTCTCCACTCCTTTCTAGAAATTTGTCAGATGTCCCTTGCTGGCTGCTATGCCTACCACTGAGCCTCAGCACACACAATTTCTCTGCTTAAATTCTCCACTTTTTAGTCCCCTCTTCTTTTTCTGTGAACCCTTCTGTTTTCAATTAAAGCTGCTTTTAGCCTTTAAGCTAGACTGCCTAACTGCCACAATCAAGGTTATAACCTCCTTTTAGTGCCTCCAATCACACCTCTAATTATGTTTCATAAATTCAGGCTTTTATATGTTTAATGAAGTGCTTTAAAGAAAACTCAAACTGCTCATTATTTTTACCATAAACACTTTATTCCTAGCAGCTGCAATGTTTTCTCAGCTAACACAACAGCTTTCTCTTTATCACAGTGTTTTGCTGTGCTTTCTCCTAACATTTAGATGGACTTTCTTCCTAGGCCAATGCTTTTTCAGTGTATAGACTGCTTAAAATATTGTAGGAATTTTGTCTATTCTTTTAATATATACTGTTTTGTGCCAAATATAAAAACTCTAGATAGCCCTAAATTCCAAAATTTTTTTTCTCCCAGTTTTACATAGATTCTTGTTTAGTTCATAGAAAGTTTTATGCAGAGTCTATCAATGTCATAGGAATGTGGTGTTGAGTAATAACTCATGATAAGGCATTCATGAAATAAGACACAACAAGTAGTGGAAATTTTAAATAATATAATTATAAATAATATGACTTTTTATTAGTTTAATTTTAATAAAAAATCATATACTCTGAGTGGGAACCAATATCAATTTCAGAGGGTTATAGTAATTGGTGCCTGGAGCTATGAATCAATGGATATTAGCCTTTGTTGCTTTTCCAGGGGCACTAGGTTTTGAGTCCCACCACCCACTTAGTGACGAACAACCACCTGTAGCTCTACTTCCCAGAGGATCTGATGCCCTCTTATTTCCATGGCGATTGCATGCATGTGGTACACAGGCATACATGCAACCCAGACACACATACACATAAAATAAAAATAAATAAATCATTTTTTCAAGGAAGCTACAGTAACTCTAATTTTAACAGTTGCCATTTCTTTTTCTTTCTTAACTACATAAGTAGTAAGACTTGTGTAAAGAAATTCAAATTTTATTTATTTATTTATTTATTTACTAGAGATGCAATGGTAAGCAGGAACCACGATACAATGTGAAGGTTGAAAGACAACATTCAGGATTTTGTCCTTTTCAGCTTGGAAGATTCATGGCTCAAGATTGGCAGTTAGCACTGTTTTCACTGAACCTGTAATCATAAGGTGACTGTGTAATGTCAAATGACTTTTTTAAAAGATATTTTTATCTGTACAAGTATTTCGTTTTCATGCATGTGTATTTCAGTGTGTGACTGATGTCCTTGAAGGCCAGAAGGAGGTGTCAGATGGCCTCGAATGGGAGTTAAGTATGGTAGTAAGCTGACGGGTCGGTACTGGGAATCAAAGCTAGACCCTCTGGAAGAGTCTCCAGTGCCCTTAACCACTGAGCCTTCTTTTGAGCCCTCAAATGCTGTTCTTTTATATTAAGTGACATAATGAAATGAATTCTTTTTTATTAAAATTATCGATTTTCATTTTTATATCAATTGATTTTTCAAATGTTGGGTCAAATTCACATTCCCAGAATGAATTTGATTTGAATTAAGTTGATCACAATACATAAGTCTGCTTGGACTTTATAGGATGGTTTGTCAATATCTTATTGAGTATTTATACCTCTCTATGTCAACATTTTTGTACTGTTTTGTTTTTTCTAATCACTATGGCTGGCTTTGGCACTAGCACTAACTTTAAAACATAAGCTGTTGTATGGCTTGGTGGCGCACGCCTTTAATCCTAGCACTTGGGAAACAGAGACAGGCAATCTCTGTGAGTTCGAGGCCAGCCTGGTCTACAAAATGAGTCCAAGACAGCCAGGACTACTACACAGAGACACCTTATATCGAAAAACCAACAAAACAAAACGGAAAACAAGCAAACAACAACAAAACCAAAAAACATAAGCTATTATGAGATTATTCTACTTTTTACCAGGAAATAAAAGTAACAACTCTTTACATTCTTTATTCATTACTTGGTAGAATCCTTATAGCAGAATTTTAGATGTTTTGTAAGACAATTCTCTAATTGTGAGTTTAAGTTCCTTAGTGACAGAGTGTTGTTTTGTAGGCTTAAAAAATTTCAAGGAATTGGTCCTTTTGTGCCAATGTTGACTTTAAGAGCCTACACTGTCTGGTTGTTTAATTTATGGCATGAATATAATCCCTTACTGGCTTTTAACAGGAGCAGGATCTGTAGTAATAACACTTGTATCACTCTAGGGATTTCTGATATCAGTCTTCTTTATTTTCATTGCTAATCTGCTATCCTAGTAGTTCATCAATTTTCTTGATTTTCTTTTCAAAAATAAAGTATTGTTTCACTACCATTTCCCCCCATTGCTTTTCTCTTTTCAATCCCATTTTCAACCTTTTATGCATACATTTGTATATGTGATTTCTTTCTTCTGGCTTTTGGGCTCTGTGTCTTTATATGACAGGAGCTTAATAAGTGCATAGACTGGTGTGTAGTTGGGGTTCCTCTTTTTGTCTCTCGCTCAGATTCAAACATCTTTGGGGTTGTTTGTGGCATTATTTTGTTGAACATTATTTGCATCAATCTATCTCTCAGACAAGATCAATTTCATTTTCAGAGTTCAAACTTACTTTTCTTGGGATGGTTTATCTGAGAGAATGGGATCAGTTACTCTTCTCAATGGTTCTATTGAGGGAATACAAGGGATTTTGATATGCAGGTCCTAGGAAGGTGTCCCACTAATGGGAAAGGACCTGTCAGATTGGCAGCTTTCCAAAGCGTGTGCTATCTATGATGGCATCCTGCCTCTTTCACATATTCAAGACATGTCTTCATTATAGCGCCTGTTGTGGAAGGATTCCTCTATTTATATTTACTCCCACCAGAATGCCCCTGGGAAATGAAATAAGAACCATATCACCTAGTGAAGGAGAATTCCTGTGTCAAACTACATGCTATAACTAGTTCATACTGCTGTATCCATCCAAATGTCCCCTGGTCTCTTTGACAGAGAAAAAGCCTGAGGTTGTATACAGAAGGTGAATTCCTGTCCTTGCTGAGTATCTTTAGGAAAGATTCTTGTAATTCTCCCTTTGTTCTGGTTCTTTAGTTCTTCTACTGTAAAAAAAACTGTCACTGAATCCAACAGGTAAATGACATGGTTGTGTCTGTAACAATTCCTAGTGTAGATCATCTTTAGACTAAGAAGCACAGAAGACTCTATTTTGTTGGTTTCAAGGACACAGTAACCCATGTGGTCCACATTTCTGTTGTGGTTCCTTACGTCGTTTCTTAAATAAACAGGATAGGAACATATTAGTTCCAAACAGACATAGGTTTCAAATGTAAAAATCTGTGAGTGTTTTGTTTTCCTCCTCTTCATTCTTTCTTCATGCCCACTATATACTCAAACACTCACACAACAGTTTTATTGCATCCTGTGGTCTTTTTTAACCTGAAGGTCTGACCTATAAAATTGTGCTTAGACCTGTAGGCCTAATGTGAGTCAAATTATCATTGAAGCTAAATATCATTCAAGGGTGGGGCATTCTGTGGTTTTTGAATACATATGCATCCAAGTTTGCACACCACATTTTGGTAGTTTTAATATTAACCAGCAGATCTAGATCTACTAGTTTGCATCTCTTAGTAAAAAAAACTTTGGCTTAAATCAACAATTTTATTTTAAACATTTATTATTTATGTAGGCATATGTTCAAATATATGTGCTTATGTGCACTACATACATGCAAAAGCCCATGGGCAGCAGAAGGGACCAGATCTCTTAGAAGTAGAGCTATGGGTAGCTGGGAAGCACCATGCAGATTCTAGGAACTGAACCTAAGTCCTCTCCAAGAGCAGTAAGCAAATGTATCCAATGAGCCATCTTTACAGCCCACAAGTGCAATTGTTAATCTTATGTCATATAATTCACATACTATTGTTAGATGGATATAACATCAGAAAACAACTAAAACCCCTTGGCCTAAATTTTTAAAAAATCTGGCATGATAATCCCTATGGTAAGGAGGGACATTTCTTTTCTTTTTTTTTTTAAATTTATTTTTTTTTTAATTTTTTTATTAATTTATTCTTGTTACATCTCAATGTTTATCCCATCCCTTGTATCCTCCCATTCTTCCCTCCCTCCCATTTTCCCATTATTCCCCTCCCCTATGACTGTTCCTGAGGGGGATTACCTCTCCCTGTATATGCTCATAGGGTATCAAGTTTCTTCTTGGTAACCTGCTGTCCTGTACTCTGGTGCCTCACATTTGACCATGTCCCCTGGAGGGGGGGACCTGGTGGCACTCAGAGGAAGGACAGCAGGTTACCAAGGAGGGACATTTCAATGAAATGATTTTACAATTGGTCAGTTCATTACTGACTGTTATTTTGTTACACAAAATTATGCTTCTCAAATGTTCAATCACTGATCTCTCACACTCTCCACCATAATTTCCATCTCTATGTGAATACGGTGAGAAGAGCAGACAGCAGTGTATTGCATGAGAACTTGTTTGTAGCTCTACTTGTGTATAACAAGAAGGGTATTAGCTATGGAATACAATAGCAAACCTTACTTCAAAGAATAAAACTGTGCATGCCTGTAATCCCAGCACTCAGGAAGGCAGAAGCAGGCAGATCTTTATGAGTTGAAGACCAGCCTGGTCTACAAAACAAGTCCAGAATAGCCAAGGATACACAGAGAAACCATGTCTCAAGAAAAAAAAAAAAAAAAAAAAAAAAAAAAAGGAATAAAATTATTCCACTGATTTGTCTCTAGTTATTTTTTCTTCATATAATTCATTTTAATTTTATTCTGTGTGCATTAGTATGAAGGTTTCAGAATTGTTGAAACTGGAGTTACAGACAGTTGTGAGCTGCCATATGGTTGCTGGGAATTGAACCCGGGTCCTTTGGAAGAGCAGACAGTGCTCTTAACCACTGAGCCAGCCCCCATTGCCTCTAGTTAGTATAGAAATTTTAATGTTGCCAGAGGCTCAGCATCATCCCCTGTATCTCTTCTCTTCTTTCTTCCTTACACAAATCCAGCAGAGTCTATGCTGTACATGTCTCTAACAGATATAAGTCATATGATTTATCGGCTGCCTTTCTACATACCTTCTAGTAGCATGCTTTTTTTTTTTTCTAGTTTGATTGACTCTTAGTCATTGTGCAATCCTTGCAGGTGATGGCTCCCATCACATGTTATCATCTTTTCATTTAGCAGTTTCCTTCCGGTGGCACATCCCACCTTATGCCCTTCAAACTTATTTCTCACTACTTTCCATTGTGTGTAATTTACTTCAACTGTTTGATTTTATTTTGATGTTCCTGTCTTTGTTTAAAAAGAACTATAACCTTCAGTATGATCACTTCCCAAATCAACGACAGCACCAGTAGGCAATCTTTCCATTGCCCGTGGATCACCAACAGCAAAAAGTTATATTCCTGAAGAGGGAATTCCTACTTTGGGAAATGATTTGAAGAGCCTTTCTCTGAAGACCTATTTTGCTTTAGTAAAGTAATTACTAGGTTGCTCTCTTCATAATGCTTTTATCAGATGCCATATATTGAACTCCCACAGATCTGTATAGTCATTACAATAATGAGTCTGTTCTTTCTTTTTCAATAGTTAATGTATATTTCATTCTTCATTCTGTTCTGTGTACTTCAGAGGTTATAGCACTTAATTCACCTCTGATCCCTTATTATCCTTAGGATAGAGCCAAGCCTTACTCTGCTTCCTTAAGGGAGAGCTGCATATTTTGAAATCCAGCAAGTATTTTGAGAAAATGAGAGGGGGTCTGAAACAGAAGCAACTTGAACAAAACTAAAGGCAGATAAGACAAACACAGAAAAGGATGATGAGGGACAACTAATCAAGACAAAGAAGTAGATCCAGGCGGAAGCTTTAAAAACTTCTTTAAACCTGCGCTGGAGGGAGAAAGAAGAGAAGCATTATTGCAGATATTAAAGGCAGCTATTGCCGGAGAAGGGGGGATCCAGGCCCTGTCTTTATCTCTGATTTGAAATCCTTCATATCCTTTCCAAAGCTTGTCAATCTCTGTCTTCTTTCTGTTTCCATCATTAATTCTATTGGTTACACATCTTTCCCATTAAACCGTGGGTCAGTTCAGGGATGTGAACTTGTCTTTCTGCCGCTTCCATTTGTCATGGTGCCTAACATCTACATTTTCCTCAATAATAGATTACTAATTTAAATAATGAAACATCAAATAAGATTAATAATTACAGGATCAATACAACTTTGTAACAACTCTGACCTGTTCGATTTCCACGATCCGTAGATTTTATCATTCACAATCTATGAGGCTATTTTTTGAAACCTGTGGAAGCCTCATGAATCTGTTGTATGTGCCTTTTGTCTTTCCAATAAATCTTAATGCCTTAATGAATGTCTGAAAATTATTGATAGATTACTTCAATAAGAAACTCCTGTTAGTAATTGAAAATGGATGCAGGTAATAGGATTTGGTGGGACTAGGAGAGTAGGGGTGAGGCATAGGACGCCTGGGCTCTATCTGTTACACTCCCTGCCTCTTTCTTCCAATATCATTCATAACCTTTTCCTGAATCCACTACGAGGGACCAGTTGACTTGCTGGATCCCAGACTCCCTACACAAGACAGCAAATGAGTTTGTACTTCATGCAGACATATCTCACAGCAGGAACAACAATTTTAGATGTACTAAGTTTCTTCTTTAACACTGTCCTGGCTGTTGTCAGGCAGTCAGTTGAAAAAAAACTTGAAAAACAAGGATTTTGTTGTTGTTGTTGTTGTCATGTTCCTGGGTCAATGCCTCCTGGTGAGCCAGCGGGCCTCCTGGTGAGCCAGCGGGCCTCCTGGTGAGCCAGCCGGCCTCCTGGTGAGCCAGTGGGCCTCCTTCAAACCCTTCGGTTTCTCTCTAATGAACCAATTCTGTTGTTTAAAGCTCTGACTTGTCCACCAGCAGCTTTAAATCAATCCATGTTACAGTGCTGCTGCATTTAAAAACAAAAACCCATGGGGAAAATAAATGTGGTTTCTAGCAAAGAATGTGTGTAGGTGGTTTTACCATTTCCATTGCAAAATTGATGTGGGTGAAATTTGTAAACAGACATTTCCTAAGAGCATTTGAACAATAGCACATGCTTACAAAATTTCACTGGGTCTTAAATGTTTCCAATAGTTCCTTTTCAGTTAAATAAATTCTAAATAAATGTAATATTTAACACGTAGAGATATGAAGAAAAAATGAAAGAAGTTGCTCTACTGTCTCATTTTTTTTTTTTCGAACTCTTTAAGCTATTGGGGTGGTGGTCTCCATGAATGAATGAACTATTTAAAAATACAGGTACTGTTCTTACTCCATAATAATTTGTCAATGAGTATTTTGTAACTAATCTCAAAAGTCACACACAAAAAGCATATTCTCTGTGATTTTAATACTCAGTGGTTAAGATTTTGAACTGTCTGTATTATCTACTGGTAACCAAATAAACTTGGCTATGGGACCTAAGATAGTACATTCTGATGTCTCTACTACTGAAATTCTAGAGGCCACACTCTAGAAGAGCAATGTGACTGACTTAGGCCAAGCCAAGACATGAGGCAGATGACTAAAGGGAAAAAATGACAAGGAAGGACAACTTGTGAGTTTAAAATCCAAGTGCCGAAGCCCAGAGGTCTTTTGCCTCTGCCAGAGGTCAATCAAAAAACATTTCCTCAACAGCTACTGGACCCAGAGGACAGTTTATGAAAAGTGACTACTTAGGAAAAAATCCATATTATGTCATAAACCTATATGTTACAACTATTGAACCTGAAAAGGAAGTCTCCAGGATGCCAGCCAGGTGTTTATGAATGTGGTTGTAGGGTCAATACTTCTGAGTATGTTGGACTTGGCCATAGCTGGTATAAGCTTTCAACCTGACATAAACCTAGAGGTACCTTATTAGAGAGAGACTCAACTTAGGAAATGCTTTCATTAGATTGGGCTGTAGAATGTCTATAAAGCATTTTCTTAATAGCCAATTTATGTAGAAGGGATAAGCTCACTGTGGCCCGGGCTATCTCTCCATGGCTGGGCCTAGGAAGAATAAGATTGGTAGCTATATATGAGCCACAGAGCACAGTAGGAAGGAGCATTCATTCCTTCATGGTCTCAGCTTCAGTTACTTATGCCTCAAAGTCTCTGCCTTCAGTTTCTACCTTGGCTTAACTCAGAAGTGGCCTAAGTTTGTAAACCAAATAAACTGGTTCCTCCCAACCTGGCTTTGGTCATGGTGCTTCCCCACAGCAACAGAAAGCTAATTAGAACAGACTTTAGAAAATAGGCATTTTCCAAACTCTCCTTAAAATATGTCAGTTTCCTGATAAAGCTAACTGCGTCTTAACTGTTTTTCACAATATTGAGGAAGGATGCTGGTACCCAGTTGTCCCAGTTGTCCTATAGTAATTGGTAAATGGTTCGCCAAATTACTTTCTCTTAGGCATGGAGTTTCACTGAGTATTACAAAGATTAAATGTTTGCACAAAGAGCACTACATGTTGTGAAGGCATGCAGAGGCAAAACAAATATAATACAAGGCCATGCCCATTGCTATTACAGTTACTGGTTAGTGTGTAGTATTCCTGTGTAATTGAAAGAAAAAAAGAACAGAAACAAACTATAGAGACAGTATATGATTAAAATAAAAAGGAGAATATTAGACGCCAACATCAATTGACCAGCCAGCACTAACAAGAATTTTTCTGCTATTAAGATAGAAGGAAAATGTAGAAAGTACTATGAAGTGTTGATTATTTCAATATACTACATATTTTTCTTCATTTTTCTGGGACTCATAGCCATATGCCAAGAAATTGTTCTTTCTATAAGAAAAGTAATAGTATTTGCTTTGCCTATGTAGTAGCAACCCTTACCCACAATAGTATCTTACCTGCAATACACCCCTCCCCAAGCTTCATTAGTGTTCATGCTACCAATATGAATCAACCAATCATTATATTCTCTCCACTGGTCCAGAGATGGAGAGGCTGCCAGTTCCTGCGGGGAAAGGTACTGTTTGGAACTGGTATTTGAACCTTCAAGCAAAACAGACTTCTACTCTCTCTCTCTTTTTTTTTTTTTTTTAAGTTTTTTTTTTTTTTTTTTTTACCTGTCTTTTCATGACTTCTACTCTCTTGAGAAGTTAAACTTGAGATGTTGGCTGCCATATACTGGCAACTAGCAGTTGGAGGTAGCCCCAAAAGTAGTGTCAGAGAGAAAAGCAGGGATGGACAGACACTAAGAACCAAGGGTATCAATTAAACTGTTAGACCCAATGAATGCTGTAGCTAACTTACCCAGGACTTTGTAGTTTCAAGAATTTGAGTTATTTCAGGCTTTTGGTGAGTCTGACTGAATTCACCAGTAAAAGAATTCAAGCTAGACAAAACAGAGCTAGAGCTGAGTCACAGCAATGTGGCAGAAGGAGAGAAATGTCGAGAAAGCAAGGGAACTAGACGAGAAAGTGTTCTTCAGCAAAAGTGGGAGTGAAGAGGAGGAGGTGAAGATAAACTTGTTCAACAGGGTATTAATTTGATGGGCAGTAGATGATTTGCAAAAGGACTGGGCATCTTCGCTAGCTTGTGAAGACAAAGCCTGAGTTGCTGACACCGTTGGAAATCTATGATAAATTATCAATGAAAAAGATAACCATGCTCAAGAACAAGAAAGAATATGATAATAAAATGTAATCAAGTCCTCACATTCTATGCTGAAACTACTAGGATGCATTGGGAGATGCAGTTGCTTTGATGGTGGGAAAATAGATGATGTAATTACACATCTTATTATTAACTTCCATTTGATTGGGAGAGCAAAGCCTAGGTAAGCTGTCATTGAGGAAAATGTGTCCAATGATTCTCAGCTGATGCAAACACTCAGCTAACAAGCTGTCTACATGATAACCTGGAGCTAAAACCATATTTTTAGAGCACCTCTCAGTGTACTCATCAAAACAAACTTCCTACTGAACTTGTTGATTGGAAGTCATAAACAGGATATTAAGAATAAAAGGTAGTCAAAGGAGCTGAATATATCTGATGATGTGAAATCACCATATATTTGTGTTCTTTGTAGGAGAGAATAGTTTGTGAGAAAGTGACAGATAATATTGTTAATCACAGTTTCCACACATAAAGGAGAGAAACTGATTAGTGCTCACTCTGGAAAATTTGTATTAATAATCTCACTAATTAAATAACCAAATGATGAAATGGTCTATGTTATAGTTTGAGGATTTTGAAATTAAAAGTTCCAAAATATCATTTATAGTAAATTCATTTTTACAGGAAAGATGTACCCTTAAGTACCATGTTATTCTTTTTTAATTTGACAGACTCAATTAGAGCAAACCATATATATATATGTATATATATATATATATATATATAAGAAAATTCATATGTAATATTAGATATCTTTTGTAAGGAAAAAGTTATTCTGAATTGAACTACCAAGCAAGAGATTCCATACCAGATGCGGAATTAGGCAGAGATGTAGGGTAAATAGCACCTTTATTAAGGCCACTTTGTATTTTACATTGTAACTCCAGGTCTAACGAATGGAGATGAAAGAGAGGAGAGAGTGTAAAAGATCTCAAAGAAATCACTACTCTGAAAAAAAATTACAGATTTCAGATATGATTTTAAAGACATTTCCAACATTTGCAAAATAGAATGCCAGTGGTGTAATGGATGAATATTACACCACGTCTCAATTAAATAAATGCTCACACAGAAGAAGAAATTAGAGAATATTTTTAGTATACTACCGCAGGAGAACACAACAGTCTGAAAATTATGGTGCAGGTATGCTATCAAACACCACACACATATAATAGTACTTTTGCTCAGATTAAAGGGTTGAGTCTAATTCCAGCCCTTTCACGAGCCATTTGGTTTTACCTTTCTCCATTCCATCCAAGCAGCTAGCTACTCCTTCACCAAGCAGGCCTGTCTTCTACACATATACCATAACTGCTCAAGTACAGAGCAGAAATTGCTTTTAGAGTCTTATGAACTGATTCTTTAAAATTCCAATAGAACAGCAATAAAAAAAAAAAGTATTCCTACAGTGAGTAAAGAGAGGAGAGAAACAGAACAAGTGGATGATTTCAAAATAAGATGCTATCTGTGGTTCAAGGAAATGAAGCTAATCTATCCCGAGGAGCATTCAGTCTACTTCTACCCGGATGGCATTATATTGGAACAGGAAAAAAGCCACATAGAAGAATATCAGCTAATGAAAGTGCTAGATGGGTTCATGGTGTTGGTAGCCTTAGGAAATTTTCAAGTGTCTAGGGTACTAGATTCTCCAATAAGATGGGATTTCAGCGACTCATATACTTTTTTTTTTTTTATAATCAAACTCAACTTGGAAGGAATTGGATCAATTTCATAGAGAGTGAAAGTGAAGCAGCATTTTTCTTTCCATCCAGCCATGATCCATCCAAAACTCGTTCATAGAAGTCATCAAA
This sequence comes from Acomys russatus, assembly GCF_903995435.1. Taxonomy (NCBI): domain Eukaryota; kingdom Metazoa; phylum Chordata; class Mammalia; order Rodentia; family Muridae; genus Acomys; species Acomys russatus. The sequence goes on from NC_067149.1 coordinate 30,585,308, forward strand.
AGTTAAAATCAAATTAAGCTGACAGCACAAATAAAAATCTCCAACAAGAAGTTCCTATGGCTGATAACTGTCAGTAACAGAAATCAACTAAAAAATAATTAGCCAAGACTATTTATCTCATACATCTGAATTATGTTAGTGAAACAAAATAAAAATTTAAAAATGTGTATATTATGAGGTCTAAGACCTCTTATGTGCTCAGACCATTGTAATATAGTCTCTTAGGTCTCAACAAGACTGACTTGATCAAATTTCCCATAATACACAATGAGCAGACTATTCATATAGAAGGATATGGCCTCATTTCAATACCTGTATTCTGTGCTAAACACCTTTTCTCTGTCCTGTAGAGGATTTTTCATCCAGCAACATAGCTACTGTGGCTGGAATACAGACACACCATTAAAACACAGCGTCAACCCCACACAATGTAGGTAAGGTTTGTAGAAGCACCCAAGTTTGAAAATGACTTCTCATTTAAGGACAGACAAAGGAATATATCAGGAAGGAGATTCAACAGAATAAGTCAGAGATAGAATATGCCCAACTTTCACAAAGAGAGACAGCAAGTGAAGGCAACTTAAGAGGGCTGTGCAGAGACAGAGAAGAGGTGGCAGTGGTTTTTAAAGGGACAGTTTTACAGAGCCAGGCTGCAGAGAATACAAGCGGAACACAGGCTATGACAGAATGAGCCAGAGAATGAGAGGAAGCCAGATGATTAGAAAAGTTTACTGAGTTAGTTTGAGGCCAATCAGAAGCTGTGAGAAGCCAGTTTGAATTAGTTAGCTGGGAGAGAAGTTTGAGCCAGAATAGCTGAGTTGAAGCAGCCTTCCGGAATTCAGAATGAGCTAGAGATAGAAAGGGTGAGTTTATTTAGCAGTAAGTCTCAGAGGCTGCAAATATTCTAGGCCTAGGTTAGCAGATTGACACTGGAAGCGGAAGCTTTCAAAGTAGCTTGTACAGAGGCTAGAAGTTTCCAGATGTAGACCTAAGGATAGTTAGACAGAAACACCTTGGGCTCAGCCCAAGCCATATTTGTAAAGCATGGACACAGCTCTCCTCTCATCTGCTCATCTGAGGAAATAAAAAGAACATTTACACAATTCTTAGAATGAAATGATTAGATTTTTCTTATTGACAGAATTGGCTGGGATAGAAATCATTCAGGTAAGGCAACGCTATAACTAAGAACAAAGATAAAGACCCAAGATGATTAAACAATCAATGTTAGTGTCACTGAATGCCGCTGACGTGCAATACGGGACTAGGGAGGTTTCTGGACTCTTTAAAGTAATGGATCTGTGGTTACAGTAAACAAGGTCCACTTCTAAAGACCAACATCCACGGACACGTGACAGACAAATCCCCTTCAGATGACAGATTTTGGAGGAGTTTAAACATTACTTTCCAATCCTTAAATTACATCGTCTTACAGAAATAGAGTTTCCAAGCCTGTCATCTAGCTGTTAGTCTCAACAAGCACAGTCTGCAAGGAAAAGGAAAAAAAAAGGAGAGAGAGAGAGAAAGGGGAAAAAAGGCAAAAGGATTGTGAAGGCCATTGTTATGGTGTGATATTGGGAAAATTCCCACAATAATGCACAGATGAAATAACATGTCGTTGAAATCTCTGAGCTATTTCATCTCTAGAAGCCATTTAAATGAGCTTCATTCTTAATGTTGTGATAACTCCTAAAACACAATGGAGTGGTACATAAGTGAATGTTTAGAATAAGCCTGGTCCTTCTCTACAAATGAAGAAACTGAGGTCCAAAAGTCAGGCCACTCCTGTTCACAGGCAAAGTCAGGCTAGAAGCAAGTTTTCCTACTGGTAGTCACAGGTGTGACTATTACCGTCTTTCACTTCACACCCTACCAGCTGTGACCCTCAACTTAACACCCTCAGTCACAAGTCAGTTAATTAATGATTTCTATCTATAGCCTTTACATACTTGTAGTATGTCAAGAAAATGAATGATTTTCTCTTGGTTCTTCTTGCTCTATGTAGTTTATTTTATATGTGTGTAATAATATGAATGTATATATGAAAAAAATAAAAATGATTTAAAAAAGAAATCCTAAAAAGTGAGAGGAAAAAAACTCAACTCAATAATGCAAAGGAAATGACCCAAGGTTATAAGATTACTTTTCTCTAGAGCAGAAAGAGGAAGTAGGTTGGTAGGAATAAGTCATGGCAAATGCTGATTAGGTCTAAGGAAAGTGGAACCCCCAAGCACCTCTGACAAAATTACATTTTACTGTACTGAATTTTGAAAAATTCTGAAAATGTTTTTAAAAAGTGAATATAGATACAGCAAACAAATTAAAAGTATGGCTGAACAACACTTCCTTTAAAAAGGCATGGGAGCATTTTTGCACCATACTAAAAAAAAGTGGCCTCATCTCTAAACACCACTGTTGGTGAATGGATGAAGAATGTGTAACATGGCAGAGAGAGAAGCACAGGAATAGTACTAAGAAATAGACGGGGAAGGCACAGACAGATGCTGTGTCATGGATCATTCTCTGAATTAGAAGGGAAACACGGCAGAAGGCAGCTACGCACCACCAGGATCCTCCTTCTGCTTCCTGACTGTGGATGGACGATGACTAAATTCAAGCTTTTCTACCATGCCTGCCCCACCCAGGAGGATGGTAATCTCAGCCATGAACAACAATCTCTTCCATTCTTACACTGCACAGCGTCAGGGATTTCGCCACAGTAATGATAAAGTTAATTAACACAGTAGGTGTCAACCAGAAGTCCAGAGGTAGGACCTGACCTGTGCATACATTCGAAATGAAGTTCATTGGTAAACCACTAATCAAACGGAAAGGCTGTTTTCCACGTTGCTGAGTCAATGCATTTAGTAAAAAATGCAATCTCTATCAAGTGCCTATCACCGCTGTACACTCTCCAAGAGTCAACAAAACAAAACAAAACAAAAAAACAAAAACAAAACAAAAAACAAAAACAAAAACAAAAAACCAACAAACACATTCTGTGGGCTCCTAAAATCTCTATCTTGGTGAACCTACATTATTATACACCCAATTCTATGGAAAAGTGGTCCATGCTGTTACCCTGTCCCCATAATGTTTCTGTGTCCCCTTTCCCTCCTAATAAGCAGCGACTCTATAAAGCCAAGATAATTATTTCCTAGATTCCGCCTAGTCTGACTATTAGCATGAATTCCTCCCTCTGATTTAATTACCAAACAACAATTTGTATAAATCAAACAAGTCACTCAGCTTAATTCCCTCCAAAATGCTTAAAATAATAAAGCTTAGATGCACTTGAACTATATCTGTGAGCATTTCAGCCACTTTATCTGAGGCCATCATGACCTGCAATGGTACAACTTCATTGTTTTATACCTCACTGGACTGTTATTCTCAATAAGCCTAAAATATTAGTGAAAATAATAGTAACTAAATACAGGTCATGAGGAAAGAAGAAGCCATTGCCTTACTTTAAAATTTACCTATATTTGTATTCTAATCCCCATTACACCCTCTGCTCTATTAAAAACGGACCTTATTAGGTACACAGACTTTTATGACATGCCTGGTTTTTAGAAATACTCCAAAGACGGCCACTGAATAAGCACATAAACTTTGTTCCTGAAGTCTATAATTTCCTCTCATTGTTTACACTTATAATTATGATGTCACAGTAAAGGACCTTTTCCTAAAATTCGGTCTGTTGTCATAATTGGATCACTTGTTGACTTCTGAATGGGATACTAGACACGCAGAGCGCCTAAGAGGATCACAAATGAAACTGAAACTCAATGATTCAGAGGTTCTGCTCCTAAGTATCCAGCATAAAAGTCCCCTCAGATAGAAACAAATGGTGTTGTTCAGAGAAAATGGACCATCCTGACTTATTAAATCATACTAGGCACACTGTCTATTTTGACTTTCCTTACATTTTGAGAATATATGAGAATACAAAAACATTAAGTAGAAGTTTAAATAAATATATCTGTCAGTGGAATATCCTCAATTAAATACTCCCACAACTGAGGATAATATTATAGTTATCTTACAAATATCCTATCTGCAGATATCTTACAAATATTTAAATGGATCAAAAAAGAAATATCCGAAGCACTACAGCATTCCATATACGATAAACCAATATGCTGTGTCCTACAGAAACAGTTTTTAAAAACCACAGGTTTTGGAAAAGTGGTGGTTCACAACTATAGTCCCTATACTTTCTAAGCTTAGGTAAGTGGACTACTGAGAAGCCAGCATAGGCTACAGAGTGAATTCCAGAACACTCTGGGCTATAGCGTGAGATCCTGTCTTACCAAACCATAAATGAGCAAACAAACAAAACAACAAACACTTGTTTCCTATGTGATAGCACTGGAAATAACTGTTTAATTAAAACATTTAAAAGTTGTAAATGTAGCGATATATGAATTGCATAGTGAGTTGTAATCCCTTGTTTTAATTTAACTTGCTTTTAGCCCAGCAGGGCCCAGCAGCATTGAACTTCATTAAAGTCACTTACATTCAAAGCCAAATGTGTGCTTTCAGCTGCATTGTTTATCTCTGAGAAATGGGGCCACCTATAATTCTAAGAGAACAGGGCTCCAACTAATTATAACGTGAGTTTAGCTAATTAGTATTCCATATCTTTTCTTTTTCAGATAACAGCCAGCCACAGTGGGGGTCAACTTTTAAACTTTCTGCATTTGTTTAAGCTTTCTTCCAACTTTTACTTTACAAGTCTCACTATGGTTTCAAACATAATAAAATATACATTTGAAATATAATAAAAGTGAAACATATGATATCCCTCTCCTGAGAGGGGAAGAGAAATCGGTCAGGACAACATGGTAAATTTCTGCTTTGCATAAAGAAATGGCAAATGGCTGAAACAGGAAAACAAGAAATATCATCTCTGGGCACGGCAAACACTTTTCTATGTATCATGGTAAGAGAATGAAGTGACAATATAAGCCTTTTAAAGTTTCATAGGTGTCTCTTCTCAATGTCTAGGTCAAAGGTCCCTGACTGATGACTCTTGGCCTATGTCCCGCTGTGAGTCTAGTTTGCTTTAATACAGAGAAAGTTGGCCTTTATATCATGGAGTCTGCAAAGCCAAGGCACTACCAGCATGGCACAGACTCTACTTTTTCTTGGCAAGTGATGAGGTCTAATTTTATGGGTATCAAATTTCTCATTCATTGTTTCTTACGTTGAACAGATATTGAATGAACACTTGCTAAATTCCAGGCCATCTGCTGGGTTCTACGACTACAGCAGTGATCAATGTAATCTTTCAATCATGTAAGGTAAAGGGAGGTAAGTAAAAAAATATGTGAAGGCTTTGGTGAAAACACAGAGGGCAGCAAGTGATTATAAGGAAGTGACACTGATTGTGGCCTGAATGAATTGAGTAAGCCACACAGAAAGTAGTAGGCATCAAAGGCCCTAGGGCTACTCTCAGTGTTAGGAAGAAGGGCCAGTTACTAGGTTGGCTGCAAAGAGGGCAAGGAAGAGTTAGAGGATCATCTATGGTAAGCAAGGCTGAACCTTTTATCCTTATTTTCACATAGAACCATTACAGGTATTTGTTTGTGTTTTTGTTTTTGTTTTATTTTTCACGAATGGATGGAATTGTCCAGAATGAAGTGGAAAGATTCAGTCTTGTTCTTGGGGGAAAGCCAGAGACCAATAGAGAAGGGGGAGGGTCTGAAAAGAGAAAGGACCAGGACATGTAACTGGAAAACTGAGGCAGAGAAAATGATACACCAGTTTGACACCATCAAAAAGTGGTAGAGGATAGTGGAACAGGTTAGGATTCTGACTGCAGTTTGAAGACAAAATAGTAAAGTTTATTGAGGAAAAGTGTCCATTATGAGAAAATGACAGTTTAATAATGGCTGAAGTTTATCATTGAATTACCACAAAAATCTTATAAAAGTTGATGGCTCCAAACATGATGAATCTCAAGACAGTTGAGAATAGGTAAGCTAGACATAGTCATTGATACTTTTGATGAAGAGCTAGGAGAAATGTAGTTTAGAATAGATAGAAGGAGAGCTATAAAGCCTAAAAAATGATAAAACTGGAAAGCAGTCATGGGCACACTCTTTACGAAGTGCACTTCTTCTGCAACACAGCCAAGAACCTCCTAATTTTCACATAAGGCCTGTTTCTTAGTCACTAATGTTCTTTACTGCATAAAATATAAGCATTCTCAATAAATAACAGAATAGTGGTTTCATAGTATTTGGAGTAATGCTAACTGGACTTAAAATTAATAAGTAAGATTTAAAAAGAATTAGCGTTGCAAAGTTGTCTCATATATGTTAGAGTTCTTACATGGTTGCTAGGTAGTGTCATAAGAGTAATGATGGTGACAGTATTGTCTTGACAACATGGTTGCTTAGGTTTAATTGCTTATGTGGAAACAGGAAGTACATTGTAGTTTCTCACAAATTACTACATGCATCCTGCATCCTTGAAGAACTTCCTAAAACTGACCACCAGCAAAAATGATTATAACATTTGTCCATATCCTTGTCCTTGCAACGGGATTGTGGTAGGATTGTGTGTCGTGGTATATGCATGAAATTGTAAATAAAACAAAACTCTATATACTACATTGTTCTTGTATATAAAGCTATAATAAACTTTCATCTTCTCATTTAAGAAAAATACAGCTTTTCATTGGCCTATCAAATTTTGTGCCATCATCATTCTTTCACTCTGGTGCCATTAGTATATATGAGTTACTTGAACATAAGCTGCTTGATACAGCAAATGTTAATATAACTATCAAGACAGCTACAAATGGCTGAATAATACATATAAAATAGATATGCTGAACAAAAGAATAATTCCTGCCCAAATAGAATAGCCAAATAGAAATTGAGGCCAAATAGAATAGCATGTGTGTTAATCATGCTATAGGAAGAGATATGAAATTTTAAACTAAGGCCTTTCTTATTTTCTGCTATGTTGAATTAGATGTCTTTTATTATAATTGACCACAAGTAACTACAAAGAGTGGAAAATAAAAGAAGGCTGTTGCATTTCAACCAGGGTGTTGCTCTGCTCAACCCAATCCCACAGGGCTTAGATTTTCATAAGTACTTAACATATAATCAATGGTTTTGGGCCATCAACTTCAGCATTATAAAGTGACCTACTCAGTAAAATGCCCTGTCTAAAATACAGTATTTTTGTTTTTGAATGTTAAACTAATGGGGTATTCCCAGATAAATGGGGAGGGAAGTGGTCCTCTTGGTCTTGTTTCACCATTCACAATGGGAATGACTCTCCTTTCTTAGTACATAGAATGCCACATTGCTCATATATTTGTGCATTTCTATCAGTGGTTCCACTATTTAATACAGCCTCTTGGTAGAGCTGGGATGTTCCCTACAGTGTTTCTGTGAGTGAAAATATGGCTGTGGATGTGTAGTAGCCCTAGGATGAAATTCAAATGAAAGATAAGCTTTATTCATGCTTGAACTTCATTGTCATTGGCCATGAGTTTAATGTTAATGAGTCAAAAACAAACCTCAAGGTTTATCTAAACAATGCAAAGTTATGTATGGTTTTATGATGACAATGAAATTGAGGCTTATAGTAGATACTTGGATCAATGGTTCCATATTTGCATCTTTAGTAACTGTACAGTACAAGCTGGATGAAGACTGATGGAATGGTTGGCTGCCTGGTGCCAGTACACTAACATGCAATGATGCCCTTGTTAGTTATGTCCCTGAGGTTTCTGGCAGCAGCTATGAAAGCTGCTAGATATGGATACTCTCCCAAACAAAAATAACAAGAATCACTTATTTGCATAGGCAGTCAAAAACTCTGATGAAACACAAATTTGTAACAAGAAAGGCAAAAATATTCAACACAAATGAGAGTCAGAAGATCAACAAATCACAGAATAACACAAACAATATACTGAGTTAGGAAATCATCACTATACAGGAAGAGTATCTGAAATCTTTATACTTTAAAGTACTAAAGGAAAAAGTCATGTTATCAGAGGGAAAACTCGGATAGTTTGAATAGAAAATATGAATATCTGAGAATGACAAGACAGATGTCGAGATATAAGAAACACACTCACTGACCAGTAGTAAACATTTGACATTTATTTTAATAATAAATTAGGCAGAACTTAAAGGGAAAACAATGGTATAAAGGAGGTGACTGCACACTATGGAGGCATAGGGAAAAAATAAGAAAGAAGGGCACAAAGAGATGGAAGGAGCTATCAGGATACTTTGAATGTGTTTAAAAGGAAGCCCAAAGAAGCAATGATTGAATACATGGACAAGGAGAATAGGAAGCACACAGTGAAATTCTCCCCTAGGTTTCATAACCCATGCTTTCTAGGAGACACCCTCTAAATCATACAGAAATGGCAGTGTCTTGTCTTTTTACCACACAAACTTTAGGCACCTTCTAGGGTGCTTATATGCATAGTTCCATCTAATATTGACTCCTGTTGGGAAAGATTCTGCTATGCTGGCATTGCAGACAAGGATCCTAAAGAAGAAGGGACCTTATTCTTCCCCAAACCACAGGGCTGGTCAGTGGGAGAGTAGGTTTAATCCTGGATATATTGGCTCTTTTACCTCCAACTTTTATGCTAAACTTAAAAAAATATTTTTAATAATAAGCATTAAAGAAATATATACCTAGACAAATGGGAAAAGGTGATAATTAATGAAATAGTACTGACCACAGACACAAATGAAACACACTGAAGCCATTTCTAAAAGTAAAGCCCTGTCCTCATTTAATTTTTGTTGCTGTGATAGAACACCCTAACAAAATCAACTTAAAGGAAGGATTTATTTTAGCTCACCATTTCAGGTTATGATCTCGCATTGTGGGAAAGTAAAAACAACTGGAACATAATTCATGTCATCCCATCATATTCACAGTGAAAAGAAGAGAGAGAATAGTGGCATAATGGCTTGAACTTAGCTTACTGCCTCCACTACCATTCAGTACTGTATCCAAAGCCAGGGGATGTTGCTGCCCACAGTGCACTAGATATTCCTTCACCAATTAAACTAATCAAGACCCCCTGAAAGACATGCACACAGGCTAACCTGATCTAGACTACTACTCCTCACTGAGACTTGCTTCCAAGGCAATTACACACGGCGTCATGTTGACAATCAAAACCACCCTCAGAACATCTCAGTGGAAGAAAATGATCCTTGATGGAAGAAGAAAGAGCAAGTGACAGCAAAAGTAAATGCTGGATAAAACCCAAAGAATATGACTTATATGAAACCACAATAGCAAAGAAACATACATAAACTTAATTTCATTCTTTCTCTCAAAGTGTCCTGCAAATTATGGCTTGCTTTCATAGGAAAAGTTTTTAAAGGCATAAATTTAACAAGACAGGACAAAGGAATAAATGTCAAGGGCAAATGTTGAAAAAAACAAATGGCAGGTTTAAGTATTTGGTACACAAAGAGGAAATGACTTTCCAGCTGATAATAAGAATAGTGAGTAGAAAGAGTGGACAAAATCCAACAGATTAGAGAAGAATGGGCACATCGGAGATAGGAAATGAAGGAAAGACACTGTAAAGTGATATTTCATACAATGTTTATTAATAGAGCCTCCATTCCATCCACATAGGACAAAGTGAGCTCTATCTTCCATGCCCAAACAGTGAACTGGTAAGAAAATAATGTCTACACCAGAGGTCACCAGGGACATTTTGTAAAGGCTCCCATGAAAAAGCAGGCAAAAAAAATGCAGTTTTATATACTGGACACTGCACTCTTTATGGCCAGTTTTTTCTCACTCAGCTCCCAGATTACTAGGGAAGCCATTTGCTCACAGGCAAGAAAGCCAGATTGTCCCTATGCAACCCCACAGGAATCTGAGTTTGTATGAAGAGGGAAAAAGTACAGATAAAGAAACAAAATGTTCATATTTTCAATATGGATACCATATGTGAAAAAGAAATTTCAAATAAAAAATTAAATTATAAGAATACTGAACTTTTGTCAACTAATGGGTTCTAGGGAGGATGTAACCATCAATTATGTACCAAATGGTGAGCCCAGCAGATTCCAAAAGACAGTTTCAGCACATGGCCTCAGAGACATTAGTTAAAAATCAGAGGGCCATAAAATGAACACAGAGCCATATGTATAAGGAAATAACCTGTAGGGAAGACTTAGGAATAAAAGAGGCAGGAAGGAGATGAAAGAGGAGAGTGGGTGAAAGGAAAAAAGAATATACTTTAGATTTATATTAAATTGTTAGAGAACAAATTTAACCAATAAACAACATATGCATAGATTTTGTTCCCAAATATAACTAGAAGTGCATAAAGCAATTAACTTACTTTCTGAAAAATGTATTCTAAAATAACATAGTGGAATTTTAAAACGGAAGGTCTTTGACTGACAAATGAGAAATAAATATCCGAGCCTAGGGGAAAAATGTCATAACAGATATTAAAACTCAATGGAAGTGTTCAAATAAGGAGTTGGTAATCTACCAAGAAGTGTGTGTAAATGCCAAAAGGAAATACATTTGGAAGATGTGAAACAGTTGGAAGGAGTGATGATTCCATCTCAGTGGCTCAAGATATACATAAGAATACTTACAAATAGAAAACCAAGAAAAGGAAAATATAGAATTTCCCAACCCAAAGACTCATGGCATAAAATCTGTGGAGTAATTAGGATATGAGATAAAACTTCTTCAAGAACCAAACAAGTTATTCTGAAAGTTCAGACTGTTACATACAAAGCAGGAATCCTGCAAGATTTTTTTTTTGAGAAAAATGGGCCCTCTATATAGAACATCATCAATCAAAATGACATCATATTTCCTAAGAATAGCAACAGAAATCAGTGAGTAGAAGCAGCTTTAATAGTCTGGTGAAAAATTACTTCCAGCTTAGTATGTTGCCTAGACTTTGAATCAACTACCCCTACTTAAGAACTGTAGGTAGCAAGTCTAGCTAAGATAACTGCCTAATTCACCCTTTCTTGGTACACTTGAGCTCATTGTATTCTAACACTGTGGACATTAGGAATGAGGAACAAATCATCAGTCCCAAGGCCATGAAGTACACAAAGAAAACTTCCAGGAAGACATGCCCTACCCTGTAGGAATATCCTTCTAAAATCAAGCAAAAGGCATATTTTAAAGCATAATGTTAAGAACACCTGTTCATTTGACTATGTTAACAAAATAATTAGCTACTGACAAGCAAAAGACAACTTCCTGAACAGGACACCAACAGCCCAGGCCTAAAGCTCAACAATTAATAAATGGGACCTCATGAGGCTGAGAAGCTTCTGTAAGGCAGGAGACACTATCAACAGGACAAAGCTACAGCCCATAGACTGGGAAAAGATCTTCACCAACCCTACATCTGACAAAGGTCTAATATCCAAAATATATAAAAAAAAAAAAAAACTCAAGAAAATGAGCTAGAAATGATCATAATGAGTGAGTTAACACAGAAGCAGAAAGACTCAAATGGTATATACTCACTTATATCTGCATACTAGCCCAAGCGGCATGTCCCATGAAAGCCTTCACTTACCAGAAAACTGGGACAGAGGGGGAGGACATCCTAGTGGGACTCTAGATGAGAGAAGCATGGGAGAATAGCAAAGGAGAAGATCCAGAGAGTCCTAGAAACTTACAAGTAGAACATTATGATAGGCAGATTTGGGCCCAGGGGTCCTGCTCAAACTAAGGCACCAGCCAAGGACAATACAGGCGGTAAACTTTAAACCCCTACCCAGATCTAACCAATGGGCAGAACATTCTCCACAGTTGAGTGGAGAGTGGGATATGACTTTCTCACGTACTCTGGTGCCTCACATTTGACCATGTCCCCTGGAGGGGGAGACCTGGTGGCACTCAGAGGAAGGATAGCCGGTTACCAAGAAGAGACTTGATACCCTATGAGCATATACAGGGGGAGGTAATCCCCCTTAGGAACAGTCATAGGGGAGGGGAATAAGGGGAAAATGGGAGGGAGGGAATAATGGGAAGATACAAGGGATGGGATAAACATTGAGATGTAACAAGAATAAATTAATAATAATAATAATAAAGAAATTAAACACCACCAAACCAAATAACCCAATTGAGTAGTGGGGCTCAGAACGAAACAGAGAATTCTCAACAGAGGATTATTGAATGGCTGAGAAACACTTAAAGAAATGCTCAGCGTCTTTAGTCATCAGAGCACTGCAAATCAAAATGACTCTGGGATTCCATATTACACCCATCAGAATGGCTAAGATCAAAAAGTCAAGTGACACCACATGCTGGCAAGGATGTGGAGAAAGAGGAACACTCCTGCATTGCTGGTGGAAATGCAAATTTGACAACCACTTTTGAAATCTATCTGGTGCTTTCTCAGAAACCTGGGAATAGGGTTTCCTCAAGACCCAGCTATTCCACGCCTTGGAATATACCCAGAAAATGCTCCACCACACAACAAGGACATATGCTCAATCATGTTCATAGGAGCCTTATTCATAATAGCCAGAACCTGGAAACAGCCTAAATGCCCTTCAGTTGAAGAATGGATAAAGAAACTGTGGTACATTTACACTATGGACTACCAGGATTACCGTGATTACCAGGAGATTGGGATAGATGTGAGGACATCCTACTGGGACTTTAGATAAGAGAAATATTGGAGAATGGGGAAATAGAAGGATCCAGAAGGTCCTAGAAACCTACAAGAAGAACATCATGATCAGGGCCCAGTGGTATCTGTTCAAACTATTGCACTAACCAAGGACAATACAAGTAGTAAACATCAAACCCCTACTCTGACCTACCCAATGGACAGGACATTCTCCACAGTTATGTGGAGAGTGGGGACTAACTCTGACATGAACTCTGGTTTCCCATATTTGATGACCTCCCCTCGGTGGGGAGGCCTAGTGGCACTCAAAGAAAGAATAAGCAGGCTACTAAGATGAGTCTTGATAGCCTATGACCATAAAGTGGAGGAGGAGGTCCCTCTCGTTCACAGACCTAGGGGAGGGGAATAGGGTGAGAGTGGGAGGGAGGGAGGAACAGGAGGATACAAGTGATGGGATAATAATTGATCTGTAATCTGAATAAATTAATTAAGTAAAAAAGTTTTTAAAAGGTACACATAAATGCCAAAAGAATCATTTATAACACATGAAAACCATCATTTTTAAAAGACTGGCTGACATCCACAGAGGGGTGAGGAGATAGGAGATGGGTGGTTAATGGCTGGTAGTGGAGTGGCATCATTTTTATTTGGGGGTATGGAAAATGATGGATTGCCAGTGCTAAGGAGAATTATCCCCACACTACGTACATGGAGGCAACATTATTTGAACTCGGTGTGTTATTAAAAAAAATAAAAGAATACATGAAGGTGAGAGGGGTGTGTTGAGTGGATCAGGAGAAGGGAGACTGGGGAAGTGGATGTGACAAGATAACATGTATACATATATGAAGTTGTCAAAGAATGATAATATAGATTGTTACGGAGTGTCACACCATAGAAAGCCATATAAGTGCCGATAATTTAAAATGCTCTCGAATTCTTTAAACTTATGGGTGAAACTCAAAAATCACAAATAAGCACAATTTTGCATTGATCAGTTTTATACACATTTAAAAAACCTTAATAATAATAAGTATTCACAAGGTATTTCCAAGCATAGGCCTGAATGAATATGGCGGACATATATACATTATGTTAAATGTCATTAAAATATTACAATGATAAAATTCTTTTAGAAGTACATACACATGCAGTCAAAATATGGACAAATGATCCTACATGAAATGCATTTCATTTAGAATAGTAACCATCTGTATTATTAGTGATAAAGAAAGGAGTTTTATTAGGGTTTTTTTTTTTTTTTTTAAGAAAAAAAAAATGGCATTTCAAATATTTCAAATCTTAACCAATAAGTGGCAATTAAAAGAAATTTCTCATATTTTCTTCATACCATTGTATATCTAGTATAATTCTTAATTTTATAAACACATTCCCTCTCAAACATGTTTAAAATTTTAAAAATTATAATCAAGAATTATTAAACAGTAAGACAAAACTAATCAATTAGAGTAAGCATGTGTGGGCTTTTGAACACAACTTCTTAAACCTTCAGCGTGTAGAATTAAGAAGTTTTGAAAACACCTCCAACAGAAATAAAAATCTACCCACACTTGAGAGAAAAACAAATAACTAAAAAAAATATAAAATTCATATTCTCTCAAATATTTCCTGTGTCAATAATTTGTCCATGTATTCCACAGTCTACTGAAAGATACTAAAATCCTCCAAAGAAAAATGGCTTTGAATTACTAATTATATCTTAATTTTATTCCCAAAGGTATTTGAAATCACCTTAAAAATAAAATACAATGTCTTTATATTTTACCCATCCTAAGGTAGGGCAATGGCTATATTTCCATACATCCACTCATCTGTGCTGAGCACAGCAGAACTTTCCACCTTATTGAAGCAAACAAAGAGTGGTGAAACATCGGCATATACAATGTAGCCTGGTTATGATGAGGTGAAACATCAGCACATACAATGTAGCCTGGCTATGCTGAGGAATACTGTTTAGTGGCAGTGCTTACCAAACCTCTTCCTTCAGTCAAGACAGCCAGGGCTTCTCTGAACTGCAGTTACCAGTGTCCTGGTCACACAAACATCCCACCCCCACCTTTATGCTTCCTTTCATTTACATATTAGGATTATATTCTGTCCTCATTTTCAAGTTAAGGTAATCTACTCTAACAGCTATTAAATAGCTCCCACCTCTATTACAATTAATGATTAATAATAATTTCCTTCATTAACCTCTTTACCAGAATCTATATCCTTATCACATTAATTAAAAGGAACACATTCTGTACTTTATTAACGTTAAGTCTTATGAGGCTTGTGAACAAGATTAATTTCTAAATCTTCTAGATGAATTACTCAGGAAAAACACCAAAAATTATAAAATATCACAAAGCAAAAGAATCTTACTGCATACCCAGACTGATATGCAGCCATATGGCAAGAATGGGTGTAGTTAATACATTTGTGATGATGAGAATGATGAAGGAAAATGTCAGGGACCATCAGCACTTCCTGAAGTTGAGTTTGAGTTCAGACAGCAAGAAACTATGTCCTGATGGTGTGGGACATGCCCACCACCCAAAACCAAAGACCCTGCAAGAAATAGTAAGACAATAAGAAAATGGGGAAGAGAAGAAAAGGAGCTGAGAGGGGTGGAGGGAGAAGAAGAGTTTAGGCATTATGACCTGAGCAGCAATTTGTTTTGTGTTTTGAACTTTGTCATCTGTTGATAACTTTTGATGGGTACCAAGGGCAGCAGGGTCAAGGGATCTTTATCGTGCCCATATCTGTGTCTCAGACCTGCACTTTCAGACAGCTACATAGAAGGTTAAGGTTACTGTTCCTTATACTTTTGTGTCACTTCGGCAAGTGTCAAGAAAAAAATGTCTAGAAAAGAAAAGGCTTCTTTGGCTCACAATTTCAATGTTTTCTCCCAACTATGGCAATGAGAGCATGGAAGAAAAAGTGGCTAGAAGAACAGAGGAGTGCGCAGGGATGCATGGCAGAGGAGGGGTCAGAAGACAATATCCTTTGTGTCTCCTGGATTCCTGCTTTGCCCACATTTACTTCCTCAGAGCCACCAGCCCATGGTGTTACCCATGTACAGGATAAGATTTTCTCTCTTAGCTCATCCTGATGACACATATTTAGTTCCTAGCATCCACACTGAAAGGCTCACAGCCACATGCAACTCTAGCTCTGTGGGATCTGGTGCTCTCTTCTGGATTCCAAGGACACCTGCACCAACATGTCATATATACATACATTCATGCATACCCACACACACATAGAAGAATAAATAAATCTTTTAAAGATAAAGGTACATATTTGATACAAAAACTAAATGAGAAACATATTAGACCATAATTACAAGAACAAAGCCAAGCATGGCTGTTACAAAGGAAGATTGCAAAAAATTAAAACATACACTACATGCCACACCAACAATTTCATTATGCCTGTATAGAGGCAGCAGTAAATACCACCAGAATAAGAAGTTGTATATTACAATTTCAGAGTTATTGCCATGTAAAAGAACTAAAAGAAACATTAAACTCAAGCGGTTATGATATTCATTCTATACACAACATAATTACAACCAAAGGAAAAAGAGGTAGGAAATAGATAAAAGTGAAACTGGGTCTCTGGTTCCAGTTTTAAACTCTCTAGTGGGCAGAATGTGTTCAGCTCACTTGTTGGTATGGTGTAGACATGGTCTTCAATGCCCCTGCTCAATGGGGGTCATACTGAAGGTCCTTAGAGGGGTGTCACATGTGACAAAACCACAAGGAAGCCACTCATATGTCACAAGGCAAGTTATTTTCTTCTTTACTCATCCTCATTCCCTTAGTTTCGTTCAAAGTTGCAGGATGTATTTTTAGTTTGAATGTTCAAGTATAAGGGCAACAGGGACAGGAACCTCATACGCCTTTCAATTCCAGCTTAGTACTAAACACAGTCACAGCTGAATAAGTACAGCTTTCACTGTGTTCTTCCTCAGTCTCGGGAGAGAATTCTTGCAAAATATCAATATAGAATACACACAGGCACACCGGGACATATTTCCATACCTCAATTTTATATTAGATTGGGATCTGTGATAGCAGAGCTTGGTTAACTACGTCTCAAATCTACTAAAATCCAAACATCTGGTCACACCTGCAGGGGATTTTCTTGATTGGCTTATTTGAGGTTTCAAGCCATCTAAGAGGACAGGAAAGAAAGAGGCTTTTGCATTTTTGCCTGTTAACCCTCACTCTCATTGGCAAGTTCATCTATTTTTTTTTTCCCACTGGCATTAAAATCTACTTCGGGATTCACGCATAAATCAAAGACCAGCTGTGACATGCATTGTGCACTAGACAACCACCAGGTTATTGGCCTTTGTGTAAGCAGACTGCAGTTATAGTATGAGTGAGATCATAGTTTATAGCCATTTTAATAAATATACATAGATCAGTTATTTTATCGGTTCTATCCTGATAGAGAAATATAAGGAGGGTCCAATAATCATGCCCAGTTATTCAATCGATTTTTGAGTTTGATAGTCACACCCTATTTCCAAATGTTTCTAAAAGTCCACAGAAATGCATATATGCACCTTAAAATATTGGTATGATATATTTACAAATGTAAACTTACAGGCAAATTGGAGCTTGGCTTCTCTGCTCACTATTGTTCCGAGAGAATTTGTTGCAAAACACTGATAACTTCCTGTATCCCAATTTCTGTTGGGATTAATAACAATGAGATTTCCTCCGCTCAGTTTGTAACGATGGTCCAGACTCGTATCGATGTCACTGCCATTCAGCTGCCATCTGAAAAATAAATGTCAAGGTCATTTCTTTCCTTAGCAGGCTTATGCTTAAATAGATGGCTCAGCTCAATGTCAGAAACTCTACTCTAAGCATCCGAACCCTGGAATCTCAACACTCAAGGGGCTGGGTCAGGAGGACTCCTGCAAGCTTTAGGCTAGTCTCAGCTACATAGTAGGACCCCCATCTCAAACACATAAAGAAAGAACAGATATACATTTTTGCTTAGCAAAGAATAAAGTGTAGTAGAAATCATAGCAAAGCAGCATCTCAAAGTTAAAGATGTTGAAAGGTTTTCTGAAGAGCCGGGGATAATTTAGCTCCTTCACTAGCTCACTAGGGGAAAATTCAGGCTGGGTCTATGTGAGCGAAGATGAAGCAGAAAGTTGAGGTAATTATCTCAGAAACTTCAGGCCCATCTCATGCTGACAACCAAGTAGGGGGTAGCACATTTCTTTGATTTATCTGGCCTGACTGAGCACATTTAATAAATTAATTGGTAACTGTTCCACTCTCCATTTCAATTTGTCTGAGTAAAGACCTGTCCTGGGGCAGTCATTCTCCCCTCTCCTGGAGCCTCCATAGAGCTATTTATACAACAGTACACTGCAGTAAAAGACCCTAACATCAGCTAGGGGCTGAAAAAGTGAAGACATAAACCCCAGGGACATATTCATTAATAGAAGAAAAAAATTAAAGAAAACTAAAAAAGGAAAAAAGAAAAAAAGAAAGAAAATCTTATCTTTAAATAACTTTTAACTGAAAAGTAAAAGTTTCTAAAAACTAAATATGTTAGCACATCAATGTTGATTTCTCTGTTAAAAACCCACCCAAGTGCCATGAAAACAAGGATAGGTCATGTTGTAAACTAATTCACTCATCTCCTAGACGACCAAAATCTAATAACAAAAACACATCACCCATACACTTTTAAAAATTACAATACTGAGCTCAATTGCTCAGCATAGAAATTTAGAGAATATAGCTAAAATAATGCCCACTTTATAAAGGATAACATCACTTATATTATAGATCATAGAAAAACTGCCCTAATTTATAAAGTACTTAATCTCCCTTATTAATAAAAGTTAAAGGTAGATTAAAAGTGCAGCAGTAAGGCCCCTAAGCAAGCTCACAAGTGACCAGATACCTTCTGGTACAAACAAAGGTAGAAAAAGGTTGAGAATTATAGCAGCTTGCATTTCAAAGCATCTTAGGAGTCCTATGTGTGACAGAAGTGTGCATTGAAAGGCACAGCAAGTGCTGCTTTCTAAGCCATATTCTAGCCAGTCATCAGGCCTGAGCTTGAGAAAGGGATTCAGGCAAAGTTTTAGAAACCTTTAACTGAAACAAAAGAGAGCTGATCTGGAGAACATCCTCATGAGGCAGAAGCAGGCAAGGATGGGCTCTGAGCAGGAGCAATTGGTTTATAGATATGCACCAAGAGCCAAGAGGGGTTCTCACAATAGGATAAGAAGGCAAGGGATAAATCTCTGATGAACATATCACAAACTGCAGACAGGGGTGGGAAATCAGGCTTCTACTTTGGGTTAAGGGGAGGATAAAAATCTGAGGTGAGGAAGAATAAGGCTTCCTCAGTCCTGTGGGTGACACGCTACAGCACTAAAATTTAATCAAAAGAGTATTCCTGTCCCAGAATATGAATAAAGACAAACATACAACAGGGAAACTTTCTACAAACTGCAGAGTTCCTAGAAAGGATTAAGGTTCAGTTCAGAAAGTATCCTAGATTACAGGCAAGAGAGCCCTTGGTATAAAAGATGTGAAAAATCACACCTGCAACTAAGAGCTGGCCAGACAGAGAACAAAGTTATAGAATATTAAAATCTGGAAGGACAGAAATATGGAAGAGTTACTGAAGGGGCCTCAGAGCTCTCCTTAAAAAGGGATAAAGGAAAAAAAAAAAAGGGCAAAAATAACATTGGCAATGTAAACCAGACTGTGAGTCAGCACCAAGAAATTTCTGGGTCAGCACCCAGAAATTCAAAGCCCAAATCATTGAATAGATAACTGGGACAGAAGAGAAAATTCCAAGGAGAAATGAGAAAACAATTGTTACAGGGGCGAAGGGAAACTTAAAGAGAGAATGGCCCCTTTTAAACAAGAGGAAACAGTGACTTTCTAGGAGTGATGAAAGTGTAGATGCATTCTTATCTAAGGGCCATTGACAGATTTATAAGATCTATCACAGAGGGAGGTAATGTCTTTCAAGTAGACTCTGGGGCAAGTTTCTCTTTACTATCTTTCCCTATCTCCTCTCTTTTTAGACAACACCTACAAGCCTTGAAAGTTCAAGGTGTAGTTTTAAGTCTCCTATAATAAAGAGCAATGTAGTGGCATACAAAAAGAGGGACACTCACATGCAGTTGTTTCTCATCCTGGAAGCAGGGAGAGACCATTTTCGTGAGGAAAGGAGGTAAGATAGCCTAAGCTGAACTTTATGTGTGTTTACTTCAGAGTAGAACACAAAAAGAAATCCTGAAGCTTGTGTTGAAAAAGGAAACAGTGAGAGTGCTAAAAAAAAAAAAAAAAAAAAAAAAAAAAAAAAAAACCACTCTTACTCAGATCAATCTTCAAAGCTTTTGGACATAGTTAAAACCAAATGATACCCCATTCCTCAGGAAGGGAAGAGGGGTTGACTCCAATTATCAAAGATCTTTTTGAGAATATACTTCTTGGAACTTGAATGTCCCTCTTCAATGCTCCTTATAAGAAAATTCCATGGGAAGTAGGCTAGCCCAAGAGACAGGTATATCAGCTTTTCATTATCAGGCATCCAGAGGTCCCAAGCTTTCATTTTCTTTTATAAACTCCCTTATGACCAAAATGATTCAGTATCGATGATCTCAGTGATGCCTTCTAGAATTGCCCTTTGGCAGAAGAGAGGAGAGATGCATTCAATTCACATGGGGGAAGACCCAAAAACCAGAAAGAGATCAGTACAGATGAACTCTTCTTCCTCAGGAGGTCATAGTCACCTAACTTGTTTAGCCACATTTTAGAAGAAATTTGAAAATTTCTCTGGTCTCTTAGAAATTAGGCTCCTCCAACACATGGATGATTTATTAGTCCTGAAAACAAAAGAATTAAATTGTTAAATCGACAATAGCCTTATTATGTTTACTTGGGAACAGGTACTCAGCATTTCTTAAAAAAAAAAAAAAAAAAAAAAAAGGCTACACTTTGTAGGAAAGGAGATAAAATACTTAGGCCATATGGCTAGTGAAAGAAGCCAAATGTTATGTTCTAACAGAGTGGAGTAATTACTACCATACTCCCTCAAACCAATAGAATTTAGAAAATTCTTGGGCTCAATGGGGCTTTATAAACTTTGGTCTGACTCTTACGATACCAAAACAAAAGACCATAATGAGAAATTCCCAGAAGAGGAACCAGATCTTCTGTGGGAGGTAAAAGAATTTCAAGCTGTTTAGATCTTTAAAAAAGAATTAATAACTTCTATGTTGGTCTTGTCCTCTTTAGACAAGACCTTTCATTTTGTAAGTGTGGACAAAGCTTTGGTTTCTGAAGCCACTCACTTGAGATCACAGGGTGAAAAGTAGCTGCCCGGAGCCTATTTGCCAAAACAATTAGATCCAGTTTAAAGGGGAGTGCTGGGATGCACTGGATCAGAGACTGCCACTGCTCTTCTCATTTAGAAGAGCCCAGAGTTTACCTTAGGTGGCTGCCTAATTATAGGCATTCCCCAGCAAGTAAGATCACTCTTACAGCAGAAGGTTGGATGGTGGCTAACCGGCTTTAGAATCCCAAAATATGAAGCTATTTTCTTAGAGAAAGATGATTTAATTCCAACCACTGTCTATTTAAACACTGGTTCCTTAATGGAGGAGTTCCTTAATGGAGAGACTCCTTCTGTTCCTTCTGTACCAGTCCTAGGTCCACCCAAACCCGGGAGAAACTCCTTTTCCTCAGGAACTCAACTATTTACAGACAGATTCTCCCTAGAAAATCAAGGGGAAAGACATAATGGGTACTCTGTGATTGATGGAATTCAATAAAAAAAAATGATAGAATCTAAGCAACTGACAAATAACTGATTGGTACAGACTTGATTTATTTGCCTTAAACCAGGTCCTTGAAAACTTAAAGAGAAATGTGGGGATGCTATGTATGTACTCCTGGCATGCCTCCAAAACTTCGTGCTTTTCGAAAACTCTGCTCAGAAAGAGGGCTAATTAATAGTAAAGGGCAACAAATGATACACAAATAATTAATTGACCAAGAATTAAAACCTTACAACCAAATGAATGAATTATAGTTATACGCATTCATAGGGACCAAGGAGGCTATAACTTTGGAGCCCAGGGAAACAGACTAGCTGACGAAACAGTTGGGTGCATGGCTGGAACGGGCTAAATATTCTCCCATCACGTTAAACAAGAGTGATAGGTTTGTGTGGCAGGGAGATCAAAACCTCAAGTGGTCCTATCACCATTCTGATAGCGCTCAGAATCCTATGGTGCAATACATCATCTTCCTTTTCCAAGACAAAGTGGCCCAGGGACATCCCTCCTTTAAGTTCTTGTCCCTTCTGTTCCCAGCCACAAAGGAACTGAGGCAATTCCAACCCCCAAATTCTCTTGGAAGGAAATAATTACACCTCTTGATTTGAAAGAAGCGGGGAGCAATGTAGATTCTTGGGGAATGTGTCTGGATGTAAAGGGTCTCTGTGGCTTAGAGAAGATGCCACACTATATAGTCGTCGCACTGGCAGGACATGGTGGTGATGCTGTGGGGTACCTTTACTGAAGATCTTATCAACCAGCTGGAGGGAGACGCGTGCTTTTGCCCAAGTGGCTATCACTTTCCGTACTGCATATTCCCAAACTACTTGAGTTCAACATCAATTGTCCCCTCAAAAAGGGAGCTTATATCCCCTGGAGGGTCATTTGGTCCACATATTGGTGTAAATTCAACAGGAGTGTAATAAGGAATCCTTAATGAGTTAGAAATGGGAATCAAATAGAACATGAGTCAGTGCTACTCTAATAGTCTACCATAACTGGAAAATGGGCATTGAATAAATTATATACATACATATACTTTACATTAAATACACAAAATGTAAAAATGTATCTCTCTCTCTCTCTCTCTCTCTCTCTCTCTCTCTCTCTCTCTCTCTCTCTCTCTGTGTGTGTGTGTGTGTGTGTGTGTTTAAAACATATATTACAACCAGTAAAAGTTTGTAGATTACAACAGGGATGTTATCAAGTATATAGCCGACCAACTGAACACCACTTGGGGAATTCCATGGGAAAACAGACTAGCCCTAGATATGATGCTAGCCATAAAAAGAAGAATCTGTGTGATTACAGGTGGTCAGTGTTGAAATTACATTCCTAATAACATGACCCCTGATGGCATTATCGTAAACTCTCTTCAGGGACTAACTCCTTTACCCAATGAGTTAGCTGGAAACTCAGGAATATGGTTTGAAAAATGTAAATGACATCCCTTGTTATAGTCTAAAGTCCTGGGTACAGTTGGATGTGATCCCATGCATAGGAGACTTAGTACAAAATCTATCACATGAAAAGCCCCTACTGTATACTAAAATGACACTAGTGAGTAGCTCAGGTTCAGGGAAATCAGACACTGTTAAGTAAGAGAATGTGCACTGTAAAGGGGGGAGGGGGGAGAAACTGTGGGAAATGTAACAAAACTTAGTATTTTCTATTGAAGAATTAAATAAGACAAAGAAAATGCCATTTTTAAAGAAAAATGGAAAGACATCACTTGGAAGACATCTCTTCCAAGTCAGCATTTTCTTGAAATAAAAATATACGTTCAAAAATATATTTTTTCCTTTGTAACTTTGCTTTTCTGATTGGTCAAGTGCAGCACTAATATGAAGCAGAGCTCTGACCCCTCAGGGTTGGTTACAGGACCCCTTGCATTCAAGTTAAAAACCCAGTGGCCTCCTGTTGGATGTGATTGCTTGCTTGATTTGAAAAACTCTGCACCCTCTACAGAAGCAAAGGGTTAAACCAAAATACTTTGAGTGGTGTGATTCTTTTTCTACAATCCAAGATCCATCTCTAACGTGACTGATCCTGCCCGACTTTAGTGAACATGAAAAAAGTACTCAATGTCTCTGAATTGAAATCTTCACATGTAAAAGAAACAGAATTCCAAGTTCCTACAGGGTTTGTTTAGACAACTGTATACAACGCTGCCAGGCACAGGTATTCTTTCAGGGTAAATGCCACTGCCAACACAGGGAACAACTCCTGTCATGGCTGCATGACCCTCTGCCCCTCTACTCTCTCACTGTTCTATTCACAGCAAGCATGTGCTGGTTCTTCACCGCCTGCTTTGTTGCATGCTTCTGGTCATGTCCTCTCATGTGCACCAGATTGACATGCACAAATGGTTTCAACATTTGTGCCTTCCCTGAGAAGTTAGCAAAACAAGGAAGAAACATGTACTAGTCTTGGCTTGTGAAGAATCAGACTGATAGTAAACCATGTAAGTGGGTGTAACTCTTGTGGTAAATACGGCTTGTCAGCTATGAATCAACTCAATGTGACTAAAGAGAGAATATGTTTCTGAAGTGAAGTTAGGAGAGATATATTTAATTTTGTGTAGCTTTGAGTCATAGAATATGTCAAATGTTTTTTTGCTCTCCTTCGTTCTCTGTGCGTGCCTATGTGCCTGTGTGTGCATATGGGCATTGCTTGTGGGGTTTCATATATGCATAGGTATGTAATATGAGATGAGAGGAAGACCCTGGTTGGCCACTAAAAAATTTTAAAAAATAAAAAGAAAGCAGTTTCTCACCTCTCACTATTCTGATCTTGCCAGGTGGGATAAGTCAGCTATCCAGGGAGTCAGGCAGAGCCAAATAGCTCTGCCTCCCCAGCACTAGGTTTTTACATGGGTTTGGGCCACCTAACTCAGAGTCTTTTCCTTGCAAGGCAAGCTTTTTGCTGCCTGAGCTATCTTCCCAGTCATGTATGTGTTTTTATTACTTAGAAAATACAGTTTGTAAACAAACAAACAAACAAACAAACAAACAAAAAAAAGCAGCACTACAGCCGAGGATGTAGAATGCTTGCGACCTAACGGCTTCATTTAGAAACTATGTTCTTACGTTTAGCTAATGAATAATAAAGGTTCACTGGCTGTGTGGAAAACTGTAAAAACAAATAAAAAATATAGAGAGTCACTTCCTCTTGCCTATTTAATAGGCTGTAAGATTTAAGAGATCATAAAATATTGGAGGCAACACTTTATTTCAGTAAGTGTCAACAGACTAAAAGCTACAGTTGTTATGTTTCAGGTAAAGACCCAAAAAGAGAAAGAGCGTTCTATTATGTATAAATGTTTCGTTCTCCCTTTACCTTGGTTTTCCATCATATAGACACAATCACTAGATCCTCTACTATGCACAAAAGTAAGAACACTTCCCCTTTAAATATGCTTCTGCTGCAGCAGATGTGCCTGGGTGCTTTCACAGCACACTCTTCAGGCCTAAGGTGTTTTTGAGTTATATTGAAGAATGTTAATCTTCACAAAACATAATTATTTTTCTCCTTCTAAACACTAAATCCATCACTCAATGGAACTCATCCCCTGGTGATAAAAAATATCTCAATATCTTATTAAATATTGATGTTTCTTTTCCCTTGCTGAAAGTTATATGTATTCAAAAGAGTTAGTCTTTGTTTCAACTCTGAAATGTGTAAGTCAGCTTTGGAATTCTGTTTCCTTTTTTTGTTTTGTTTTGTTTCTTGTTTTTGTTTTTTCCTTCTTCTGAGGAACAAAAGTGTGTATCCAGGGTCTTGAGGCAAAATATTTATATTTGGGGCTAATTTCTAAGAATGTCTCATATTTTCATCTTTATAAAATATAAATTTGGGGCTGGACAGATGTCTCAGTGGATATTAGTATGGGCTACTCTGGCAGAGGACTTGGGTCCAGTTCCCAGTGTCTACATCAGGCATCTCACTACTGACTGAAACTCCAGTTCCAGGACAGCCAAAACTCTACTCTGGCTTCTGTCAGCACTGCACCCAGAAGATTCACCCAAGCTTATAGAAGCACATATATAGACACGGTTTTAGAAGGAAATAACCCAGAAAACTGAAGCCATGATAATTCCTTTTTACTAAAATGTATGGCCGAATAAATTTGTAATCCAGACTCATTTTATTTGCTGAAAATTTCAATCACATTTTTCATATTTCAGAACAATATAGCAAGCTGGCAAGTATGTCCAATCTTGCCATGGACCACATGTGGCCAAGAATGGTTAAAGATGAGGTTTGAAACAAAAATTTTAATTTACTTTAATAAGTACTATTTTTATTCTATTTATTTATTTATTTTGCAAATTTATAAACTCAGTTGTGTAGTTCTTAAGTGAGAACTTCAAATGCCAGGAGCTTCAATGTCTAAAGAATACATGCAACTTAAAGTATGGCAGTTACATCACAATTAAGGTCACAAATTTCAGAGTTTTTTTTTTTTTTTTTAGAATGTGATGCAGTTTTTCAGTTTTGCAAATTCATAATTCTTTGTAAAACTTTCAGAGTTTCTCTTTGATCAAGAAATCTTAAAATTCATCCAAAAAAGAAAAAAACCCCACTCAGATATCAGAATGCAATCTTTCTGAGATGTGGAAACAATTTAAAGCTTCACAAGAGTACATTTGCAGGAGGATCCAAGATGGCAGTGAGAAGTGTGGACCGTGTTTGGAGGCTCCAGTGAACAATTCAGGGAATTGCACAGATTTCTGAGCCAGGAACACCGAGGTCCGAACATCACGGCAGCGGGAGTGCTCCACGGTTCGGAGGGACCAGGGTGCGGAGGACCTGCACACAGGAGGAGTGTGCATTTTCTCTGATTGGAGCGGCAGCGGCAGCAGCAGAAGCAGCAGCACCAGCGGCACCAGCAGCGGTGGCTGAGGTTTGCAGCTCATAGTCTTCCGGTGGAGGTGATTGGTGTGGTGGCTGGTGGGAGTTGCTGCGAGAGAGGGGACTTGGGGCAGGATTTGGGTCGTGTGGAGCCTTCGGACCCAGACTGGACTCGGCGGACAGTTCGGCCCCAGAGTCCTGGGTACTGGCCCAGCCCAGCAAGCAATTCTGCCCGAGGCACTAACTCAGCTTCGGCCACAGCTCCCCTGCTGTGGCGCAGGCTTAGTTGAGCGCGCAGCTCCACACTAGGCAGCACCTCAGCTCAGCGGCAGCTCCCCTGCGGTGACACAGTCTGGGCGGAGCACTTGGTTTCACCACAGGCACTAACTCAGAGCAGCCGCAGTTCTCCTGCTGTGGCGCAGGCTTGGCCGAGCACTCAGTTCCACCCTAGGTGCCACCTCAGCTCAGCGGCAGCTCCCCTGCAGTGACACAGTCTGGGCAGAGCACTTGGTTCCACCATTGGCGCTAACTCAGAGCAGCCGCAGTTCTCCTGCTGCGGCACAGGCTGGACAGAGCTCTCGGTTCCACCAGCTCTAAGACTCTGTATGGACATAGTGTGCAGTTTGAATCCAGAATTCCTGGCTGAGATTGGTGGTCAGTTCGGGCCCTGAGTCAATAACTGACCACAGCACGCACTTTGGGCCAAAAGGCCCTAGTGGAGCTTGGTGTGTAGTCCCAGCCCAAAAATTCTGGCTGGACCCTGTGTGCATTTTGGGCCCAAAATCCCTAGCTGAGCTTGGCAGACTGTTCAGGCCCTGAGAATCTAGCTGAGTTCTGCCCGTGGTTCGGTCACAGTGCTCCTGGCTGGACTTGGCAGGGAACACAGAAGGCTATGGATACCTTGGCCTGACCCAACGCTCATTCAGAGACCCAGAACAATTGCAGGATCCACAGCAGAGGGGGACTGAGGATCACTGGCTGTGAGAGACCAGAACAACAGGGCTAACCTCCTAACATCCACACCAGTGAAGCTTTGAGCTCGCAGCTTAGGGAAATCGTAAGAAAACAAGTGAATCTATCGTCAGACACCCTCCATTCAACTCTGGAAGCTACCCAACAAAAACAAAGACGGCAAGATGTCTAAAGGACAACGAAAAAGCATACGCAAAAAACCCCAAAACAACATGGCGTCTCCAGTTTCCAGCTATCCCAAAGAAAACCACCCAGAGAACTCAAATACAACGGAAATACAAGAAAATGACCTCAAATCCTTAGTAATGAGGATGATAATGGAGGAAACAAATAAAATTCATAATGAAATGCAGGAAGACGCAGACAAACAGGTGAGAGACATAAAAGAAGCACATAGAGTGGAACTGGAAAAATTGCAGGAAAATGCAAACAACCAGATGAAAGAAATAAGTAAAACGGTTCAAGCTCTGAAGACCTATAAAGAGGCAATGGAAGAAACTCAGGA
Organism: Acomys russatus; assembly: GCF_903995435.1. Lineage (NCBI taxonomy): Eukaryota > Metazoa > Chordata > Mammalia > Rodentia > Muridae > Acomys > Acomys russatus. The sequence goes on from NC_067149.1 coordinate 30,613,130, forward strand.
ATATACAAAAAATCAGATGAAAGAAATCAAAAAATCAGTTCAAGATCTGAAAATGAAAATGGATTCAATGATAAACACACAGACAGAAGAAAAACGAGAACGTGAGACCTCAGAGAAGAAGGCAAGCAACACAGGTGAGCTTTTCTAACAGAATCCAAGAGATGGAAGAACGAATCTCAGGGCTAGAAGATACAATCACAGATATTGAATCAACCATTAAAGAAAATGCCAAATCTGGAAAACTCCTGACACAAAACATCCAAGAAATTAAGGACACCATGAAAAGAAGAAATCTGAGGATAATAGGCATTGAAGAAAGAGAAGACATCAGACTCCAGGGCCCAGAAACTATTCTCAACAAAATCATAGAAGAAAATTTCCCCAATCTAAAGAAAGAGATGCCTATAAACATACAAGAGGCCTACAGAACACCAAATAGAATTGACCAGAAAAGAAAAACTGCCCGCCACATAATAATCAAAACACAAAACATGCAGAACAAAGAAAAAATATTAAAAGCTGCAAGGGAAAAGGGCCAAATAACATTTAATGGTAAACCTATCAGAATTACACCTGACTTCTCAGCAGAGACCATAAAAGCCAGAAGGGCCTGGACAGAGATCCTGCAAACCCTAAGAGACCACAGATGCCAGGCCAGACTACTTTACCCAGAAAAATTATCAATAACCATTGATGGAGAAAACAAAATATTCCATGACAAAAACAAATTCAAACAGTACCTATCCACAAATCCAGCTTTACAGAAGGTGCTAGAAGGAAAACTCCATCCCAAAGAGTCAAGCTACAACCAAAACTACCCAGGAAATAGATAACTATCCCATGGCAAAAATAATACTGCACAAACGCTCGACTGGAAACAACATCAAAATTAAGACCCTTAACAGTCACTGGTCATTAATATCTCTCAACATCAATGGCCTCAATTCTCCAATAAAAAGACACAGACTAACTGAATGGGTACATAAACAAGATCCAACATTCTTCTGCATTCAAAAAACACATCTCACCCATAATGAAAGGCATTACCTCAGGGTAAAAGGTTGGAAAAAAATATTCCAAGCAAATGGTCACAAGAAGCAAGCAGGCGTAGCCATTTTAGTATCGAACAAAATAGACTTTCAACCCAAATTAATCAAAAGGGATGAGGAAGGACACTTCATACTCATCAAAGGTAAAGTCAACCAAGATGACATCACAATTCTGAACATCTATGCTCCCAATACAAGGGCACCCACATTTGTAAAAGATCTCCTAAAAAAGCTTAAACCACACATCGATCCCCACACAATAATAGTGGGAGACTTCAACACCCCACTCTCACTGAAGGATAAGTCATTGAAACAGAAACTAAGCCGAGAAATAACATCATTAACCAATGCCATGGGTCAAATGGATCTAACAGATATCTATAGAACCTTTCACCCAAACAAGAAAGAATACACCTTCTTCTCTGCACCCCATGGAACCTTCTCCAAAATTGATCACATCGTAGGTCACAAAGCAAGCCTCAATAGATACAAGAGGATTGAAATAATACCTTGTATCCTATCAGATCACCATGCTCTTAGGCTGCAATTCAACAACAACAGAAATAACAAAAAGCCTACACGTACGTGGAAACTAAACAACTCTCTGCTAAATGACACCTGGGTCAGGGAAGAAATAAAGAAAGAAATCAAGGAGTTTCTGAAATTCAATGAAAATGAAGAAACAACATACCCAAATTTGTGGGATACATTGAAAGCAGTGCTAAGAGGAAAATTCATAGCACTAAGTGCCTTTAAAAAGAAATTGAAAACATCACACATAAGCATTTTAACAACACAACTGGAAGCCCTAGGAAAAAAAGAAGCAGAAACACCCAAGAGGAGTAGATGCCTGGAAATAATGAAACTCAGGGCTGAAATTAACAAATTAGAAACTAAGAAAACAGTCCAAAGAATCAACAAAACCAAGAGCTGGTTCTTTGAGAAAATCAACAAGATAGACAGACCATTAGCCAAACTAACTAAAAGGCAGAGAGACAGTATTGAAATCAACAAAATCAGAAATGAAAAGGGAGACATAACAACAGACACTGAAGAAATTCAAAGAATCATAAGATCCTACTTTGAAGGCATATACGCCACAAAATTTGAAAATCTAATGGAAATGGATGATTTTCTTGATCAACTTCACTTGCCAAAGTTGAATGAAGAACAGATAAACAAGCTAAATAGTCCCATTTCCCCTACAGAAATAGAAGCAATCATTGATGGTCTCCCAACCAAAAAAAGCCCAGGGCCAGATGGTTTCAGTGCAGAATTCTACCAGACCTTCAAGGGCGAGCTAATACCGATACTCTTCAAGCTACTCCAAAAGATAGAAATGGATGGAAAATTACCAAATTCATTCTATGAGGCCATAGTCTCATTGATACCTAAACCTCACAAAGACTCAACAACGAAAGAGAATTTCAGACCAATTTCTCTTATGAACATAGATGCAAAAATACTAAATAAAATACTTGCAAAACGAATACAGGAACACATCAAAGATATCATTCATCATGACCAAGTAGGCTTCATTCCAGGCATGCAGGGATGGTTTAATATACGGAAATCCATCAATGTAATCCACCATATAAACAATCTGAAAATAAAAAACCACATGATCATCTCCTTGGATGCAGAGAAAGCATTTGATAAAATTCAACACCCATTCATGTTTAAAGTTTTAGAGAGATCGGGGATACAAGGCACTTTCCTCAACATAATAAAGGCTATATACAGCAAGCCAATAGCCAAAATCAAAGTAAATGGTGAGATACTCAAGGAAATTCCTCTAAAATCGGGAACAAGGCAAGGCTGCCCACTCTCTCCATATCTCTTCAATATAGTACTCGAAGTTCTAGCCAGAGCAATAAGACAACAAAAGGAGATCAAGGGTATCCAAATGGGAAAGGAGGAAGTCAAATTATCCCTATTTGCAGATGATATGATAGTGTACATAAGTGACCCTCAAAATTCCACCAGAGAACTCCTAAAGCTGATAAACACCTTCAGCAAATTGGCTGGATACAAAATTAACTCAAAACAGTCTGTAGCCTTCCTATACACAAATGACAAGCTTGCAGAGGAAGAAATTAGGAAAACCACACCCTTCACATTAGCCACAAGCAATATAAAATATCTAGGAGTTACCCTAACTAAGCAAGTGAAGGACTTGTATGAAAAAAATTTCAAAACTCTGAAGAAAGAGATTGAAGATGACCTGAGAAGATGGCATGATCTTCCTTGCTCATGGATCGGGAGAATTAACATAGTAAAAATGGCCATCCTACCAAAAGCAATCTACAGATTCAATGCAATCCCTATCAAAATACCTACACAGTTTTTTAAAGATATTGAAAGTTCAATTCTGAACTTCATATGGAAAAACAAAAAACCCAGAATAGCTAAAACAATCTTGTACAATAAAAGGTGCTCCGGAGGAATCTCCATACCTGATCTCAAACTGTACTATAAAGCAATAGTACTTAAAACAGCATGGTACTGGCACAGCAACAGGCTGGTTGATCGGTGGAATCGAATCAAAGACCCAGATATGAATCCACACACATATGGTCATTTGATTTTTGACAAAGAAGCCAAATCCATTCAATCGAAAAAGGATAGCATCTTCAACAAATGGTGCTGGTCTAACTGGAGGTCTATGTGTAAAAAAATGAAACTGGACCCATATTTGTCATCTTGCACAAAACTCAAATCCAAGTGGATTAAAGACCTCAACATAAAACCAGAGACACTAAGCCACTTAGAGGAAAAAGTGGGAAAGAGCCTGGAACATATTGGCACAGGAGACAACTTCCTGAACAGAACACCAACGGCCCAGGCCTTAATGTCAACCATTAATAAATGGGACCTCATGAGGCTGAGAAGCTTCTGTAAGGCAGGAGACACTGTCAAGAGAACAAAGCGACAGCCTACAGACTGGGAAAAAATCTTCACCAACCCTACATCTGACAAAGGTCTAATATCCAAAATATATAAAGAACTCAAGAAATTAAACACCACCAAACCGAATAACCCAATTGAGAAATGGGGCTTGGAACTAAACAGAGAATTCTCAACAGAGGAGTATTAAATGGCTGAGAAACACTTAAAGAAATGCTCAACTTCCTTAGTCATCAGGGAAATGCAAATCAAAACAACTCTGAGATTCCATCTTACACCCATCAGAATGGCTAAGATCAAAAACTCAAGCGACACCACATGCTGGCAAGGATGTGGGGAGAGAGGAACACTCCTTCATTGCTGGTGGGAATGCAAACTAGTATAGCCACTTTGGAAATCTATCTGGTGCTATCTCAGAAAAATGGGAATAGGGCTTCCTCAAGACCCAGCTATTCCACTCCTTGGAATATACCCAGAAGATGCTCCAGCACACAACAAGAAACTTTGCTCAGCCATGTTCATAGCAGCCTTATTCATAATAGCCAGAACATGGAAACAGCCTAAGTGTCCCTCAGTAGAAGAGTGGATAAAGAAACTGTGGTACATATACACTATGGAATACTTCTCAGCTATTAAAAACAAGGAATTCCCGAAATTTGTGGATAAATGGATTGAGCTAGAAATGATCATAATGAGTGAGTTAACCCAGAAGCAGAAAGAATCAAATGGTATATACTCACTTATATCTGCATACTAGCCCAAGGGGCATGTCCCACGAAAGCCTTCACTTACCAGGAAACTGGGACAGAGGGGAGGGCATCCTATTGGGACCCTAAATGAGAGACGCAAGGGAGAATAGCCAAATAAAAGGATACAGAGGGTCCTAGAAACCTACAAGTAGAACAATATGATAGGCAGATTTGGGCCCAGGGGTCCCGATCAAACTAAGACACCAGCCAAGGACAATACAGGAGGTAAATTGTAAACCCCTTCCCAGATCTAGCCAATGGTCAGAATAATCTCCACAGTTGAGTGGAGAGTGGGATATGACTTTCTCATGTTCTCTGGTGCCTCACATTTGACCATGTCCCCTGGAGGGGGAGACCTGGTGGCACTCAGAGGAAGGACAGCAGGTTGCCAAGAAGAGACTTGATACCCTATGAGAATATACAGGGGGAGGTAATCCCCCTCAGGAACAGTCATAGGGGAGGGGAATAATGGAATAATGGGGGGGAGGGAGGAATGGGAGGATACAAGGGATGGGATAAACATTGAGATGTAACAAGAATAAATTAATAAAATTAAAAAAAAAAGAGTGCATTTGCATATGCAGATCCCACTCTGGAAGCCTCAGCCTAAGGATCTGGAGTAACCATGGCTCTTGGGGCTGCACACAGCAGAATTTCAATCATATAACATTTACCTTGGGCTTCAGAAGCAAGCTGACCTTGTTTCTTTAGCTTGTGGTAAATGTCGTAGGATTAAGCACCTCTGCATAATCATGTTGTAACACACTTGAATGATCTTACAAGGTTATTGTCAGCCAGCAGTGCTCAAATGCTCCCGGTACATGGGCTAGGATTTGCTGTCTGTGATCCATAAGTTTGACAGAGTTTGCCACTCCTCACCTCAGGAGCCGGTTGCTTCTCAGTGACTGCACACTCCTGAACCAGACTCTCTGTGGAAACTAGCACCTGATCAGATATTACAAATGATTACTTGCAGAGCTACATTTAGGGATTCTAGCTTTCTGGCCTACCTGAGCAGGTGTGTATTTGGCTCATATACTTTTTATAAATCTTTTAACTCCTCTCCACAACAGAAAACTACAAATAAAATAAGGGGAATGAGAAAACTGGGTCAATCTTGATGTGATAGAGGAAGGAGTTAAATGCAGATTGCTGCATGAAGACAACTTTTTTAGGGCAGCTAAGCACTTGGGGACAAGTGGTCCCTGTAATTTTACTATGTGGTATAAGTAAACATCTCAAAATGCATAATCTCTGTTTCTAAACAATAAGCACTCCAAATGTTACATACAAGAGTGTGAAACAACAAGAGGCAAACATATATGCACCACTGGCCTCAAAAACAATGAAGAAGCTGGTGAGGTGGGAGCAAAGAATAGAGAGACTTCTGTGGGGCGGAGTGGGGGTCTTATCACAAGTTCACATATTACGTTAAGCACAAAAGCCTGCCTTTTCAAGATTTCATGGTAATATATAAGCAATAAAAGCTCCACTTCCTAGTGACCATGTTTGTTCTCAAAATTCTAACATCTAGCGTCACATCACAATTGATAAAGTATTCACATTAGTTTACTGAATAGAGTAATCAAATTCAACTCATCAACCTACACATAGGCAACCTCCATGTCCTCTTCAATGCCAATAGGAAAATGCAAAACAATGCCCTACTGTTTTCATATGCTGAACTATGTATGATTCATTTGCCATCCCTGTTATGATTAGATATGACAACCCATTACACAGAATCACACTAGTATGGTCTAATGCAGTGAATACAAACAGACATATTTTACTATGATTTAAGACAATGAGGTTTGCCAATTTAACTTGGTTACAAAATTACTTCCAATACTTTGAAACTGAAACTAACATACTTAAATAATAAAGCAAATGGTATTGGGATAGTTAAAAAAAATTGCAAGATATAATTATCCTCACAGTGGATAATGTGAAATAATTGTTCTCTGAGCTATTGACTTTATCATACCAAATCCGAGCTGCAAAACACAAGCATAAATAACAAGTTGGAAAACAATGAATTCTACATTTTGGGCCACAGGATAAAACAAAACAAAAAGAATCAAATAACAACAGAATCTTTGGGGGTTTGGAGTTGTGTTTGGGAAATAAGCCCATGCTGAACACTTGTTAAATCAACGGGTGATCCTTTATTTAGGCTTTGACAGAAAATTTGGTAATGTAATCACAGAAGCAATTTGTGGTTTTAGAAGCAGCTTTCAAGTTAATAAGCAAATGCATTTGTGTTCATTGCAGTGTTTGTTACTGTGTTTACTGAAGTGATGAGAATAATTGCAGCCCTTGAAAGAATGAATGTATGAATTTACATATTCAATACTTTATCCAAAAATAACTATTTAGACCTCAGAAATAACTGAAATGAGTTAAGTTGAGATTCTATGCATTTTGTTAAAAATATTGTGTGGAAACTGTTTTATGATGCAGATTCCTGTTTCTCTAATACACATTAAATATTAATATAGATACACACACTAAAGATTGGTGGTATAGGCAATGAAAGTAGTTGTTGGGCGCAAAATGGTTAATCTCGTTCAAATCCATCAGTGACTGTCTCTACACTATCTCAAGGAATTAAGCAACATGAGTGAAGGATTTTCCTTCCCAGTATAAAATTTAAATATTCTGATGAGTTTCCATATTGTCCTCTGAAAATGCTTCTTGTCATGCAATTCAGACACACACACACACACACACACACACACACACACACACACACACACACACACACACAAAATAAGAACATCCTATGCCCCAAACCTCAGTGAGTGGTTAACATGAAAAAGTGACCCTCTTAATTTAATTTAATTTTAATCAATATGACTCATATCCCCTCTTCTTGTCCTACTTAAAAAACGTATGACAAAACCCCCAAAAACACAGGTGATTTATTAGGTTGCATGATGCTTTTAATATCCAAAATCAAGCCTTTCATTTCCTTTGAATATTGACTTCTCAAAATATTGGCTACGCTTTTATTTCACAATTTCCTTCATTTTTCTTTTTTCAATGACCAGAGGCAATTGATGGTACTACAAGAAAGATGAACTCTTTTTTTTATAGGTGGTGAGGCTACCAGAAGGCTTGAGTTCCTACAGGCAATCTTGGATACCTCAAGGCATACTATCTTAAAATGGAGCCAACAAATAAGACTTAATCCAAACCATAATGTGTAGAAAAGAACCAATTATCTAGCACTTTGAAGCTGAAGTTGTGCTAAGGTTTTCGGTATTCATGAGTTCTGAACTAGCCTTATAAATCCCCTTTTTTTAAAATGCAGGTTTCATGATGGATCTTTTTCCAGCCACTAAGTGTGCCCTTACTGTTGGATAGGCAGCTACAGTAAACATCACTACCCTGGAAGAGTGACATCCTGACAGTAAGATCACAATATCCTGTAGAGTACAGGAATGTCAAGGTGCCATAGGCAGGCACAGTACTGTAGGGAGGACAAGAGAGGAGGTTGCCAGGAAGATTTTTTTCCTGGGCAAGATGGCGGGTACAGCCTTGTTTTAAACACCTTTTGTGGTTATCTCACTATTAGCCTCAGAAAGTAGAGATATAATGATATGTTTTAGTATTTTACAACCACTTCAGTAAATTTTTCATTGCTCATGGTGACTAATTATAAGCCCAGGGGCCAGAGCTCTGTAGCTAGAGAACTTAGGACGTCAGAGATAAGCCTAAGGATCCAGTTTTGGAAAACTGCCAGAACTGATGATAATGTAGGTAAGGGTCATGAGAACATAGAGGAATAATAGCTTTTATTTGACTTGGGTATAAATATAGGTAATAGTGACACCAGATCTTATGTGGTAATAGGAACTATGCAAGGGTATAATGCATAAACAAAGATTACACTTAAAATATGTAATTTATCATGTGATTTTGTAGGTAATAAATATTAGATAGTATATAAATTACATATGCAATATTTGCTATATATCATCTGTGTACTTATAATCTCTAATGAAATATAACCGTATATGCATAGATTGTATACCATCTACATATCACATAGATACACAAACTAATATAATGCTACGAAACGTTTAGGACTCTGTGTGTGCACATATGCACAGAGTAGTAAACTTAAATATCCTCTCTTTACATCCTTCTTTGAATAAATGTTAGAGAATTAGTACATTACTTTATTTCCATTTCTTTTTATACTAAGCACAATTATTTGACTTTCAATAATTTAAACACTTGTAGAGTGTAGGCTCATCCCATGAAATCCTGTTTAAAGAAATAAGAAAAGTCTCCACTTACAGGAAAATTTACCTTAGCGCTTATACTTTCAAGATTCCTCACATTGTACTTCTTTAAAACATCTTACCTTTTGAAAGAGCTCAATAAGAAGGCTATTCTGTTGGTTCTCTTGGAACCAAAATGGAAGACATGTGAAAAAATGTGGTAAAGCCCCGGATAGGGATGGACCAGTGAGTGGCATAATGTAGGATAGCTTTGAAACATTGACATCACATCCATGCTCTCCATGGATGTAACAACTAGCCTTGTGTTTTCACAAAGCACTTGAAATGGCGTTTATGTGACTGACAAACTGATTTTTTTTTTACTTAAAATTGCATGTTTCCATGGATATAAATGATAAAAAAATACATAGATCCCTAAGAGCCACTTTCAGCATTAGGACTTTTCCCCACCCCCAGACTATAGTATGCATAAAAAGCAAAGAAGAGATGATGCTTAAGCTGGATAGATTGTGGACACTAGTGATGGTCCAATCCATGTGGTAGGCTTATAGCTGAATTATGAATTACCAGTAACTACCCACTGCATCTACAAACCCTTTGGGCAGCCCCATTTCATTTGACTTTGTTACTTGCCTGGTGTGTGTGTGTGTGTGTGTGTGTGTGTGTGTGTGCACACGCACTCCAATTGAACCTATATCTGTGGCTCTTTAAGTACAGAATGATCTGAGTGGATATGGCAAAGATCCTTCCATGTGGATGCCTTCGTCCAATGTTAGTCATTTGGAGCCCAAAGAAGAAATAAGAGAAAAATTCTTTACATTAAAAAACTATGCATTAATACTTCCTTAAGGTAACCTCTTTCAGCACCATTGGCAATTACAGTCAGTCTGAATACTAATTAACCTTTAAATATGGGCTTTAGGGTGCAGGCTGGGAAATGTAAGAGAAAGAATAAAATTCTCAATTAGACCTTTATAGGAGTAATTTCTCAGGAGAATTTCTGAACTTTTGGATTTCTAATATGACCAATTAAGAGTTATATTTACCCAAAGGGAAAATAACAGAAACAGGATCTCTCATGGGGCGACTTTGCTCCAGTCTCCAGGAGTCTTTGTGCTTTTAAAGGACAAACTTGCATAGGACTCTTAAGCTTTGTTCCTTATCTGCAGAAACATGACTGGGTCACCCTCACTGAGTGATTTCACAGGAGTCCCTCAAATTTTCTCCTTGCTCCCTATCCAGCTTGCTATTTTTCCACCTATCCATTTATAATTATATGATATAATAATACTTTATTTTGTTCTTATGCTGCATGTAAACTATAATTTCTAAAGAATATTAAAAATAATGAACAGGTGTGTTTTTCTGAATCATTCTATGATAGTAAGGTATTCTCACTTAACGGATTATTAAAGGCAAAAGTTGGATGGGGGACAGAGTTATTTATATGGCTTCCATTATTCTACACTTTCTAATCATATGCATCTTATTTATTCTATAGATCACACACACACACACACACACACACACACACACACACACACACACACACACTGACTTTAGGAGTTGTTGCTGTTATAGGAAAATCTAATGTCTCTCAGAATGCAGAGTCCAATATATTCCTAGACTTCAGTTTGCAGTAATTATAAACTGTTAGCAAAAGTGAAATTTCATATAGTTTCCAAATCTTTAGTTTAGAAAATCTTTAAAGCTATGATAAAAGTGTCTGTTCTATTTGGCTAGCAAGCAAAGACTTTGACACATTAGGTAGCATGTTAAACTTCTTCATTTATAAAATACTCTTAACAACAAATCATTAAAAGCCATGTTTTTCCTTTCCTCAGTTATAGATTTTGCTTGAACTGCAACATAACAAATTCTATACTGGTATTTCAGGGTATACAATAAAGCAGGATGGCCACTATCAACTGACAAAAGTTGTTCTACAAAATTTTGTACATACAATTAATAGTTTTACATTTAGACTTCACAGTAATGCAGTGAATACCTAGTATACAAGATACAATTGTAACAAAAGATTTATAGGTTTTCAAGTTCAAGACATCTGGCTATTTGATAACATTCTATAAACATAATTAATCTTCTCATTTGTAAATACATTCCTCTGTGACAACAACTTGTTTCTTGACAGTTTCTTCAATAAATACATATATCACCAAATAATTCATAAGATAAGTATGAGGGTACACGCCATCAAAAACAGAAAATTAACCTGAATGCTTCTCACTCCCATGGATTTATCATCATATTTAGAGCTCTATATATAAAAGTATTCTTCTGTTATGGGTAGAACTTGTCTTTATATTGTGACAGACATCCTTAGAAAAGTGTGAGAAGCAGTACTTCCAGGAGAGAATCTTCATCAAATGATCTATTCACTGCCCCCTCAAAGAAATATTTCCATATGTTGCATGTATTACCAACCAATTCACCTAATTAGTTCATGAAATCATTTCTTGTTTTCTTAATGCCTTTCTTGTTTCTATAGTAAGAAGTAGGAGCAGAGTAGAGGCTTCTCTGTATCCTCAGTTCTGCTAATTGGGACCAGTTAACATCAAAGTTTAATGCATATTTTGTACAGTGTACACAGTAGGTGCTCCTTAAGTACACTATTTGCATATTGAAAAGACTGACCTTGATTACATTCAGGTGCATAAATCTGAATGTCTTTTTCTAAAGTAAGCCTGATCCACTTTAACAAGAATTGTTGGCGTTTATTATTTATATGGCTTCAGAGAACACTCGAGGGTCAATAAGATCTTAATGATGACTCTGAACCTGTAGGCTTCTATTAATGTAGGAGGAAGGGTACTTCTTCTGCAAAGTACGGGAACTGTATAAATAGTTTTGATGCAGATATTAGCAAGCACTTGGAGGTACATGCTACTGTGAAGGTAGCTGGAGCACCCCACTTCAGCCACTTCTATGGAAGCAGTGTATGCTAATTATAAATAATTCATCTCTTCATTAAATTGGGTGCCTTAAGTATCCATGAGTAAAAATTTTAATCTTTTGGTATTCAATCAAGTAAATATTCATCCTGTCACATGATCATGATCATTTTTCAAATGTTGACATTTAATCTTAAGGTTAAATTTCAACTTTTTCTTCTTCAATTATGTACTCTGTTTTGTGACAGTTGAAAGTTTCAGTGAACAGTTATATTTTTACACATTCTTAAAAGTGAAGATTTTAAGATGATATTCAAAATCTTCTAAAAAGGAATATATTTTCTCTTCAAAATAACTTAAATTACTTTAAAAGTATATTTCATGCTTCTACATTTAATGAACTTCTGAAAACATATCCAGTATAAGCAAAGAAACAAGAGATAATGATATATTTTAAAAGCATGGCTTAAACACACTTAATTTCACCCAATGATAAGTGTGTTCTTGAGGTCTCTATAACTTAACTTGTCATCTATAAACTTTATAAGTTAAATCGAACTATGTTAGTGAAAAAAAATGAAGCATACTCAAAAATTCCTCCTATGTTTTCCTTTAATTCAGACATGTTGCCTTAAAGGTACAAATGTTCATGGAATTGGTTCAGTGGAACACACCACACCACTATAACACCATGTGTCTGACACTCTTTACATGGCAGAATATATAGAAGCAAAATTAATTACAGTTGCTACATTCTTTCTCTACATGCCCAAACACCCCACAGTACCTGTAATGAGGTGAAGGGTTGCCTCTTGCTTCACAATGTAAAGTTATTTTTTGATCCTCTGAGCCAACAGGGAAAACACTGTTGCTGGGTTCTTTGATAAACACGGGGCCTTGTAAAAGGAGCTCACCTGTGTAGAGGAATGAGAAATGAGAATAATAAGTGAAAAATCTTATAGAGGGTGCAGTCTGGAATGGAAGGCGACAAAGAGCAAGTATGTCACTACTCCCCAGCTAGTAGCACACTCTGTGAATATTGCTTGATTAAAGACTACCTGTCAACCTATCCTCAACAGAGAGCGAGCACCTCGAGAGGCAGGAAACCACAAGGCATGGCACCATAGCAATAACATCACTTCAGTCTGTAAATAAAGCTGTGGTATTTACTATCCACAACAATGCCCTTACACCATACACATGTGTTCTTTGGAGAGTAAATTAATCACTGGAAATCTTTTCTATTAAATATGTCTCTTTGCAAAACCAAAGCTGAAATGGAAACGCATCACTTTTCTGATAACATTTCAAGCATAGGCACAGCTCAAGGCTGTCTGTGTTTATTTTGCCACATCCAATGTAAAATTTTCCAGGGTTCACTGAGATTTTCATATTCTTCATATTCTTTGTAGCATATGACATAGAAGGATCAAGTGCCTTTCAAAAACTGCTTCTACTTTAGGAAAACTGGAACAGTTTCTGGAGGGAACTGTCACATTCACATGTATGCAAACAAAACCCTATCTGATTATAATAGGTGTTGGAAAAGGAGAGAGAATGCTATCAAAAAAAAAAAAAAAAGTTATGCAACCAAAATTGTATAACCATTGCTAGAACATTTTAAAAAACAATTTAACAGAAATAATTGCTTAAAAGGAACTCTTTACTCTCCCCTCTTGGAATGCTCTGCTGAACTGAAAAGGAGCCTCCACTGAAGTAGGAAGGGTAAAATGAAGAAAAAGACTAAGAGAGTCCATGAAATATGAGACTGAAATAATGAGAATGAATATTTGTAAAGCCAATGAAAAGAACTTGCAGTTTTATATACTTCAGTTGCAATACACAAAAATTTGTCACAACAATGTAAATCATAAACTTACAACACAAAAAACACAACAATCATTGAGGTGAAGGACATGTCAGTAACTAGGCTTCAGTTAAGTCCTCAGTACCCAGGTGTGGTATCTAATCACCAAGAGGACCATAGTTTTGTCCAGCAGACAGAAGGAGAAAGCCACTATAATAATGGTTAGGTGACATAAGCCTGTTCAGAATGTCAATGAATAGTCTAGAAGAAGTTACTGCAGGACCAGGTAAAGAAATATCTCTGACATTTTGGTAAAGTATTTGGTGTCCTAATTCTAGGAACTGCCGTAGGTTTTCTTGAAACAATGCATGCCATAGCTAATCAGTGTGTTTTTGTTTGGAGTGGTAAATTAGGCACATTTCAGTTTTTGTGATAAGATACTATGACAAGAGCAACTGAAGAAAGAAAATGTTCTCTTTGGCTCATGGTTCATGAGAGATAAGTGTCCATGATAGGGGAGAAGTGTGGTGACAAGCAGCAGGCATGTTGGCTGGGGCAGGAAGTTGAAAGAGATCACATCCTCCACCATAAGCACAAATCAGAGAGACTGGACTCAATACAGGAAATATCCCTCTCCAGTAATCTATTTCTTGTCGAAAGGCCACACCTTCCAAACCTTCCCAACAGAGCTACCAACTGGGGGCCAAGTGGTCAAATATCTGAGCCTATGAGGGACATTCTTATCCAAACAACTACAAAAGAGGACGGCTATACTGGACATCTAAATTAGGCTAGCCAATATCTGTCTTGGAAATTGGCCACAGCAGAATGACCAACCATATGATTATATGTGAAAGAGTTTAGTCTTAGGACATCAAATTGATCGTGAGAACGAATTCAGCCCCTTATATAATCATTAGTCACGCCAGTATAACAAAGCCTCAGAGCCATTCATGATACTACATCTAATTTTTTTCTGGTAGCAATACTACAGACATTAAAGTTGTACCTATAATTTTGACTTAGTTCAAGAAAACGATAGATACTAAAGTCCACTAAAGAAGAAGAGATACCAGATACTGTCTTCTTAGAAGGTTCTAATATTAATTACTTATTGTGATCAGGTTACAGTATGCTTCTGGCAAAGATTAAGTAGAATACACCCAGATGCGACTGACCAGGAAAACTTCTTACCATAATACATGTAACTACTGCCAATATACTACAGACAGAGTCAAATTTCAGTGGTTTTGCCTATGTTTTCAAGTTTACTGTTATACGGAAGCAGCATGTAGTTTATAGAAGTCGGAAGAGTCTGATCTTTTATGAAGCTGAGCTCTAGCACCAAGCCTTAGGTTTGAGGTAGAAGTATAATCCCAACATTAAACAACGTATCCTATATCTTATTCCTATGCCAGGATGTTCAGTGGAATGGTGTGCTGGGATGTTGTCAACTTAAAGCGAGTTTGCCAGGATCAGACATCCACTCGGCATAGGTCAATGAGTACCTTCGTGACTGCATCTAAGTTGGTGCTGTACCATATCTCTTAGAAAGTGCTACACCTTCAACATTAGTCTGGGCTGCATAAATAGTTCAGGTGAATGAAATATTTGTAACACTACTTCTGTGTTGGGCAAGTCCCATTTTTAAAGTGGGTGGACATTAAAATAAATTTTAAGTCTCAGTCTTACCTTCCTACCTTGGATATTATTTGTTCTCCAAACCAGTGAGATGCAGAGAGGGTAAGTAACTACAGGAATGGCAACAGTGATTCTTGGTGAGAGACTTCGTGTCAGACACCAATCTTCATGATTTTGCTTTGTGTCTACCTCCAAGAAACCACTCTGTTAAAAATACAGTCAGGCAGCAATTATCCCTTAGCTTACTCTGTCAACTCTGGTGTTTGGTGGTGGCACTGGAAATAAGGGCTTAGAGAACATGACCATCAGGTCTGAAATTTAAAGATTCTGGATGCATTCAGGACTGTTGGTGGCCATGTAGAAGATTCCAAATCTATAAAATAATAAATAGAAAGTAATAGCCTAGTGTGACAGGTTAGTCCATGCTTCAGGCTCAGACAACAGAGGAAAGCTTCTTGATCTCTTTGCTTTTGAATGAAATGGGTGGTAAAGGATCCTGGGATATGCTGTTCTAATCTCCTGCTGGCAATAGAAACATAAGAGAAGCACGTTCTGGCCTTCACTAGCCATCAAGGCATTATTCAGCATTTTCTTCAATGAATTCTGATCCTCAAAAGGATATATCCTTTATTCACATAGGTATTCATAACAATGTAAAGGAACCTGATGTAAAACAGAAGGTAGCCTCTTGCCTGATTAAATGTATTCGATATAACATTTAGATTGATGCTGAACTTGGCTTCTTGTGGCAGGAACATTTCTTTGATATGTTATCCTGCTTGCAAAGCCCCATTTTTAGCTTTACAACTTAACATAAAGGATATATACTGCTGCTGAATAGAACTAATAAGTCCAAAAGTCCAATCCTAGGCGTTCTCCCTCCCCATCTCTTGCACATAACAACCCCAGGCAACTAGGAATAACTGCCTTTGAATGTAAATACATGCTTTATGGGCTCCTAAGATGATGTCATATAAAAGTCAAACTGTACTCAATCAATTCTAATGGTCACACGTCATAGAACTTTTATGAAGACTGTCAACGAGAAACAGACAAGGGAGTGGATGCTGTTGCATTTCCTTCACTAAAAGAAATGAAGTCCCCAAGGAGAGTCAATGTTACCTCCCAATTCCTAAGGGAAAGGAGTGTATATCCCATTTCTGCCCTGCTGTTTTATATCATATCTACATGAGGGAAAAGACAGTGGTGCAATTTAATGAAGAGAGAAAGTCCCCAAGGTAGCCAAGGAGGCGACACTACCAAAGGCAGAATTCAAGAGAAATGTGTCAAGATCACAGGATTCCATTTTCTTCCAAGATTCCAGCCCTCCACAGAACAGAATGAATGCTGGCTTTGGTTAAAGAGAGTCAAAGAGTATGTTGCCAATTAGATGAGCTCTGTTCTGGGCTATATTACTCTACAGAAAAAATAAAATAAAATAAAGATGAAGACAGTTTATAGCTGTAAGATACTCTCCAGGTACTTGTAGTATACAACTATAAAAAATAAAAAGTGACAAAAATAAATTTATTAATATTATTTCAAGGTTAAAAGAGGATAAACTAGGAAATCTTAGTATAACGAATGTCTGTGATAGAGACTTGCATGTAAAATACATGCAACATGTAAAAAGCTCCCCAGGATGGACAAGGTCTTGCACTCAGTTGGCCTATGGTATCTGCTATGTCCATATTCTAATGCTGTAAGCCTAAGAGCAAGATAGCTTCAGGGTTGATTCCTTCTGAGGGCCACAAAGGAAGGATCTATGCTGCATCTTTACCTGGCATTGCACATAGCTCTTCTTATCTTCTCTGTGTTGCTCTCTCTCAAGCCCAAACTCCTCTCTTTTACCAGGATGTCATTTGTGATAACTGGATCACAGCCTTACAACTCAACCATAATTATTGGCAAGAAGAGTAATGTCACCTGGCAAAAAGGTCCCATTATTAGGTACTTATGGTGAGCACTTCTTATACATTGTGCATTGTGGGACAACAGATCCAGTGCATGACAATAAAATAGAGAAGGTTAGATCACAGCATCAAAAAGAAAAGAAGAAAAGAGCATTGTTTTTAAGTTGACAACTTCTACCCTGGCTATTTAGCTTTTATAAAGAATTTTTAGTTTTACAACTTAAAATAAAGGATATATAATGTTGCTGAATAGAACTAATAAGTCCAAAAATCCAGAAGGGAGTGATGGAAACTGACATTATCATTTAGACACTATGAGGAGATATACATATGTGTGTACATTTATTCATGGGCATACATACATACATGTGTCTATATTTATGTATATGTATATGTATATATTTATATATATATATATGAACACATATGTTTAATATGTATATTGTAACCAACAGAGTGGAATAAAGGAAAATGGCAATGCAGCATTTTTAAGATGAGGAATATGATAAAGAAAAAGGAAACCACTTTCAGGATTAACTTATTTGTCTACTTCCCACATGAGGAAATGTTAGAAAACAATTAGATTAATGGGAAAGTGCTGCAGTGTAGCACGCACTGTGCATGACAGTTTGGAAACCTGGCACCAATATAAAGCAGAAAGTCTTTAAACTGCTAAATTAACTGTGTAGTACTTCAATCCTTACGTTCTTGTGTGTCCATTAACAGGAAGACAGAAACGCATGTGAAATAACACACAACAATTAGGGAATTGGAATTGAAAAGGACCAGTTAATTTTATGCATGCTAGAAATAAATGTTCAAGTTAAAATAAGCTTTCTTGACACATGACCCCCCCCATTTTTTTTAGCCAAGAACTACTTTAATCTTTTAATTGCAGTTTATTGAAGTAAGGGAAACAATATTACTAAGCCTTTTATTCATAACAGTTTATGCTAAGGATATACTCGGATTCTGGTAGTCTGCCCTACTAAAATGATGAAAGGTCTCGTCAATTTCTATGGATTGATACTCAGTCTGAAGAATGGTGATGTAGAGTAAAAGACCATGGATGATTTCTCTGAATAGCCCATCATGGTATTATTTTAATTCAATAGCTATTTCTGACTGTGGAAAGGTTCTTTACAATTGAGAGAAAGGGATGCTCATCAATGCAGAATTATAGTGCAAGATGTAAATAAAGAATTTGGAGGGACAACAGATTGAAAAAAAAGATGGTTGAGGCTTTTGACAATATCAAAGTTTTTTTTATAATACTCTGGGGCTTTATTTAAATTCTTGCCATTGTCTTATATCTGTGATCTCCAGTATTTCTGATCCCCCTGACACCCTCCTACAATTTCCAGGAATGAATTATCCCTTTCTTGCTGTATGGTTTAACAGCAATTTCAACTTAAAAAAAAAAAGCCCTATTGTGAGATATTGTGTATGATACACCAGGAGAGCTCACCCATGGTCTATGGATTAGAAAGGAAACAGAAACGTTCACTTTCTCTATCACACCAGTCTTCGCTGACGATCTTTGCAATGTTCATCACAAGATTCTCACATCATGTGGGAAAAGCTCATTAATCAGGTCCTCCTGAGACAAGTCTTTAGAATTTTACTGTCAAAGATTTTAATAGTGATGATTACATTTGTGGTTGTGTTTTTTTTTTTTTTTAACAACTTTGGATCAAAGCCTTGGGGGCCTACACACTATTCCCTTTCTGTATTTTAGAAATATTTTCTATCAGACTCTAGTTCAAGGTCACTGTTTCTATGAAAACATAATTATACAGAAAAGAATTCCTATTATAAATTGCTGGTGTTAGATAAATGATTAAGAGGACATTCCATCTGGTGGCTACATTTTGCTGTATTTTTGCAGCTGTAAGCTATACTAGAAAGGAATATCAGGTCAAGTCAGCAGAAGGCAGTATTTGGTGTGTAGTGATCTAACTATCTGTTTAAAATGCTAACCTAGGAGAGTACATACATGTGCACAAGGAGGACAGAGAGGCATGTCTGATGTCCTGCTTCGTCATTTGATCTTTCTCCTTTCTCCTGTGAGACAGCATCTCTCACTGAACCTCGCTGTTCTCCCGCCTGTGTGCCAACCCCATGCATGGAGGCTACAGCCACACCTGGAGTGTAACTTAGTTTTGCATTAATACTGAGATCTGACCTCAGATCCTCATGCATACACAGGGAGCACTCTTACATGCTGAGCCATTCTCCTTGCCTTAAAATAAAATTACTTTCCCTCATCTCACATTTTTTTCACAAGTAGACACCTGCTTTCTTATTTTTCTATTCCTTATGGGGATTAAACTGTTCTCTATATTTTAGGGTAAAATGAAGATATGAGGAACAGTGACATGGAAGGCAGCCTTTCCCATACTATATCTGCAACCAGTCAGAGCAGGGTTTCTCAAAATGCCTAGACTCCCCTGCTTCGAGGCTTTTAAGTGGTCCATGATTCAAAGTTGACTTCAATAGGAGTTACTGTATATAGAATAGTCAATTACATGCAGCAAACCACACAACTCATAAAATATTTTCCCCAAAATAATACAAATCCTTAAATCATTCTAGGCAGTGTTTTTTTTCTTTATATTCAACCCCACTATATTCTATTCCACGCAACCAGCTTTATCATGCTCTACTTCTTAATGCTAGATACAAATTAATATCACCAGTCACCAATATGTTCCTTTATTATGTATGTAAGTACAGAGTGTGTGTGTGATGTTTGCATATACACATATATACACACAAATACACACACATGTGGCATGTGTAGATGTCAAAGGACACTGGTCACACTGCTCTATCACTCTGTCTTATACCTTTAGACAGGGTCTCTCACTGAACTCAGATTTACACTATAGAAAGCCCATGATTCTCCTTGCCCTAAGTACGTACAATTCTGGAGTTACAGGGGTATGTGGGCTATGCCTGGTGCTGAGACCTAATTCAAACTTTCAGGCAAGTAGTCTTATACACCAAGCCATGTCTCTTCTCCATCATTGATAATGCTCTCATTCCCAGTTTGACAGGCTCTGCTCCAGACACATGCTTTTCTTGCTTACATTATATATTGCCAATTATTATTGGTTTTTAGGGGAATGAATGATATTGCCAGGTATTTTCTACCTTTATTTATAGATGAATAAAACCAATCATAGCAACGGATAAAAATATTAAACCATCTACAATTTGAAAATGGTCTCTCAGATCCCAAAAGATAAGAATCTTTTCTAAACCCACTGGCCTCTTGTCTCCTAGGTGGTCCTATGGAGAAAAGAAGAAATGTTGTGGGTTCTCACAAAGCTGTCACATAAATAGTCACATTATATTTTATTGTGACACATAGGAGTCTCAGTGCTGCATAGTATGTAGCTGTCTCTCTTTCATACGTTCTTGGTTGATGAGTGTGCATGTTCTTAAGTGTCAATGTCACCCACTGACTACTAAGCCCCAGGTGAGACACTGCATTTATTTATATATCTGACTTGAAGTCCACACGAAGCCACCAGAATAAAACTTGTCTTTAAAAAATTATTGCTTCTTTTAATATTGGCACCGATTATAAATAATTGATCTTTTGGAGCTACAAAGAAAGTTCAGTTAAGAGCCTGACATACTTTCTGATTCTGGAGATGCTTTTGGCAGTTATCCACAGCCAGCACGAGGACTAGGAGATGACGTCCTGCGAGATGACTGGGAAGCCCTACTTGCTGTGCTTACATGTATCTTTCCTTGAAATTACCATTCAGTCACGGTATCTTTTCACTATGTATTCTTGGAAAACTGTCTTTACATCTTACATGTCACAATGTGTTTATTACTGATACTGCCTTCACTTATTTTTTAAATCTTCTGTCTCATTCCTGAGGTTCCTTCCTTCAGAAGACAGCAACCATATTTAACCATACGTCTCAAAGACATATCTACACATCTAAAAGTTGTTCATATTAGAAATATTTGTTAATTAGCATTAGATTGAAATTCAGCCTTTGTCTGTATGTGTATGTTTCAGAACCATTACCAATTCTTTTAGCTGATCACAGAGTGACCAGTAATTTCCAGAGTATAACTCTAAGCAAGATATTATACCTCGAACTAACATATGTCTTACACCATGAAATAGTTCATGATAAAAATCATCTTCTTACATAGTGAAGCGAACTCAAAGCCATATGCATGGCATGTCCCTATAAAAGAATATACAGGAAAAGAAAATTCAACATCCTCAAAGAGGCATCTACTGTTATTAGTTGGTTGTTTCTGTTTGGTAGTTTTGGGGCTCAGAGTCACACAACCCAATCCACTCCCTTCTGAGTACTGTAAATGTGGCACTACACAGGAGTAGCTCTGCTGGAACACACACATAATAGCACTCTCAATAGCAATAGCACTCCACAAGTAATCTATTGCAGAACAGAGTGCTGAAGCAGAGCCCCATTTCTGGGTTTTAATGACTTGTTTGAAAGTAGCAGCTGCCCTTGCCATGAAAACAAGACAGAATTGGGAAAGGCTGGACTTCTCTCCTACCTAGGCTGCTTCTGTCATCCAGCCTTACAGAGAGTTGACTGTGTCTATTTACGTTCCAGAAGTGAATGTATTGAAACCCTGGAGAAACCAATTACATGAGCCATGTATTTAGTTAAGAAGGAACAAACATCCAAGCCTCCCTTATTGACCTATTTTCTAAACTGATTACTTCATGGCTGTACTCAATGAAACATAGTACTGTCTACTACTTATTCCCTGCATCCCTTATGCCCACAGATCTCCCCCAACAGGTCCCACTCCCAACTTCATGTCCTCTTTATTTTGTAATGTCCCGCTAATGCTCATGCATGTTAGGCCATCTACTGAAGTGTGGGCCACCTACTCCTTCATGGTGTTCATAGTTCTTACGCAATTCTTAACTTTAGTTTAAGTGGTCTAAAGTTCAGATAAAACAGCAGCATTCAAACTAATCAACTGAGCTGCCCAACATTTTCCCTATTGCTTCTTTTTATTTATTTTTTATTTATTTATTTTTGTTTGTTTTGTTTTGTTTTTATTAATTTATTCTTGTTACATCTCAATGGTTATCCCATCCCTTGTGTCCTCCCATTCTTCCCTCCCTCCCCTTTTCCTCTTATTCCCCTCCCCTATGACTGTTCCTGAGAGGGATTACCTTCCCTGTATATGCTCATAGGGTATCAAGTCTCTTCTTGGTAACCTGCTGTCCTTCCTCTGAGTGCCACCAGGTCTCCCCCTCCAGGGGACATGGTCAAATGTGAGGCACCAGAGTACGTGAGAAAGTCATATCGCACTCTCCACTCAAGTGTGGAGACTGTTATGTCCATTGGCTAGATCTGGGTAGGGGTTTAAAGTTTACCGCCTGTATTGTCCTTGGCTGGTGCCTTAGTTTGAGTGGGACCCCTGGGCCCAAATCTGCCTATCATAATGTTCTACTTGTAGGTTTCTAGGACCCTCTGGATCCTTCTACTTTGCCATTCTCCCATGCTTCTCTCATCTAGAGTCCCACTAGGATGTCCTCCCCTCTGTCCCAGTTTCCTGGTAAGTGAAGGCTTTCATGGGACATGCCCCATGGGCTAGTATGCAGATATAAGTGAGTATATACCATTTAAGTCTTTCTGCTTCTGGGTTAACTCACTCATTATGATAATTTCTAGTCAGCTATTAAAAACAAGGAATTCCCGAAATTTGTGGATAAATGGATTGAGCTAGAAATTTTTTTATTTTTAAAAATATTTTTTCTATGCACGGTTGTTTTGCCTACTTGTATATGTTTGCCACGTACATGCCATACTACAGAAGCCAGATAAGATGAGATGAGATTTGGATTAGTTATCTCCATTTTTTTTCCTGAAGTTTTAGTAGGGAGACATAAACATTTAAACACATGAAGATATTGAGCACATCTACAGATTTAGGCTTCCAAGCAAAACAAGCAGTCTGCAACTCGGCAGTGTACAAGGCAGAAGGCGGAAGGTGGAAGGTGGAAGGTGCTCTCTCCTTCCGGAGACCTCAGCCCTACAGAGTGTGGAACATGCATAGATGTCTGAGAGCAATTCACCTCAGAGGATGGATATAATGACTGTGTTTATCATCTCAGTTACCGTGGGCTGATTTATTCTGTCTTCTGCCTGAAATGCTTTGTGCTCTTTTAAAGCACAAAATCTGTTTTGAGAGTAAAGTCAAAAATAATACAACTTTATTAGAAATTCATTTCAGTAAATTGGATTGCTCATAATCCCAACACATCAGTAGTTTATAATTTAGGTGCAGGCTATGTCTCTTATTCTTCAATCTGTGTCCTTTGTGCCCTGTCCTTCTTTTTATTGTTTTATTTTTTTAATTATCTGTGTTATCAGTATGCCCGGTTAGTAATCAATTAAGATACTGACACCTGTTATATTTTAAAATATCCTTAGTTAACCTGGGGCAGGGAAGATATTAATCCCCTAAACCACTTCCTATTGTGGGGCAGGTATGGGATACCTGACCCATTTCCCATGCCATCTGGCTCTAATGATTTATATCAAGCTACCTCTCATCCATAATTCCATATAATTGCTAATGTTCTTCATCTGGACCAAATCTTCCATCCTCTCTGGCCACATGCTTCTCCTCCATTTAACCCATGACAGTCTTTCTTCTTCCTTCTCCTTCTCCAGTCTCTCTCCTTCTTCTTCCCAGGATTCACCTGTCTCTCTAATCCAAGAAACTTAGCCACACTTATCTGATCTGCACTGCCCAGGTAAATGGCCTTTTATTGGTCAGAAGGTGGGTCACAGAGACAGCAAGCAGTAATTACCATCAAAATACATCAGACCACCCTCCAACACTATCCAATAATAATAATAATAATAATAATAATAATAATAATAATAACAATAATAACAACAACCTTGATATTAACAACATGATAAATACTTCATTCAAAAAAAATCTCAAAAAACAAAACAAACAAACAAACAAAAAAAAAAACCACCATGATGAGTGTGGAAATATAGGGTATGTGAATCTGTCACCTGGGTTTAGACAATAGTTGAACGAAAGAGATAATGTTCCATGATATCTGACTATTACATGTACTTCTAATTTTCATAAACTTCTAATTTTCACTGGAGCTCAGTAACACTCACATGTTACTTGTTCCACATGAAACTTCTAGGTTTGAATACTTATGTCAAGGACCATGCAGCCTAAAAAAAAAAAAAAAAAAAAAAAAAAAAGCATAAATACCTATTATCCAGAATGTTTTGAAAAAGACTGTTAATCGTTTTTCTTAGAAGGAACTTGTCTCCTACTAGAAAGAAGCATAATATTGGACCAAAATAGATGCATTTTCCCTTCAATATCGCCTTTTTTTTAGGCGTGTTATCCAATCTCTCTGGACACTTAGTTCTGGGGCATGTACATGATGTGACTAGCAGGTGATTTCTGATGCAAAGACCATCAGTACTTTAGCAATGAAATAAATGGAACTTGACATTAGTGCATAATTTTTGGCTTAGTGATGCATCAAATTGAGAAAAGCAATTTAGGAGAAGGTATTGTAATAAATGGCTTTATTCATCACAGCTCTGTATCTCCATGGCAAGAAAAACAGGATGGAATAGTGCCTTTCTTCATGTGGTTGTGAACACTGGTACCTGTGTTCAGTTATCTAATTTAGTGAATCCTTGTAAGTATTTCCTAAGACAAATGATGGCTATTAATTTGCGAATGGTAGAAACTTCATCAAAAAGTATGGGATAGGCATTTTAACAATGCTCTATGGATCAATTTTCAGTGGGAAAATCCAGCAAAGATTCAGTCTTCACCTTATATCCACAGTACTATGGAAACTCAACAAAATAAACAGTTAAGACAGGGAGGCCTGGTGGCACTCAGAGGAAGGATAGCAGCCTACCAAGAAGAGACGTGATACCCTATGAGCATACACAGGGGGAGGAGGTCCCCATCAGTCACAGTCACAGGGGAAGGGAGTAAAGGAAAAATGGGAGGGAGAAAGGAATGGGAGGATACAAGGGATGAGATAACAATTGAGATGTAATATGAATAAATTAATAAAATATATATAGAAAAAAAGAACTTTCAAAGTCCTCAAGGGTCTGGAAAATATACAGTTTCATATACATTGCTGTTAGCTGGATGTTTATTTTCTCTATTCCTCTAAAATAGGAAAAGTGGCAACAGCATTGAATATTCTGAACTTTTTATATAGCACAATAAAGTAAAATTTAGAAAGCCAGGTACAGCCATACACATGCCACAGTGACTTATTTCTTTCAGTTAAAAATCTGATTTTTCCCTCAGGAATCCATGCCCTACAGTTTTTGATAGACAATGATTCATATTGCTCATATAATTATACTCTGTCCGTTGTCTTTTCTCTGTAGTTTTACACAAGTTTGAACTTGAGTATCACTTGCCTCTGTGCATAGTTATTAGACTAGAAGATTCTGTTTTCCTATACATCTGGAAGTCCACACAGTACTGCACAATCCTGTAAAGGGACACTCAACTGTAAAAGCTTATGTGAAAATTAAAAAGCAAGGAGCTTTACTTCAAAAAGTTAGAACTAACATAAAAGCACACATAAATGCTGCTGAGAGCCTTTGAAGCTCCCTGGGTGGCATATGAAATGGCTGTTCGTGTTGGGAACATTCTCAGAACAGAATGAGCCCTTGATGTTGACAGTATAGAACAAGAAAGGGCCACACCTAAAATCTACTTGCTCTTTGAGTGATGCATTAATTTTATTAGTGCACTCATGCCCATGGGTAACACTGATCAATGTCACAATGGCAGCAGGTGATCCTAAAGCTGCCTGGATGCCTTAATTTTAAACATCAGCCACCTTCACCATTCCTCCATGTATGTGAAATTAGAGGAGAAAATAGAGTACATATCCACATACTAAATGATGTTTTAGATCAGCAACAATTTGCAGTGGGAGATTAACCATCTATGTCCTTAGGTCATCATACTGTGAAGCTGTCGAGAGCTTTAAAAAATAGACCAGAGTCAAAAGATTCAGAGAATATACATTCATGGGTCAGCACAGCATGACAATTTCTCCTTCCCCAAAAGAAACCCCTCACTTTTTTCCATTGACTAGGTCCCATAATCAGATGTTGGGGCTTCCATGATCATGCAAAAAGTTCAAGTGAAAAAGCCAGCTCAATTGCCACACCACCAAAAAGTACACAAAATAACACTCAGGCCAATTTAGAGGCCAGAGCAGCTTGAGTACACAGGAGTTTCCATCACTTTTATAAACAAAACAAAACAAAAAATAACATTGTCCCTTACAGTTAAAACACACAACATATTTTTTATCTGACAGATAGCAATATTAGTTTTGTCTGTAGAATATTTATGAGTTAAAAAAAATAAGCTCAAATAGTGTAATGAGAAAATAAATATAAATCCAGAGCTAGGAACTTAAATCCTTGGTTATTAGACAAAAATTCAAAAGATAATAAGTTTAATGGCCAGCTATGAGAATAGGAGTTTTCACTTTTCTACAATTTTAGGTAATATAAAGGGTATGGGTTCCTTCCATTTAAGCTAGAATTATCCATAATTCAGCATGCCTAGAAAAATAGTTTATATTCAAATTTTTAATACTAACATATTTTTCAAAGGTCAAGTCTAGTTTATCTAGCATAAATAAAGTAACATGGAGTAACTGAAGCTGACCAAATGGACCTAGACAATTTCACCTGAATGTCCCACACAAGCGCTGTAGAGTGCACATTATTTTCAGCAGCCCATGCAAGTTTCTCACAAGTAGCCCATGGACTGAGACACAAAGATGATCTTAACAACTTACAAACACTGAAATAACTATATATTACATCTGATCACAATGGAAGAATAACTGGGTTCCAGAACAAAAGAATCTCCATAAAATACAAAACCTCACAGAGGTTAAACAACATGGAATGAAATGATGAATGATATACTGAAAAAAAAAAAAAAACACCAAGGAAGAAATAGAGAACTTCATTGTATGCAAGCAAAGCATACAAAATACTCTAGACTGCCATAAAGCTTGTTTCTTTTAAATACTTGGTATTCCGAACTTTGAGAGCTGGGTGGAATGTATCAGAGAGAATTACTTGAGCAGTATACAGAACATGCTCACTATTCTTTCCAAGAGCCCATTCCTCAAGAAGGAAAGGCAAGGCGGTTGTGCACAGTAACCATAAGGAGAACTTATCAATATGAATGTCATAAGACTATCAAGCTATGTCCAGCTGTATATATGGCCACCTCTATATCAGAACACAGCATCTAGTCGTCCTCCTTTTATTCAGTTTTCCGAACCTCATTTTAATTTTTCACAGATTATACTCACTATATAAATACCTTTTCACCTACATCCCCTGCCATGACACTGGATCCCCTGCCATGACACTGGATCCCCTGCCATGACACTGGATCCCCTGCCATGACACTGGATCCCTTGCCATGACACTGGATCCCCTGCCATGACACTGGATCCCCTGCCATGACACTGGTAGATATTGATATTGATTCAGAGTTCGAATCGTCCACTGTAGACAGATTCCAACATTTGATATTCAGGTATTCTTCAACTACTTCAACACTGTGAATGCCTTAAACAATTCCAAATTCCTGTCTCCGTTTTCATCATGTGGCATGTACCATTAAAGTCTTTATTTACCAGGAAAGTGAGACAGAGGGGAAGACTTCCGACTGGGACTCTAGGTGAGAGAAACAAGGGAGAATGGGGAAATAGAAAAATACAGAGTGTCCTAGAAACCTATAAGAAGAACACTATGACAGGTGGATCTGGGCCCAGGGGTCCTGCTCAAACTATGGCACCAGCCAAGGACCATATGTGCAATAAACATCGAACCCCACCCAGATCTAGCCAATGGACAGGACATTCTCCGCGGTTAAGTGGAGAGTGGGGTCTGACTTTCACATGAACTCTGGTGCCCCACATTTGACCATGTCCCCTGGATGGGGAGACCTGGCGGCACTCAGAGGAAGGATAACAGGATACCAAGAAGAGACTTGATACCCTATGAGCATATACAGGGGGAGGACGTCCCCCTAAGGAATAGTCATAGGGGAGGGGAATAAGGGGAAAATGGGAGGGAGAGAGGAATGGAAGGATACAAGGGATGGGATAAAAATTTAGATGTAATATGAATAAATTAATGAAATATATTTTTAAAAAGAAAGAAAAATGTATAGTTTAGTAAGGAAAGTCATGTGATTAAATTAAAATTTGGGGCCAAGGTTTGGGGGGGCGGGCAAAACAGTAGGCCTCCTGTATACAAATGACAAAGAGACTGAGAAAGAAATTAGGGAAACTACACCGTTCACAATAGCCCCAAATAACATAAAGTATATTACTGTAACTCTAACCAAGCAAGTGAAAGACTTGTACAACTGCTTTGGAAATCAATCTGGCACTTTCTCAGAGAATTGAGAGTAGTTCTACCTCAAGACCCAGCTATATCACCCGTGGGCATATATTGGGAAGATGTTCAACCATACAACAGGGACATTTGCTCAACTATGTTCATAGCAGCTTTATTCATAGCTAGAATCCGGAAACAACCTGGTTGTCCCTTAACTGAAAAATGAATAAAGAGATGGTGGTGGTTTTGATTTGACCATACTGAGATTCAAATACAGGGTCTCATGCACACACCGTAAGCTATATCATTAGCCCTACTGTTAGGCTCTAAATTCAAGCTTGACTCTTTCAAGTATGTGAACTTTATGAATTTCTTTAGCGTTTTAATACCCTCGATTATTAATTTGCAAAATAGAGTTAAAAATAATGAAAGGGCAAGAGAATCAACTAAAGAATTAATGATACAACTCTTTTGTAAAATAGGGTTAATAGCAATGGGAGGGCTAAAGAATCAACGAACCAGTGGTGCAACTCAAAGAAATTCCTTAGCCTAATGGTTCAGAAAATAGCACGGGTTCAATAACTGATAATTTTTGGAGGGGACTCAACTAAAATGATGCCTTCTCCGTTATTACTAATTTTTTTTCTGAATCTTTATTTCTCAAAATAAGTACTCAGACAACTTCTACTACGCTATTTGAATGGAACTGCAACTTTATACCATGACAGCATTCCCTACGCTGTTTACATGAGCGTCCTTTCTTACACTGACTGCAGCCTGATTCATCTTGGACTCCTCCACTTCACTTATCACAATACCCTCCACAAAGCTGGTGCTTAGTATTCAGCCCCCTTAATGGCTCTTCAGAAAGATATCCTCGGCTGGAGCATGTGGGATGCACAGGAGAAAGAATGGAACTGAAAACGGGACCAAGGCTAAGGCAACGTTACAAAATGGGAGAGAAGAAAGACCCAAGCTCTCTGAACAAAGTACATAGACAAGGGATAGAAAAGAGAAGGGCAAGGACGGCCACTCATTAGCATCGATTCTGCCTTCTCTTTGTCTGGAGACACACTGCAATACTTAATAACTTGCCTAAGATCAACAGTGGCTCATATGAACGCACAAATATGCGTGTTTGTGTGTGACTCTGTGTATGTGTGTGTGTGTGTGTGTGTGTGTGTGTGTGTGTGTGCATTCATCTATACTCCATTATTCATGAGTTAACACTTAACTACTGCACCCTTAATGGAAGCCCCCCTCCATTTAGCTCTTCTAATACAATTCTATTCATGGAAAAGTATAATCTGCATGGGGACATTTTAAAACACTTTTATGTGATGAGTACTTTAAGACAGCTTAACACTTAGGTAATAGAAATTAAATCAGCTTGAATGAGCACTTTATTTCCAAGAGTTAGTGAACTAATTATAAGATACTTTTGAGACAATAGCTATTTTGAGAACTAAACAAAAGTGTGGGTCTTATTTAAATTATATGTTTGTTGAACTCTAATTACACTTCCAAAGCATTT
Source organism: Acomys russatus (assembly GCF_903995435.1). NCBI lineage: Eukaryota > Metazoa > Chordata > Mammalia > Rodentia > Muridae > Acomys > Acomys russatus. The sequence continues at coordinate 30,643,330 of NC_067149.1, forward strand.
TTAAAAGTTTGCTTAATCTTTCTTTGGTCAACAGCAAACATGGATAACTCCAACGTGTGCAGTTAATGAGCAATGTAAAAGGAACAAAATGTACCAACCATGCTTACACATCTTTTACTGGTGCTCACATGTTTACTTGGCTTGCCTGTCAAGATTTAAATGAAATAAATGAAGAACAATTCTGGAGGCCAGCCGCTACAGTTATGAGGGTGAAATAACTTTATCTGTAAAATCATGGAGTGGGTCAGTCTGTATAGGCAGAGATCAGTGACATCTCTATTTTACCAGTATCAGTGCTATCAAACTGTAGTACACTGTTCACCAACAGGACCAATGACAAGAGCCATCTCTGCTTCAACAAAAAATTTCCTAATATCTAAAATCAGATAGTTCTAAATTTAAATCTATGTTGAGGTTAACTACAGCCCAATAAACAACTTTAATCATTTTCTGAGTGATGACAAGCATGGTGTTATTAGAAACAATAGGGGGAAAAGCATACAGTTATTTGAAGGAGAACTTAAAAAGTTTATTTTACTTTCATGTCATTATGAAATTACAGTGTGAACAGAAAACTAAGAAAGCTACTTAATTATATTATAGTAACATTGAACAGAATGAATGTTATGCCGGAGGACCATAAAATTGAGTCTCAGTACACATAAATAATGTTTGAAGAGTACAACCTCGGTCCTAAGACAAATAGAGAATGTGAGTTTACAAGCAGGCTACAGTTGTAAATTTAATCTGCACGTGTTTTCCATGACTAAATACACAATGTTGAGGGAAATCTGAGTACATCTGTGATGTCTCTGAACTTCATATTCAACTATAAAGTATACAATTGTTATTAAGATTATTAAGTGAATGCCTTCTACACTTCTTCCAAAGGCAGTGACTTATCTTAACAATAGGTTTAGGTACACATTTGAGCAGACAATGCCAGCCATTGCCTTCCTTACTCTTGAGACAGGTGAATAGAAAATTCAAAGGTTAAAGCCTTGAAAAAAATCATGATTCTGTCACTTCTGGGGGTTGGGAATATTTATTGCCGACCATGTTGTTTTATAATAGTCTCCTCTGAGATTAAACATTCTATCCAGCAAGGGAGTGCCTTAAGCAGGAAGGCAAACAATGAAGAAAAAAAATGAGCTTCATGAACTAGCTGAAATTGGCCATATTCACAAGGCATCTCCTTGCCAGTGTAAACAGTAAATGCTGAGAGTCTGTCTCACAGGAAAAACAAGCTGAGATGCTCAGAAGGCTTTCAGAGGAGAAAAGTTGAAAAGAAGAGGCTTGAGACCAGACCAGGTCCCTGGAAGAAACATAAGTCAGCTGAGCTGTGTGCAAGAGATTTCCACCCCACCCACTGAAGCACCTAGAAAGGATGCCTTCCAATCTGTGGCTCCGCCTACATGCAGGCAGTGGAGCCTGTTCCAGGTTTGTCAGCCTTTGTGAGCTGTTACCCTGTTGGGGTGGGCCTTGGTGATGCAGTTGTCTTTGAGTCATTTCTGCTCTTGTAAGTAGCCCCTTACTCATATTCCTGTAAGTAACTGCAATAAAATTAATTGCTTCACCATACTGGATATTGATGGTTTCTGTATTTTGGCCTGTCGTGAGTTTCTGTTTTGGTGTGAGCAGGTACATGTGTTTCATCTCCCCAGGAAATGTTTTGTCACACAATACATGTTTCATCTTGTTGGCACCTGGACTGAACATCTGCTAAGAGTAGACCCCACTCTCGGCATGTCTATGAAGGCTTTTGCAGTCACAATGAGATGAAGACATGGACCCTGTGAATCAACTGACTCTTTGGGAAATTCATAGCCTGAGGCCATCACTGGAAGGAAATGGCACCTAGTTGGAGGAAGGTATGCCATTGAAAAATGTTCTATCTCTATCTTACTCATCAATTTCCACTTCCCATCCATAAGAAGGGTTCATAGCTCTTCTGAGGAATGTTCTCATATCAATGAAGTTCTGTCTCACTACAGGCCCACGAATGTGAGGGGAATCAACCATGGACCAAACCCCTGAATCCAGGAGCTGAGAGAAAATGGCCTATTCTTTAAATTTGTTCTCAGTGAAAAGAAGCTATGAATACAACCTTTACTTGCTTTAAGCCAGGAAATATAGTAGGTCAGCATGATGTGCACAAACAGCTAGCTTGCCCTGCCCTATCTCACCACATTCCCTAAATAAAGCTCTCTGAACTTAATTTGCTAAGTGACTGTAGAGCAGCCACCATAACAACTTACATTTGAGGACTGTTTGCTAAGATCCACTATATAATGTGACATGGGCCTCAAGGCTTGATCACAGAGTGCTCCCTGAACCAAAAAAAAAAAAAATTCTTGTTGGGAAAATGCCATTAGTTCATTAGTTTAGGCTAGTCATTGGGTGAAATGAAATAGATCCATCTCTAGTGCTTTCTCTGGAGTCAGTCTCAGAATCTTCCTGGCTTCATCATAATTACAAATTAGAGTATCTATTTGAAATCCTACCTTAATATGTACTAAAAGAAATCCAACAGTCTAATCTCCTAAATTCAATCTATTTCAGGATGAGCGGCTACTCATTCTGACGTGTGATTCATAGATATTACCAAAGTGGTAGTAAGTAATGATAAATCAGTTATTCCTTTTAAGATAAGTTAGTAAAATAAAAATGTTTCATAATTTTTATAGGAATCCACAACTTTCTATATGATAGATATCTCTAAATTTTTTTTTTTTGCTTTTCTTTTTTTTTTGTCAAATATTTCTCTGATTTACCAATTTGCCTGCCCTTCAATTAGATATCACTTTCAAACATTGCTGCTTCCTTTTATAAACTAACCTTACCTTCATTGTTTGGGATTAAAGGTGTGTACTAAAGGCATGTCTATATTCCAGCTAGATCACACTGTAATACAGAGGTGTCAGCATTCCAGCTGGATCACATAGACCTAGAAGACCTTTGGATGTGGTGCCTTGCCAGAGCAGCCATATTGCTGATTAAAATCTCTCTGTAGATCTCACAGATATTTTTCACTAACAATGGACTTTTCATCAAAGTACTTCCCTTTAGAAGAATGAAACTAAAGCAGCATAGAATGTTCTATGACAAGTTTAGACTTCCAACTTAGAGGGATTGAAGGGCTCTAACAGGGTTGAGCATGGCAAACACAGGCCAGGCCCAAACATGGCAAACATGTCATTAACTAACTTTGCCTTTTACCTTCTACCCCATCCTCTCTACCTTGCTAAATCATTAGATTACATTCCTAAAGCTAGCTACCAAGGTCTTCTCCATTATTTGGTCACTTCCTCTTCCTGAGGCTAATTACCAAGGTATTAATGTCCAGCAATCAAAAAACCAAAAGTTACTGTTTTGCTACCCCAATTATCATGCCCAATCAAAATTAACCAACTCATTCCCTTTCCTTTATAAATTGTCATTTGCCTATTGACCATGCCCCTTTCCTCTCTATCAAGAAGAAATCCTTTGTCCTTTGGGTTAATATCCCTGCCTTCCCTTCTTCCTTTCCCCTTCTCCCTAGTCCTTTATCTCCAGCCTTTGTTATTCCCTGCCCTTTATCCCTTTGGGGCAAATAAATCTTCTTTGTGCTGGGAACTTGGTCTTGGTGGATGTTGTGCTCACTTCAAAGTCCTTTCAGTGAGTAAAGACTTAACCATGCTCATCATACAAGGACCTGAAAACCTGGACTCATGGGCTGGAGAGATGGCTCAGAGGTTATGAGCATTGGCTGCTCTTCCAGAGGTCCTGAGTTCAATTCCCAACAACCACATAATGGCTCATGACCATCCCTAATGAGATTTGGTCCTCTCTTCTGGCCTGCAGGCATAAAAGCAGGCAGAACACTGTATACACAAAACATAAATAAATATTTTTTTTTAAAACCTGCACTCATTTAATAAAATAGGCAGTGCCTGTTGATAAAACACACCTAGTAGACATTTACCACTGTTGATGTGAAATCAATGTCTCCATTATTTGGCTCATGGAAGATAGCCTAGAAGTTTATTAGTGCATAGCCTAGAAGTATCAGAGGACTTGAGTTTGGTTCCTAGCACCCATTTCTGGTGGTTCACACATGCCCTATATCTCCAGCTGCAAAAGGACCTGACACCTCTTCTGACATCCTCAAATACTCTTGCACAGCTGTACAAAACTCACAAAAATATATGGACATATAATAAATAGTTAAAGCTAAAAGTCTCCATTATATTAGTTCATCTTGTTTCTCTCTGCTTAAAACATCTGCATACTGGCCAGGCTGCTATTTCATATATGCCTAGATCTATGCTGCACCACCACAATATAATGCAAGATGCATATAGGTTTTCCACTTTCTAATAAACACATGAGAAATAAAATAAAGAAGTCCAATTAATATTAAAATATTTTTTATTTTTTATTAAAAATATTTTAATTTTGATATAGATATATTTTGCTATTTTAACCTCTCATCAGTAAGAAAACTGAGCTTTAGCTGGGCAAGGTAACATAAGCCTTTAATCCCCGAACTCACGGAGTTAGAGAAAGGCTGATTGATGTGAGGCCAAGGACAGCCTGGTCTACAGAGCAAGTCCAGGACAGGCAAAGTTATATAGAGAAACCTTGTCATGAAGACAGAGAAAGAGAGATAGAGTGAGAAAGAGGGAGAGAGAAAGGGAGAGAGAGGGGGAGAGAGGCAGAGAGAAAGAGAGAAGAGAAGGGAAGAAAAGAGAAGAGAAGAGAAAAGAAGAGAAGAGGAGGGGAAAGAAGAAAGAACAAAAGAAAAAAGAAAGAGAGAGAGAAAGAAAGAAAGAAAGAAAGAAAGAAAGAAAGAAAGAAAGAAGAGAAAACAAAACTGAGCTTCTTTAAAGTTGTGAACTGTGTCTGATGTCCTGGGTCACTTTTACTTATGAGACAGAAGAACTTATCAGGCTACTCACATTTCATGTGTCCTAATTCACCAGTGGCTAGTGCCTCCCAAACCAGACATCAAATAGGTAAGTCTCAAACAGGCAAGTAATGTCTACTTTTTACTTTATGTGCATGAGTGTTTGCCTGCATATATATGTATGTGCACCATGTGTATGTAACCTAATTCCTACAGAACCCAGAAGAGGGCTTTGGGTTCCTTGGAGCTGGAGTTCCAGATGATTTTGAGCTACCACTTTGGTGAAGGGACATGAACACAGGTCTTGTGGAAGAGTAGCAAATGCTCTCAGCAAATGAGCTACCTTTCTAGCCATTACACTTAAATGATTAATGTTTAGGTATTTAAGAACTAGAAAAGTGCTTTATTTTTTATTTTTTATTTTTATTTGTTGAGATCTTATTGATTCTTAGCCAGTGGCCTTTATTTCACAAAGAAATGATACGGAAAGTAAGCTCATCCATCCTCTGATTTCTGAAAGAAATAGAAGACTTCTGCTAGCCACACTGACCAGAAAAGTCATTTAGACTAAAGATTGGAGACTATTTCAGTTCTTTCCACTAGTCAATAACTAGTGCTATTCTCACCATGCCCTGGACTTAGCTGACATGCTTTTGCTCCTAATTATCAATTGTATTAATTTTTGTGGTATTGTTCTTGTTTTGTCCCTAACAACACCTCTTCCTTTTTCTGGCTTCCTATCAGAATTCCCAAAATAAGAGAATGTTCTGTTTTCTTGCTCTGGTCTACCTGAACCTGTCTTTAACTTTTATTGTGGCTAATGTTAAGTGTGAACTTGTCAAAACAAATAAGAAAAAAATGAAGGAAAAACACAACCGCTTACTTGGGAAAGATAGATAGATACACATGAACTATATAGCACTGGTTGCATATACTGACTGCGTATCATTTGCTAAACATAAGTTGCTTTTATTAATATAAAAAATGGATGGCATAGTCCCTCTCTTAGTTTGGGTTTCTATTGCTATGAAGAGGCACCATGAGCACAGCAACTCTTATAAACAAAAGCATTTCATTGGTGATGGTGTACATTTTCAGAGGTTTAATCCATTATAATTATGGCAGAAACCATGGCGGCATGCAGGCAGACATGGTACTGGAGAAGAAGCTAAGAGTTCTACATGTGGGGCAGCAGTCAGCAGGAAGGAAGACTGCCTAACCCGAGCAGAGCCCGCCTCCAGGGTGACGCACTTCCTCCTAATAGTGCCATTCCCTATGAGCAAAGCATTCAAACACTGGAGTCTCTGGGGCCCATTCCTAATCAAACCAGCAAAGTCCTCCGAATATTTATTGATAGATCTTCTTCTTCTTCTTCTTTTTTTAAATCTCTTTTTCCCTTTTTTATTATTAATCTATTCATATTACATCTCAGTTGTTAGCCCATCCCTTGTATCCTCCCATTCCTCCGTCCCTCCCGCTTCCCCCCCTTTCCCCTCCCCTATGTCTGTGACTGAGGGGGACCTCCTCCCCCTGTATATGCTCATAGGGTATCCAGTCTCTTCTTGGTGACCTATTATCCTTCCTCTGAGTGCCACCAGGCGTCCCCATCCAAGGAACATGGTCAAATATGGGGCACCAGAGTTTGTGTGAGAGTCAAATCTCCTTCTCCACTTAACGGTGGAGAATGTCTTGTCCATCGGCTAGTCTGGGTAGGGGTTCGAAGTTTACTGCCTATATTTTCCTTGGCTGGTGCCATAGTTTGAGGAGGCATTGATAGACCTTCATACTCAGAAAACAATCTTCTGATTTTAATAATGCCAAAAACCACATTCAATATATAGACAAAACCCAGCATTCAGTGTTTTTTGGAACACACAAAAAAATCAGTCAAATCATTTTCTGTAGTATAATTATGAAGATTACCAGTTCTCTAGTAATATATTACATATAATATGTTGGACAAAATATAATTCAGTTCTTCCTTGAACGTTTTACTGCTAGTGAATACCATTTCTATAAATTCAAGACAATATTTAACTTTCTAAGACGTACATTTTAGTATATGTATTCTGCTCTTTTTCCTGTAAACTGTTGTAAGTGTGTAAAACATATAGAAACAAAAATGTGGACATGTGCACAACGTAATTTTCATGTGAAAAAGAATAACATTTTAAACTTTTAAAAAAACAGTGCCATTTTCTTAACTATATAGCACTTCCATTTCCTCAGGATGCCTTTTTTTTTTTCTATTTTTCTTAAACCACATTGTGAGATTTTAAGGCAGATTCTACACAAGTTACTACCCTGAAGGATGAGACTGCTGACAAAGACTGTCATTTTGCTCTTCCTACAAAAACCAAAAAAATCCAAAATATTGTAAAATAATTAAAGTCAGAAAAATATTTCAATTTGTATGTCCGTATTATCTTCCTCCAAAACCCATTTACTAAATTAGCAATTTGATTATAATCACCACTTTTTCTTTCAGTACTAGAATCTGTTTTACAAATGTAATTAAGTAACTCAGTAAAAACATATACAAAAAGAACTCCTTCATTTACAAAGTTTAAAGTTCTAATCTAAGATCACTCGTGATTTTTTTTACATTTTTATCATCTAAATATATGAAAAATATTTGAATTTTGATAAAAAAGACAAGACACCTACTCTAATATACTGATACATGGAAATTCTGTGTGTCTTACTGAACATTCAAATCTGCCTTATTCATTAAAAAAGAAAATACTCTACACTTTTGTTAACCTTCAAGTTTCCTAAACAAAAAGTGCTCCAGTGATGCACATCTGTAATCCCAGCACTCAGAGAGGAAGAGGCAGGAAGATCTCTAAGAGTTTCAGTCCAGGACAGAGAGAAACCCTGTCTGAAAAAAAACCTACCCCCCAAAAAAATAAAAAGAAAGAAAATGTTTTTAGGTCCTACAATATAAGTACTGAGTTGTTTTTATAAGAAGTGAGTTTTGTAATAATATATTTTCAAATGGATCAGAGAAAATAAATGAACAAAGAGATAATGAGGGAAAATCCCCATATACATGTAAACAAACAAACAAACAAACAAACAAAAAAAATGGCCAAATGGTTCAAATGTCAAATTAAATGGATGATAACCTCCTATTCAGCATATTAATGTATTTATTATTCTTCAAGTCAAAAAAGAAAGAAAACAAAACTGTAGTTCTACATGTCCTATTGTATGTTGTACTTCATTTAAAAAATATTTTCCTACCCATTCCTCAAAAAAATGTGATTACAAAGATTAAAATGTAAGAATAGCAAATGAATTAAATAATATTTTCATAGGGTATAACTATAAAACATTTTTCTTTTGACTACCTTTTCAAAGAAAATGCCAAAACTGTAACAAAAATATCTCAAGCATGTTTTATAAGAAAATTTTAAAGAAAATATCATCATATTTTAAAGAGTATATTGCCTCTCACATGACTCCGCCCCTTAGCATCAAACCACAGACAGCCCTGGAATGCTGAGATTGGGAGAATTAGTTCTCCCCAGGAATAAGCCCCTAATTGGCTATTCAATACTATGTAGTCAGCTCTCAAATCATTTATATATATTCATATATATATAAATGAAAAAGCACTAAATTGACTCAGAAGATAGTATTTGTGCATATATACATATACATATATAAATGAATATATATATATATATATATATATATATATATATATGCTATTTGAAGAAAGGGAGGCCATAAATTTGAGAGGGGATGTTGTACGATACGTGGAGGACTTGGAAGAAGGAATGAAAAGGGGAGGCATGATATAATTACAAAAATAAAATATATTGAAATATATATAATTACCTAATTTCTCCCCTTCCACCACTCCCTTTTAATGCTTCTCTTGCCCACTGCCAGCCACTAGTTTTTTCTTAATTGTTGTTACACACACACACATATATGTATATATATGTCCTAATAATAATATGTGTTCTAACAACTATATTAATATAAAGTAAAACTAAAAAGTGAAAACCCATCATACAATGGAGCTCCTTATTTTCAGATTCTTTAGAAAAGCAACTCAGTATGAATTCACATTCTCAAGTTTAAATTGTCATACTAGAAACACATATTTAATTCAACAATATAATTTTAATATCTTACACTTTTTAGTGGGGATATATTAACAAGTTAAAATTAGGAAGAAGACCCATGATAATCCAGTTATCAGAACAAAGAATATGGATCTTCTTCCTGAGAAAAAGACCTGTTTATTTTTGACACTGATGTAATTTTACCCCAACATTTAAAAAGGATTTGATAATAATCAGGCATAGACATGCATGCCTATAAACCCAGTACTTGGGGGATGAAGACAGGATGATCAGGATCAAAATAGTTAGAGTGCATCAGTCAGGCTACATGAAACCCTGTCTCCAAAATAAAGGCAAAGTATTTAAGCACATGATTCAAGAATAGTTCATACAAAATATAGCTTACTGTTACCTGCCAGGCAGCCAATGAATGAAAGCAGGATCAACTGTTTCCATGACAACATCATCTTTAATTGCCAAAAGCAAGAGTAACTCTTGTCTAGTCTCAGATGAATAGAATGCTTTGTCTTCAGGTAAATCCTTTAATCTGCAAAATATATATAAAAGAACGTAGAGTTTTAAAAACAAGTTCCCTTTTAAGAGAGATTCTCTTCTTTTCTTTAAACTGTGCATAGTTCACAGAAATTCACATCCTCAGATAAAACAAATCCTTTTTTGTTGTTGTTGTTATTGAATACAGAGAATACTTGAAATGCAGACACTTAAACACTATATGCAACTGATGGGAAGATGCAAGCAGCTTAGGTAATTTAAAATACCAGCAGTGCTAAAATATTAACAATTAGCACATTAAATATTAAAACTTTTGCTAGAAAATTGCAACAAATAAAATATTAACCTGAATTAAAATTTCTCTCATTTTATTTAATGGTACCATTTTAGTAAAACTAAAGGAGTTAAGGAAGCAGATTTCTTGAAGCTTCCTGAATCCATAACCAGGCATACAAATAAATACAAAGTACTGTCCGTGTCCATATTTAAGTATAGTATTGCTGAGAGACAATTCAGAAAGGTCTTCATTGTACATACATACATATATACATACATACATATACACACACACAAATGCATATGTATGAGAGAGAGCCTCAGACCAAACAATTGGCTCACTTAATATTTTCCATATATTTCATTATATAAATATATGTATATACATATATAATGAATATATATACATATCTAATGTATACATTGTATTTATATAATATATATTATATGTGTGTGTATGTAACACATATACATATATACATAATATAAAATACATATATTTCTATAATGAAATATATGGAAAATTCGAAGTGAGCCAATTGTTCTCTCTGAGAATCTTGTAAATTGTACCACACTTGGGCCTTTTTGAACCTCCTTAAAGTGAGATATACTTGTTGGGAAGTAATTATCTGAAAGTGCTGGGTCATCTTGAGTTGATTCATGAAGCTAAGGTGCCTGGTTGTGATTGCCAGGTAAGATACCCACACCTAAAATCAGACAACCTCTATCAAAACCAGAAACTTGCTGTGTCTCAAGCAGCATAACTGATAGCTTCAGAGTCTTCCCCTTTAACAGAGAAGTGGACAACTCTGATCCTGCTCCCAGGGAGGGCTGTTTTAGCTATCACTGGGCCAGAGAAAGAAAGCCCAGGTTCCTTTGTACAGAGGCCTTCAACAATTGCTTTCTGAGGTGTACTAATCAGAAACTACACAGTTCAAAACTATAATAGTGTGAGGAAAGAAAATGTTAGAATTGCAGTGTACTTAATGCATTAAACCAGTCCTCCCTTTATGTCCAGTGATGTGTACTTGTACAGTGAGTGTTTTTGGGGTGAGAAGAAAGAGATGTAATTGCACCCAGACTCCAGGAATCATGAACACTAAGCTTGTATATATCTGGGATTCTTGATCTAGTATAAATCCAACTGAGAACAATTCTTCTCAGGTCTAATTTAGAAAAGTGCACAATCATATGGCCTTGAATCCTTCTCACTATCTACCTAGTATTACTAATTACAGATGTCTGTTTGATAGTTCTCTACAGGAATGTTGTACCATGAATTCAAGAGTAAGTACTTGGAAGATAAAAAATTAAAACCTTTTGGGGATAGTGAAGAGAAGCAGAGAAGGGAAGGCAACCACCAATGGGCATAGTAGGAAGCCTCCAGCTAAAGTGCTATGAGCAACTGCAGTTTGTGCCTCTGGAGAATCTGTGAGGTTCAGCCTGGGATGAATGAACATATGCCTGAAAGACATCTAAAAATTTCACCTACTAACATGTACTCTAACTGTGGTCACATGAGAACTGCTCCTAAGAGTATTAGTGACTTTACACTTTTGACCTCTTATAGGTGCAGTCACTTCATTTGACTGTGGAGAATTCTCAAAAGAATAAAACTAAATTTACCATATGACACAGTTATACATCTTGTTAGCATAAACCATAAGGACATAACATACTACTCCACTGATACTTGCTCAGCCATGTTCATTGGCTTTCTATTCACAATACAAGGATATGGAAACAACCTAAACATTCTGCAACCAATGGACAATGAAGACATGGTAGACATACAGGATGGATTTATATTCAACTGTAAACAATGATGAAATTGAGAAATGTGTGGGCAAATGGATGGAACTAGAACATGTTATACTGAATGAGGTAACCCAGAATAAGAAAGATAAACAACACTGTTCTCTTCTATTTGAGGATGCTAGTTCTAAGTCTTTAGGTATAAGTATATGACCTCAAGAAAGCACAGAAACCAGAAGAGTCAATGGGGACTTTGGTGGAGGGTGGAGCTATACAAAAAGAGATAGGCGGACATAACTGCTACCATGTTAGGGGACTTTATTTTGCAAGAAGAGGGGGAAAACACATTAAGGAAGAAAGAAATAAGAGGAATAAATAATGACAAGAATTATTGAAACAGCTACAATGAAACAGTTTATGTTTACTTAAAAACATATACGTTATAAGTGTAAATAAACCTACATTTTTGGAACAGAGTTTTGCTGTTTGGGGTGATAATGATCCCTACAAAGACCATAGAAGATCTAACAAAAAACTGTGGTGTCAAGCATGGAGAATCTCCCTTGGAATCATTGCTCATAGATTCTAAGAGACTTTGAAAACAGTATAGGCTGTTGCCTTTGCACATGATTGCTTCCCAGAATTTGAAGTTAAGACCTATTGCTGTAGACACCACGCGCTTGGGAAACAGTATTGCCTCTAACATGAACACTGGTGACCCCATTTGATCACTTCCCCTTGGTGGGGAGGCCCAGCCAGCATAGAGAGGAGGAGGATGCAGGCTATCTAGATGAGACCTGATAGGCTGTGGGCAGATGGTGGGGAAGCTCTCTGTTGCTAGAGGTCTAGGGGAGGGGAATGGGGTGGAAGAGGGAGGGAGGGTGAGAATGGGAAGATACAAGTGCGGGAATAACAATCTGATATAATCTGAATAAATTATAATAAATTTTTAAAAAGAGAAATAAAACAAGTTGGAACTGATCTGAGTGTCTTCTCCCTGAGGACTGGCTCTCATATACAGGAAATATGTATGCAAGTTGCCAAGGGAGACAAGCTGCCTCTAGTCTGACTGTGTTGGTTTGCATATAAATGTACCCAATAGGCTTATATATTTGACTACTTTGCTCTCAGGTGGTGGGCCAGTTAGGGAAGAATTAAAAGCATCTTAAGAAGCTTGACGCATGGGGCAGACCTTGTTCTCTTTTTGCTTTCTGATTATTGTATGTGAGCTCTCAGCTGCTCATCCATCTGCTTGCCTGAGATGTTTCCCATCATGGACTCTAACCCTCTGGAACCATAAGCCAAATCCTTTATTTCATAAGCTGCTTTGGCCATGGTGTTTGATCACAGCAATAGAAAAGTAACTAATATACCTATCTAGGTAAAAACGCCTTGAACCACAATGACTATCCTGGATGATAGGCACAGTGGTACAACTGTAAGACTTATATCCTAGATGTAATCAACTGCTGTCTGTTTGGACTTTAATTACACTCAGTAGGAGAGAACTCACTCCTGGAACTGCAAATCTAGTCAACTACCAATGGCAGGAGAGGGCACAGACCCTGCAAAAGAACCTTCCAATGCCAATTGCCTAAACCAATATAATTTCTAACTTATCTTTAAACCCACAGATAACTATAGTCTAAGTCTCATCAAATAAGCTTTTTTTTTTCTTCAAAAGATGAAGACTATTAGAGAGATTCAAATGGTTGAGAGGGCAGAGAATCACTTACTATGGGGTGCTCAACCCAAACTAAAAGTTTCAGGTGCAACCCCAACACCCAAGGCTCAGGGAAAAATCACAAAAGGAGGAGGCTCATAAAGATTGTAAGAATCAGAGAATCGGGATGCATACTACTAGATAGTGTCTTCTATATATGACAAGGAAGCTGGACCCATGAAGTCTGTAAAATAACATTGCCTGAATATGCTCAGAATGATGACATCACCAGTAGACAGTTGGGATTCCACATGGTCATCCCCATAGATGAAGAACTGCAGATGGTCAATGGCTACTGAGAAACGGATAATTAGTTTTCTCCTAGGACAAAAATCACACACAGGTTGTCCAATCCCAAGAAATGCATAAATATGAACAAATAAAATTACGTTAGTAGTTTATAAATACATGTGTGGTTTACACATACACATATGCACATATGTATATACAAGGAACAATGATGGTGAAAGAAGACTTCATGAGTGTGGGAGATTTACAGGAGGAGCTAAAGGTGGAAGAGAGAAAGGCAGGAATGGTTCAGGTACAGGGCTCATTATGAGGTTCTCAAAACAATTATTGATAAAAAATAAAGCCATTTGAAAAAATGAGTGAAATTTAAACAGATAGTGGTATAATTAAATTTTCAACAAACAATGAAACTACAAATGTTATGAGTTGTATTTGTCACTGAAGGTTAAAAACACATTGTTCTTGGCTGGTGCCATAGTTTGAGCAGGACCCCTGGGCCCAAATCTGCCTATCAAAATGTTCTTCCTGTAGGTTTCTAGGACCCTCTGGATCCTTCTACATTGCCATTCTTCCATGCTTCTCTCATCTAGAGTCCCAATAGGATGTCCTCCTCTCTGTCCCAGTTTCCTGGTAAGTGAAGACTTTTATGGGACATGCCCTTTGGGCTAGTATGCTGATATAAGTGAGTATATATCATTTGAGTCTTTCTGGGTTAACTCACTCATGATCACACACTGTTCAAAATGGGATTTTAGTCATAACCACAAATTCTTTGAAGTTAGAACTATACATTATACAAACTATAAGACTTAACACCTCTATTTTAATATATATGTATATATATTATATATATACACACATATACATTTGTATATACACATATACATATACACATATAAAGTTTGAAATTTTTTCAGCTCATTCTGGAAGACTCTGTTTTTAAATTAAGTTACTTATCTCTAATCATCATTATTAAAGTTGGCCACTGACTTTATAAATAATGAAGGCAATTAATAAGAATCATGACAACTTTGAAAATTGCTGAATATTGTCATGGAGAAAAGAGACACATTATAGCTCATCCTAGCTTTGAAATCACAAAAACTAAAATAAATACAAAAGATGTTACTCAGAAAAGACAAGTACAAAACCTGTCATCTTCTACAATAAGAATAGTCTACTTTTCACAGGAATCATTTAAAACAAAGGAAAAAATACAAAAAACAAACCAAAGCAAAACCAGATACCCTTCAGAATTTTCCATGCTAACAGACATTTGCACTGGGGGGATAAAACTTAATATATTTGCAGCACATGCCCCATGGCACTCTTTAAATAGCTCCCATACTTAATACATATTGACAAATGTAATTGTTAATATCAGCTGAACTAAAAAAAAATGCTAGTCCTTGGACTCAAAACAAAAATGCTTTAAATAGTTGTTCCTGGTTGAGCTAAAAGGAGAAAGAGACATTTGTGGCTTTGTCATCCACTTTCTAAAATTGCTACTGAGACTGTGAATCATGAAATATTGATATATATTATTTCATATGTATGTAGACAATTTTTAATGTGGTCTTGGAAAATGCTCAGAGTTCAGCCTCTTTGGCAAAGAGAACAGGGAGACCTTTTCTACTATAGTGTCAAATACTTCACATCAAGTGGAATTATAAAAAAATTAACAGCAATTCTGGGTAAAGAAATTATATAGTATCACCAAAAGAGTCACCTTCACAACCCCTCACACTCACAAATAGTCACCTTCATTTTCCAGACACAAACACCATCAATATGCAGCTCTAAACTTCTCTCTCTCACTTCCTCCCTCTGCTCCCCTCTCACCTTCCACACACACACACACACACACACACACACACACACACACACACACACACACACCTTTAAGAAAGCTTGAGACATTTATTTCAGTAAAATATACAGCCAAATGGCTGATTTATATGAGAATTAGTTGCACTGTGAATGCGTTAGAATATACATCAGTTTCCTCTCCTGGAACTTGACCACACAATCACAGAATCATGGGATCAACTACTAATGACTTCACTCTTTTATGAAATAAGTAATGATAACAATAACAGTCCTACCAGATTAGAAACTACACATCTGGTATCTACTTTGTTTTCATTTACCATCACCATCTTCTTCTTCATTAGCTTCATCATCATCATTCATTCTTTCACTTATGTATTTATAATATGCACATCTTCCAAAAATATAGTTTGACCCTTTTACAAACTAGCTCTGAATCCTTCATGCTGAAACAAGGTGGGTTGATAAACTGATATGTAAAAAGGCTCTGGGCTATAAGTCTAAGTTTCATCGAAGCTTCCTTCACAATACTATAGTTTGGAAACCACGGTATGCTCATTTTGATGTGATATCTAATATATGGCCCCTGTGAAAGTGTCATTCAACCCCTAAAGGGGTTGAGACCCACAGGTTGAGAACCACTGCATGATCCAAAATGAACCTCAGCTAACTTTGTTTCCAGAATTTTTTAAACAAAATATTTTGTCACATAGAGATAATATGTATGTATCTGTGTATTCATGGTACATTTCTGCATACTCAGAAATTGATTTTCTTTTCTAGATAGAAATTTATATAAACTAAGAAAGAAAAAGAAAATAGACATTAATATAAATTTTATAAAATTATAAATCTAAATGATCCCATTTATTGAAATCAAATTTTATTTTAAAAAAGAAAAAGAAAGAATAAAGGGTGGAAGGAAGAACAATCCTGAGAAGTCCAACTCCAAGGACTTTAAAGTGAAGTTATTAAGTGGTTTAATATCTGGTAAGGCATATCATTGCTGGCATCCTGTTATTTTTTACTTTTGGTCCTCTCACAGGTACAGCAGCAAAAAGACCTGTATGTCAGTCACTCTGAATACAGTCTGGCTTGTGTACAAATTAGAAATAAAAAATATATTGCTTGGATACTTCTAGTGTCTTTCATTTATTTCAGAGCCCCATTTCACTTTGTCTTCAAGTTAGCATGCTCTACCCTGGCAAAATCAATGTCAATGATATAATCTCAGTGGCAAAAATTACAGACTGGTTTTTTTTTCAATGGGTTCCACTAGTTTCATTCAAGTGCAGGTTGAAGGAGAAGACATAGCTACTAAATAATGCCAACCCATGACCTGTTTCAAAATATGAGCTGGAATGAAAATGCTTCCTGTGTCTGTTTGACAGTTTTACTAAATGTTCCTCCTTTGCTTCAGTTCACTTGGCCATTTCCAGGGCATGCTGCCCAGACCACAGGGACAACTAATATTGACATGTGACTGTGACCCTAAATACATGTTTAAGAAGAAGGCTTTTGTTTTCAGCAAATCTAAGTTTCATTAAATTGCTTATCCTTCAAAACCAACAACACTAATGCATTTCTAAAGGAGCCAAGCTTAAGGGACTCGGGAAATTTTAGAAAAGGATCTAGTTTTCTTGAAAAGAACCTTGGCACAAATAGATTTCTGAGGACTAACTACTAAATTTAATAATGGAAGAAAGACAAAATGGCAAATTCCATAATATATTTTTATATTTTTTCCAAATTGAACAGTAGTGCAATGTACCTACCAATTTCCATAATTACAAATGTTACCTGTGGAGACATGATGAAGCCCTGAGTGAATGTGTCTTGTTGATGGGAGCACACCACTGTGTCAAGCATCCCAAAGCTTCAGACGCATAGGAGTGGCAAGGCCTCCCTGGTCAAGTACAGATATTGACAGTGTGTGCAGAAATCACCGACCACAACTTTCTTCTCCCAAATAACTACAGCCTGAGACTGCTCTCCTGTCAGACTAGCTTATGTGCTTCCTCCTTCAGCTGAAATATCTCCGTTATATTGCACAGCTCACCCAATCCCAGTTATTTTGTACTTGTGTCTGATGTTTTTCTCCAAGTATCCCAAATCAGCTTTATCTCAGAACTGTGCAGGGTACAGCTTTTTGCTGCTTTCCCCTTATCAACAAGGGAGTGCTCCAGACTTCATTCCATAGTGAGGAAGAATAATATACCTTTCCTACATTTGCACAATATTTTGTGGTGTCTTGTGTTTACTTAGAATGTTAAAAAAAAAACCTTGGTAAAATAATATGATGAAATGGTTTTCCACAAAGGCAGTTTTCACAGTGCCAAGAAGGACTTGAGAAGTAATGTAATAACCATTAGCTACTGGGTGCTCATTGTCAGACATGGTTCTAATTGTTTTCATTGGACTCTTCATCCTTATTACAACCTATGGTGCTTATTCACTTGTCATTTTTATTTTTCAGAAAAGTGAAGAGGGGTATAGTTGCATTAATAAATTTGTCTAAAGGAGTCAAAGGTCAAAGAAGCGCTGTAATTATAACAATTGCTGTCATATAATAGGTGTCAAATGAAGAATTCAAACAAGATCATTAGGCAATAATGACATATAATCTAATTCTTTTATATACTTGCTTAACATATGAATTGATGCACTGGTGGAACTAGTCACAAAAGTATCATTTTATTAGATTTTAGTTCTTCTGTTCTATATAGAAATGACTTGGCAACTTAATTTTAGGCATGTAAACAGTAACCTATTATCTCTATGCTAGACATGAATTTAGAACCACCAACAACTATACTTTAGATTCAAAGCTTCTCAATGATCTGCCAAGTCACAAGCATAAGTATCAATAGTGCACATGCTAAGTA
This sequence comes from Acomys russatus, assembly GCF_903995435.1. NCBI lineage: Eukaryota > Metazoa > Chordata > Mammalia > Rodentia > Muridae > Acomys > Acomys russatus. Next base: position 30,661,528 of record NC_067149.1, read on the forward strand.
TATTATTGTTATGTACAGAGATAAAAAGTATACATTTAAACATCCACAAGATATTCCTGGAAAAATATACATAACCTAGTGAAGGGAATTTACCCTGGGGAAAACAATGGGCTTAGGAAAAGGATCATTTTGATGTTTTTATAGGAACTATGTCTATAAAGTAAACAACAGCAGAAGTTTATTGGTTGGAGCTACAATTGTTTAATCTGGGAACAAAAGAGAGACAACAAGACAGATGTCACAGAAAGAACTGAAAGGGTTGTGGCAGGCCAGAGTTGCATTAGTTTATATTCCATGTACTGTGATTCTCTGGTGTACAGATACAGAGAAGAAATGTTTATGAAATGGAAGGACAACGCAGAGATGTACTTGATTTGGTGGCTTCTGAAATGGTTCTTAAAAGAGGGCTGTCTGAAGAAACAAGAAAGAAAATAAGGACACAGATTTTAGATGGAGGCAAAACCTTGATATGGAAGGTGACCTATGGTGGTGAAAGAAATAGCAGATAGAAGGGCCAGAACACGAAGGACAAATATAAAGCCTGATGCAATCCAGACTACAAGGTGAGGGCAAGTAATAGGACATATAAGAAACCCTGTGAGTGGTCCAGTGCCTACCACTTTCAGATTATGTCAGAGGAGCAAAGGTCAAAAAGTGTCCTGTTACGCAAGAAAGTGTTGAAAACCAGCCAAAGAATTAGAATAACTGAGATTCTTCTGGAAGACCTTTTCTTGTACAGGACTGTTTTAGCTACTCTGAGTTTTTTTGTTTTCCCATATGAAGTGAAGAATTGATCTTTCAAGGTCTGTAAAGAATTGTGTAGGTATTTTAATAGAGATTGCATTGAATCTGTAGATTGCTTTTGGTGAGATGGCCATTTTTATTGTTGATTTTCCCAATTCACAAGCATGGGAGATCTTTCTATATACTGATATCATATTCAATTTCTTTCTTCAGAGACCAAAAGTTTTTTTCATACAAGTATTTCACTTGCTTGGTTAGAGTTACTCCAAGACACTTTATATTATTTGTGGCTATTGTGAAGGGTGTAGTTTCCTTAATTTCTTTCTCAGTTTGTTTGTAATTTGTATAAAAGAGTGCTACTGATTTTTTTCAATTGATTTTGTATACAGTCACTTTTTTGAAGGTGTTTATCAGTTGTAGGAATTTATTGGTAGAATTTTTGGGGTCACTTATGTATACTATCATATCATCCCAGAATAGTGATACTTTGACTTCTTCCTTTCCAATTTGTATTTCCTTGATATCCATTAGTTATTTTATTGCTCTAGCTAGGACTTCAAGTACTATATTGAAGAGCTACAGAGAGAGTAGACAGCCTTATCATTTCCCTGATATAAGTGGAATTGATTTAAGTTTCTCTCCATTTAGTTTGATGTTGACTATAGGCTTCATGTATAATGCCTTTACTATGTTTAGTTATATTCCTTGTATCCCTGATCTCTCCAAGACTTTTAACAAGAATGGGTGTCGGATTTTGTCAAATGCTTTTTCAGCATCTAAGGAGATAATCCTGTTTTTTCTTTCAGTTTGTTTATATAATGGATTACATTGATGGATTTCCATATATTAAACCACCTCTGCAAGCCTGGCATGAAGACTACTTGGTCATGGAGAATAATATATTTGATATATTCTTGGATTTGTTTTTCATTTTATTGATTATTTTTGCATCAATGTTCATAAAGGAAATTGATTCTCCACATGATGTCAGATGGTGGTGGGGAATGGAGACTGCCTCTGACAAGAACTCTGGTGACTGTGATTTGATCATTGCCCCTTGGTGGGGTGGCCTTGAGGGCACAAAGAGGAAGGGGAAGCAGGCTGCCAGGGTGAGGATAAGCCATGATTATATTGTGGGGGAGGAGATCACCTTCTGTCAGAGATCTAGGGGAGAGGAATAGGGCAGAAGAGGAAGGGAGGGTAGGAAAGGGAAGATAAGAGCAAGGGGATAAAAATTAGGATGTAATGTGAATAAATTATAATAAATAAAAAAGTTTTAAATGTTTTGTTAAACAAAAGAATTAGAATCACATGGCTCAAATTGGAATGGGGAAGTAATGGTCAATGGGCTGGGAGTTTTGTCAGGGTTAGAGTACTCCCTCAGCATGCAGAATGCCATGTGTCTGAGACCTAGCACATGCACACGTGCGCACACACACACACACACACACACACACACACACACACACACACAAACAGGTGCCAAAATGTAAAGAGAAATGATGTACTATTGTTCAAGGTCAAGAGATGAAACAGACTGTGAAATAGAGACATTTTTCTCCTGGTTAGTGTCTCTCCAGGGGACTGCCAGGCTAGTTGCTGGCTCCTTATGTAGCTCTGAGGGGTGGGAGCGGTCTCAGAGACGTAGATACATAGCCATGGTAGGCACTCAGCTTGTACTATATCCTGTGGCTGTATTTTATGTGCATGGTTAAATTTAGAAGCTGTGGTGTGATTTTTATGGAGTCACTCCTCTTGGAAGAGTTCTAAACACCAGTGGCTCCACTTCCACTTATCTCCTTCTACAGCCTATACTAATCAGGTGGCCAGCTCAGACCAAATGCTTTACGAGCATTCACACACATTTAGCAACACCAGTAACTCAATATGGATCTGATGCAGCACTTGAGGGAATCTCTCAGCCCCCAGATATCCAAAGCATAAAGCAGGGACGATGGGTTCAGAATACATGACAATAGTGAATGCAAAGTATTAAATGAGTTCAGGGTGGCACTCAAAGTGCTTTGTAAACATTACCACATCATACCTTGAATAAAGTACAGTCAGCCTTTATGTTATATGTTTTACTTTTAGGTATTAATTTATATTCATGAAGATGGACAAATCTTAGCTGCTTGTTGGTTAGTATTTTATAATAAAATAAATGGTATACAATAACATATAATTGCTTTTAAAAAGAAAAGTTCTCTTTCCTTTCTTGGTAAAAAAAAAAATGAGAAGATAACCAAATGTATGGCTTAATGGGTTATTCTGAAACAAATCTCTTCTATGGTGGCCTCATTTTAACAAGTATCCCTCTGCTCTGACCTCACAATTCCTGCAGAGACTGGCTTTCCTGAAAAGGAGCTACTAAGCTAGTGCTTTTCAAACTACAAATTTTCGTAGCTTTAGATTTTTCTTTAGGTTAAATTTTGGACAAAAAAAAGTAGAATATAAGGTATTAAGATATAGTGAATTTAATAATGGTTAGTACAGCTTTGTGTACAGGTATTAGTTTGGGGACCTAAAATATTCAGCATTACTTGCTGCAAGTATTCATCACAAATTATTTTCAAATTATTTATATATGTGTATACAAAGTTCATGAAGATTTAATGCCCATTTCCTCAAATATTAATGGTGAGTATTATGAAATTTGTCCATTGTAACGAATTAAGATTGTGATTAAATATGAAGCTAAGGGGGATTACCTCCCCCTGTATATGCTCATAGGGTATCAAGTCTCTTCTCCGTAACCTGCTGTCCTTCCTCTGAGTGCCACCAGGTCTCCCCCTCCAGGGGACATGGTCAAATGTGAGGCACCAGAGTACGTGAGAAAGTCACATCGCACTCTCCACTCAACTGTGGAGAATGTTCTGACCATTGGCTAGATCTGGGTAGGGGTTTAAAGGAACAGTCATAGAGGAGGGGAATAAGGGGAAAAGGGAAGGGAGGGAAGAATGGGAGGACACAAGGGATGGGATAACCATTGAGATGTAACAAGAATAAATTAATAATAAAAAATTAAAAAAGAGAATACTCCAGCTTAGCAAATCTTGAAAAAAAAATAAATACGAAGCTAACTCCCTGATATTCAATTATGATTCTTACTGCTCCAATATCTAAACAACAACAACAACAACAACAACAAAAAACTATGTAATTGGTACCTTGGCTCCAGATAAAGCCCTAGATAATGAATGTACTCGAGCATGGGTCTTTAACTCATTTAGAGGGAGTAACTAAGGGCTCTGTGTTGCTTGCAGTATATAAAGGAGATGGGAGAAAAAAATCAACAACACTTGTATTTGTGTAGCTTAGCTATGTTTTTTCAAGTTGCTTTATCATAGTGAATGGAGTGATTTTGACACCTTTTGGAAATGTTAATCATGACTATGAATAGTTATCTGCTTAGAATTCACACCTATTAGGGGCTGTATCTAGGTGTGTAAAACATTCACTCCATCAACATAGAAGTGTAAATCTAAATTGGGGCAAACTGTGATCTCAGCTTATATTGACACCCACAGCCTCAATTCCAGCAGAAGAGGGGGAGCAACAGAGCCACAGACTCCTTCTGCATCCTCACATAAGTAAGAATTTATTCGGTTGAATAAGCCAGGCCAGAATAGGCATGCAATCCGAGGTTCACACACACACACACACACACACACACATGCAGGCACACAGCCATGCACGGACACAGGCATGCACACGCACACATACATACAAGCTCAGGCCTGCTGGACAATCCAGTCCAGTTTATTTATACAGTATTCTGTCTGCATGTGAGCCAGCAGGCCAGAAGAGGGCACCAGATCTCATTACAGATGGTTATGAGCCATCATGTGCTTGCTGGGAGTTGAACTCAAGACCTTTCAAAAGAACAGCCAGTGCTCTTAAACTCTGAGTCATCTCTTCAGCCCGAGAGGTATTAGTTTTTATCAGATAGCAAGTAACCATTTAGAACCCAGAGTTAAAACTTTTCTGTCAGTCAAAGTATATCTACCACTTACAGGGAGACCATCTCAAAACCTCCAGCCACAAAGCATTTTTCATCTAAGACAGTGAAAAGTGTAAGGGACTGCCATTGCTGCTGGAGAAAAATGCATAGTAACAATGCGATATTTCTTAAAATATCCATAGTGAGAAGTGGAGGAGCAAGGGGAAATAAAGCATCTCCACTTTTCAAAGGACAATATGTCTATTACACCAAATTCAATAAAATTCCCTAATGTTTTATTAAAAGAGATCATTCTAATTCACACACAATAGTGATGTATAAGAAACAAAATCATAACAAAAGACCAGAGGGGCCAGAAGCTGTGGACCTCTTAGTGAGTTTCCCAGCACTGCCCTAGTAGATAGCCTCAGAGCACAAGGAGCCTATTTTCAATGTGTCATCCTGCCAAGGAAATTACCTCGCTTGTGAAACACTCAGGAGACCTATTACTATTGGTGAGGAAAGTTTGAGAATTGTACATAAATCTAATGCAAGAACTAAGAGTTGACATACTTCCTTCATGTACCAATAACCAAGGAGGGCTCATTGCCACATATCCTAAGCCTGACTTACAGGATAGAGATGAATTTATGAAGGAGGCATATAAAGGGCAGATGGAGGGCACTCAGGCTATCACGATGTCCCTTCACTTCCAGAATTCTCATAGACATACATTTGTGTGGTAGCTTTCCTTCTGAGAATGAACCTGATGACTTTCTGTTTGTTCAGAGCATGGGTCGTTAGAGCTGTCTGTTTCCCTGGACTCAAAGAAGACTCAAAGAGTGTATGTAGCTTCTTATGCATGTGTGTGTGTGTGTCTGTGTGTGTGTGTGTGTGTGTGTGTGTAATTTGAGGCTTCTGTATGACCATCTCTCAAAGGAAAAACAGTGGAAAAGCAGTACTTGACCTACTAAGAACGACCATCTGCCCTTGGTGAGGAGGCCTGAAGGCACTCGAAGAAAAAATAAGCAGGCTACCAAGATGAGACTTGATAGCCTATGACCATATAGTGGGGGAGGAGGTCCCCATGGTCTTAGACCTAGGGGAGGGGAATATGGTGAAAACAGGAGGAAGGGAGGAACAGGAAGATACAAGTGATGAGATAACAATTGAGTTGTAATCTGAATAAATTAATAAAATTAAAATTAAAAAAAAGAATCTTTCTGGGCCCAGCAAGACAGTTCAGGGGATAAAAAGCACTTGCTGTGGAAGCCTGAAAATAATAAAAGTCCATTCCCAGGAACCCACATAAAGGTAGAAGAGACCTAAATCTAGAAATCTGTCTTCTGACCATCTTCATACATGTATGCTCATTCCACCCCACCCCACCTTCATACATGTATGCCCATCCCACCCCACCCCACCTTCATGCATGTATGTCCATCCCACCGCACCCCACGCACATAGTAATAATCATAAACAAGCTAAAAATTATAAATTATAAAGAGTTTTATTCTCAAAGTTCTGCTCTTTTCCCACACTGCCTGGTCACTTCCTAGCAGATAGCCTGCATGCTCAAAGGCCTCTGATGACCCCAGCCCTCAGCAGACACTCAAAACAATATGTGTTGAATTAATCAGCATTAGGTTTCAGGCAGTACTTTCCACATTTGGCTCCACATTAGGCCATCTGGGGAGCTATGCAGAAACACAGACCCCCCTCAGTCCACTGAATCATAATTTCTAGGCACCAAGCCCAGAATTTGTATTATTAAAAAAAAATCCTCAAGTAATTATGCTGCAGAATCAGCCATACACCCAAGAACTATGAACCACCAAACTCTAGTTCAAGCTGCCAGTGACGAGACTCAGTGTTGACATCTCATCATGGTGAATGTGAGTTTCTTTTCCTTTTTGCTTTATCTGTGACTCTCTCCTCTAGGGACACCTATGGCTAGAAAAAAAATCAAGTTCAAGTTGCGTCTTAAATGAGTTGATTCTAAAAGTATGCTTGGTCTCTGCACCCACCAACTGAGAACAGCCAACAGAAGCCTCAGCAGGAAACATGGTAAGAGAAACAAATCTTGATAACGAAAGAGGAAAGGTATTCCTTAGGGATAAAGATTTCCAGGCAAGTGGTAAAACTGAAAGAGAAAAATGTTATCAGCATCTCCAAGGGAGGAAGATGGAGGAGACATTCTAAGATCGCAGAAGGACTGTGCAAAGAGACAGGTGGGAAGCTAGAAGTAACCTGGCTGGATGAATGACCTGTGATACATCCCTCCAGACACTAACCGTCTTCACTACTACACTCACAGTTCATGATGTCTGCAGGAATTCTCTGAAATGAACAGGACAGCTTGGCAAACAGAATGAAAGTTTGTCACGGTGTATAAAACCCCAATGACGACTGACTAGAAATGTAGAAAACATGATGTCATGTGACACTGGAAGAGACACATCATGACTGAGACACTTCTACTACCCATCTCATATTCTTCTCATAGAAACTGGGCAACGTGGTGGTTAGTTGAAAAGGCTTTACATAGATGAATTAGTAACTGATTGGGAGACATAGACCAGCACGGTAAGAATTCCCCCACCTTTGGTTGCATAACCTTCTCATTTTGTAGTTTGAAAGGAGAGTGATTAAGGCTTTATCATAAGCTAAGAAAGCCAGGAATGCTGAACTTGAGCTAAAATTCTCTCCCCGGGTATTTCTCCTGAGTCAAAATATTTGGAGAGTCACAGAACTATTATTTTATTTAGCAAAGGGTCTCTTTGAGAATTATTTTTAAGGAACAATTAGAAGATATAGTCCTACTTATCCTGTCATTTTAAATGTCCATTTTAGACATTCTTTACTTTATTGGAATGTGTATACTTGAATAAATAATGTTTACTATTACAGGTGCATTTTAAAACATATAAATTTTATTACATAAAGGATAGAGAGAATGCTATGACGTTCAGAACTGGTGTTTCTATTGAGACTGAAAACTAAAATTCAGGAAATTGCTTGAAGTTTGCAGCAAAACCAAATTGTCTTTATGACCTTCGAGGCTGGTCTTTAGTCCAGATGTATATAAGACACAGATGAGCCAAACTACCCAGAGCCTATGCTCAGCCACTGACTGTCTGGACTGGGCCCTGCCTGGCTTCCTCATAAATGTTCATTACTTTGACACATTGACAAATAGTTTGTTTTCATCATACAAAGGGACTTTTGCTAATATTTCTTTTCAAGTTTCATACCCATTTCAGTAGGTACTAAGATTTTTCTCTTTCTCACCATCTCCTATGTATGTTCTTGAATATAAATCATGGTGCATGCAGGCCCTTATGGATGCTGGAAGTGACATCTAAACATTTAATATGCTACTTGGGGAAGAAGGGTTAGCTTGAAATTTCAAGATTTGATATTTTTAAAGTAGTCAGTATTGAATATTGTTGCTGAGAAACGTTGCTTTTAAAGCATTCTAAGGCAGGTTATCACAGGCACCTTTGTCCTTTATTGACCATCATATACCCTGCACGGAGCTCACTTAATCTTCCTAGCAGACACATGAAGGTTATTATGTCTCATTTATAAAGGTCTCGTTTATAGAGAAGGAAATTAAAATTTAGGGCAATAATGTCTTCTGTTTACGATCACCCATGTAACCAAAGAGGTCTGCTGTGTATCCCAAACGTGGGCCTTTGCTTCTTTACACTTCCTGGAGTACACATACGCCCCTTTATCGGTTTAGAACAGTGAGTTCTGGGGGCCTTGAGTGACTTTTCAGAGGGGAAGAAAACCTACTGCACTTTCAAAAGACGATCATTCCATTTCCAGCCAAAGTCAGATAGCTCAGACCATCAGCAAGTAGCTCCAGCTCCAGTTCCAGCGACTTGACGCCCTGTTATGGCCTCTGTGGGCAACTGTATCTGTGCACACAAACCCTACACAAGCATACACATGTAACATGTGATTGAAAATAAATCTCTTTGAAAAAACCATTAATTTGCAGGGTAAATGCCATTATCATGATGCCTAGGCACTTGGTCTTCAGAGTGGCACCCAGGAAACCTGGTATAGCTCTATTTTGAGCAGAACACATTTTGTTTGTTTGTTTATACACTGGTGATAACGGACAGGTAATTTGCTCCTTTAAGATTCTAGAAGATTCATATCTGAGCACACATAGGGGGTGGAGATCCCCCTCAGTCACAGTCATAGGGGAGGGGAATAAGGGGGAATTGGGAGGGGGGGAGGAATGGGAGGATACAAGGGATGGAATAACAATTGAGGTGTAATATGAACAAATCAATAAAGTATATTTTAAAAAGATTCTAGAAGAGATGAACAGAGACGGTGGACAAGATTGGAGTAGGCTGAAAGGACTGTGTCGGTACAATGAAAGGCCTCTCGACACCATCTGAATGTAAAGGCATTGCATCTCATTTCCACTTTGTATTTGCTCAGAAAGTGGGCTCCATTTGCTAGGAAGAGCTGACAGACTGACCTGGCAGAGAGCCTTCAAGAACCACATACATAAAACCCGGGCCTGCATGACCTGTCACGCAGCACGTTCTATTATAGAAGCTTGGCTTCTACAGGGTTACCACTCCAGGGAACAATGCTTCTAAGAACTAGGAAAGTGCACACTTAGCAAAAACAGGCCCTTTCAGGGCTGGCAGCTGTCCCTGGGTGAGGAAGTAGGTACCTGAAAAAGGCAGGCAAATCTATGAGTCCACCATACTCATATTGATTTCTATTTGTATGTGCACATTTTTCCCAAAATAGTCTTCATGGATTCTCCCTCACCTGTCCTTCAATAAAAGTGTTGGACGTGTGAAACAATGATAGTGACCAGTTTCAGATTTTCAATTTGAAGGATATAGTTTGCACCACACATACCAGTTAACAACTGTACTCCTTCCCATTAGATATGAATAATGTCCTGGTTATAAATTGTGTATTTGTTTAACTATAGCATTTAGCACAGATTCTCTGTATTTCTATTTTTATTATATATGCCTCATTTCTCCAAGCAGATACAAAATCACCTAACACTAGTCACTAACATTTGCTAGGCATATATTCTATGTTACAATGTTTAGTGTGGGTTATATCAACTAGTCTTAAATAGAGTAGACATAGTTCTTATACAAAATGTCAGAGAAATTACAATTTGAGAGATTCAACAATTTACACAGAGTTCATTTATATACACACAAACAGAAGACCCACAAACATCTACTTCTCTACCTCCTTACTTTATAGAGTACAAAGTACAGAAACCATCCCTGTGTCTAACTGTATAGAGAATAATTAAGATACCAAGATAGATACCTGTTTAATCTAGCAATACAAACGAAATAACTATTTACTTTATCTTCTATGGATGCACCTAGTAGTGACACAGTCACAATATAAAACTGTTATATGGTCTGTTTTTCAACCAAAATGCTTTAAAATATTAGTTCTAAATTCGAGATATAACATGAAATTAGAAATTTATTATATAAAATGTGGAAAGCTAAAGAGGAAAATACCAAGGTAAATAGAAAATCTACCAATCTAAGGAAAGTTACTGGGAGAAAGTAAAATGTTTAAGAATATTAATTGCTGGTAATTCAGTTAGAGAGGAGATATTTAGACTCTCTGTGTGTCTTAAATGGCTGACGCAACAAGGTGTCAATCATTTCCAGAACAGCAGCAGCATGTCTCCTGGATACGCACACTAGAGATACCCTTCCTTATGTGCACATACAGCACGCACAAGAATGACTCCACATCATTACTAGTAATAGCAAAGGCACAGAACAAGCATGACCTTCAACAAGGGAGTGAATAAGTGGTCCAGGGTAGATTTCTTTGACAGACTACTGAGAAGGGAGAATGAACAAAGTATATTTTACACATCAACACAAACCAATATTCAAAATATGTTCAATCGAAAGGCATACTGCATAAAATAGAGTTCAATATTATTTTCAGATTTTAAAAAGTGAAACTTAAAAGGTGTTCAGAATTAAATGAATACACAATAAAACGGAAGAAAAAAAGAAAATATTTGAGTAAGATTGAACACATAAACCCTGAGCCAAAGAGACATGAGCAAGGAAAATTTAGGATTTCAAAATCATCAACAGTATTCCATTTCATAAGGTATTTAAAATTAAATATATTAATTTTGCACATACATCCTTTTGAATGTAATGTTTATAGATGGCCATAAAGTTTTAAACTAGGACAGAATTCATGTTTACAGGAGACAAATTGGTTGCATCTTTGAAGTCAACCATAACTGACTATAAAATGTCCTATGATGTGATCTGTTGAGGATGAAGAAGAGCTTTATGAAACACTGAAAGATACTAATTTCTTACCATAGAGATGAAGATCCACAAATGCTTGACAACATTTTTTTTAAATATTTAAAGAAATAATTAGGGAAATTGCAGCAAAGTAGTCACTTGTTACTCATATAAAGATAAGTCAGAGGACTAAAATAATGTATTACTACTCTTTCAAGTAAAACAAAATTAGGGTTAAAGGCTAAGGTTAAAAAGATGAGGTTGGGAACACCAGGATATGTGACTACATAGGCTTGCAGGTGTATATTAGTTAAGAGGAAGGAGGGGCTCTGGCACAGGCCATAGCAGCCTTTCCCTTCTTAAACCTAACTCTATAGGTAGCTTTGTCTTTATGCTTCTAATTGTAACAGTCTAGGTTGGAAGGAGGTTATGAAGGGTCCCCTGCCCCGTTCATGAGATATACCAACTGCAAACTACCCCAAATGTGGGCCAGGGGAAAGGAAATGGTAGATAAAGCTTTGCAAGTTCAGATACTAGTGTTTGCTGTTTGGCAACATTGTCATTTGGCTCAGTCCAGCAAAGTGGTTTTGCTTTTTCATCTGTTGAGAAAAACCTAAATTATTTGTTTGCTCTATTTGTGCCCCTGAGGAAATCTCATTAAGAAGCACAAAAACTATGGCTGCTGGTAAGATTGGCTATTGACACGGTTGGGATAAGTGGGAATATGGAAGGTGTTTTCTCTTCACATCCATAACACTTCCAGTGATAATTTTTTCCTAACACTTGAAGAGTTAAAATGAATTTATACTAAAGAACAACAACAAAACAATAAACCAAAACCCATAACAACTGCTTAATGCAATTCTGATATGCATAGCAATTTAATAAGCATGAAGTGAGCTACCATTAACCACTTAGCTAAATTGGATTAAGAAATATTATATAACATGATGAATCAAAAACAATGAAACCTTTAATATTATATTAGGCAGAATATATTTGTCAATAGAAATTAGTTAATGATACCTATTACTCAAAGAGTACTCAAAATATGTCCCAGTGTGTTTCCAAATTATTCCACTTGACAATTACAATTTTAAAAGGCAGTTTTTGAGTTTACATTTTCTTTATAATATGGAGCTTACTGACTAAAAAAGTGAATTCAGCCTGTCTTATTTAAAGGCCTGCTATTTAAATTTATCTAAGCACTAAAAACTCAGTAAAGATCTAGGGATTCAAAGGCAAATCATCCATGGAATGTGTGGAAGAGGGGACATAACCAAGGCAGATGAAAACTCTCAGGCTTTTATAATTTTTTATTCAATATGTTTACATGTACATTTATTTCATTAAACATATATATGTATATACATATATATATATATAATAAACTACTTACAGCAATAAGAATCATGACATAACCAGAATTTTATATAAATATATATATATATATTCATAGTGTTTTCGCTATTTGTATTTGGCAGCCTCGAAGAAAACATCTTTCCTATCTTGGTGAGTCTAAAATTCTGAATGTAAAACAATATCTATCATATTTCATCATTATCAACTTAAAACATCTATCTAGACCTAAAAATTTCTTAACCCCTGAACAATTAAGCTCAATGGTAAAATTAAACTACCTGGTATTCAACCACATCAGAGGGTTGACAAGGAATAAAATTAATTACCTGAGTAAACAGGGAGTGCAGATTAGCATGAAAATGTGATAGAGAAATACAGTTAAACCCTAGGAAATAGTTTATAGTGGTAATTTATATAACCCATAGTAGAAATAGTTGTGAATATATTATTTCAAAATGATCCTAGCCACTTTAGGGACTTGGGGTTTAATACCCCGGACAAAGTTCTAGCTTTAACCTCTGTCCCTGTTTTCTTACAAAGAATGTATTAAATTGGTGTTATATTCCCACAGTGAGATAGAAACTGGAGAAAAAAGGAAAATACAGATGCAGGGGAAATGAATGAATATGAATTTAAATATATTTACATTATTCTAGTAAAACCTCATATTGCTATACATGAGGTAATCAATATTATTCTCTAATTTTTAACTACATGTTTTCATATTTTATGAGTAGATACTAACTGGTACTCCTTCAGTAATGCCCCTCAGAATGTCTGCTAAGATTTCTTTTATCACAAAACTATACAAATACAAACAATATAGTCAACCCTGTAACTGGACTAGGATTTAGTTAACATTTTTATGCTAAGTAATACAACATTTTTCCATTGTTGGTAGAGCATCGAAATGCCAAACTCAGAGGGAAATATGAACACAGTACAGATGCAAGCCTAGAAAGGAAGCAAATGCTGGCCATTTAACAAACTCTTTGAAAGTTTTCTCCACATTATCAGCCAGCTAAAGTACAAAGTACATAGACAAAGGTATAGTACAAAGACTTAGAAGAACACAGAGAAATTGCCTTTTTCTCAAATGGTTATTAATCATATTTGAGAGACAGGTTCAAGCTAAATTTTAAGTTTGTCACAGGGAAGTCCATGGAGTCAGTCATTGGAGCTAAATTAATCAGAAACTAGTGATTGCGGCTTAGAAAAACACAAACTGATTTTTCAATATTGATCACAGACCACATTATAGAAAAGAAACTGGGGGAACTGACACAGGAGGTCAGGCTGGCATTGAAAGGGGAAAGATATTATTAGAATGCCCTCTCAGTAAATTATGATGTGAATGCACAACCAAGTGATGTAAGACTGTACAGTCAAATATTCAAGAAGAAAATATCCCTGGCTGTGAGAACGAAAGGTAGAAAGGACTTTATATATTTTCATGTCAGATTACATCTTTATCTGAATACAAAATGTTTTGTTCTTTATATAAGATTTAGATTATAGACTGTAAATGCTAGAAATGTTCATGAGAAGATATGTATCTACACATAATTGTATCCTTTTACCCAATAACTTTCATTTACACGTATTTAACAAAGTTTCTAAGACCTATAATAGTAGACTCTCTAGTCTGATAAAGAAGCAGAATGATTACCTATGAGAAGAGATGGCTCAAACCATCAGAAGAGTAGCTTACAATGTTTATTTCAAAGGACAATTACAGATACACACACACACACACACACACACACACACACACACACACACACACACTATCCTTGGGTTGACAGGATGAAAGGATTAGAATGGAATTCAGAAATCTACTTTTTTTAAAAAAGATAACCCATGTAGGTACTGGAGCAGTAAGGTTGAGAGCTAACAGAAAAATGTTCACAAATAATTAGGCATGTAACAAGGAAGCTTTAAAAAGCATAAATTCTGGTACTGGCGAGATAACTCAGTTTGTACTACTGCTTACAGGAGAAATCTGTAACTTCAGCACTAAGGAAGAAAATGTAAAGACAAATGAATCACAGGGACTTGCTATCAAAAAAGTGAGTTCCAGGTTCAATGAAAGACTCTTTCTAAAAAATAAAATAAAATAAGATAAAAGGAGGAGAACCAGATAAACAAAGCATCTCCATGTCAACCTCTAGCCTCCTTATGTACCTGCATAAGTGAAGCATGCACACATGAACACAAATGGATAAAGCGCGCGCGCGCACACACGCACACACACACACACACACACACACACACACACACACACAAACACATACAATGCTAGGTCCATGGCTACTAGATCTTTCCTGGCCAGGAATAATAGTTCAAAACCTCACTAGTTAACTAATAGCAACTAAGTAGCTAAATCACTAAACTAAAATTAGAGTACCTATCACTGCTTTAAAATTTTAAATAGAAAAGAACAGATATAAAGGAAAGGGGGGTAAAATAATACTTATAAAAGTTTATGTGAGGAAAGAGGTGGGCAGGAAGAGCATAGATGGGGAAGGAGAAGGATTACATACATTATCTGAAGGGGATATATGGAAACCTATTTGACAACCTTCCTAATGTATACTTCCTAAATGTATACTTACAGGTATATTCACCACCAGAGGAAAATCTTCCTCCCAGAAGCCATAGTACGCTAGATATAAAGCTCAGTGCAAGTGTGGAACATCTCCCTTTCAATTGTTGGTCAGGGGTATTCTGGAGAACTTATTCAGTAGAGGCAATTGCCATTGCTTAATATTGATCACCAGAACTTGATAATACCCTGTAGCTGAAGAATCTACACAGTTAAGTCATAGGATATGGAGAAATAAACTTTGTACTGACTAGGAAGATTCCTGTCTGATGGTTAGCTTTCATGGTACCACAGGGTACCATTTAGTCTTGTGGAATAGAAACTAGTGGTGAATACTGTGAGCTACAATAATGCCAATGATGCTAAAATATGTCCAACTATACAACAATGGCATGGAAGTTATTGGAGTAA
Organism: Acomys russatus; assembly: GCF_903995435.1. Taxonomy (NCBI): domain Eukaryota; kingdom Metazoa; phylum Chordata; class Mammalia; order Rodentia; family Muridae; genus Acomys; species Acomys russatus. Next base: position 30,676,895 of record NC_067149.1, read on the forward strand.
ACACAGTTTTCTGTAATCCCAGCTCCACAGGAGGAAAACCATGCCTGGTAATGGTAAATCTGAACAATACCCAGTAGTTATAGAAATCATAGGCCCAAGGCATAGATTTACAACTATTATATTGCTAAATGGACATAGTATGAAACCACCCTCTAAATTCTATACCCGTACATTAGTGATGCTTTCATGTTTCATCGTAGTAAGATCAGAGACCATCATGGAATAAGGAAGGGGCTGAGTGATTATAAAACCCAGATGTCAGGGAGTATCAGAATGGACATGACAAGATCATCACACACATGAGCGTACAGAATCTGTAGATGCTTGCCCAAGATAAGTCCAGCATATGGAAAAGACCAAAGCAGCAGCATTTCAACATGGAACTGATGAGCACCAACAACTAAGATGCTATTGGCAACTGATTGTTACTGGGAAGGAAGAGTTAGATTTCATGAGGGATGTGGCCCTTGGTAGGTCAACCATGCCCCAGTGGATTAGCCCCCACACATGAGAATATAGCCAATATAAGATGGATTTGGAAGCCTATAAATAAACATAGAGAACATGAAGGTGGGAGGAGGCAAGGAAGCCAAAGATAGATCTGAGAAGAGTTGGGAAAGAAATGTCAAATTACAGTGAATGTCTATATAATACTCTCATGGAATAAAACCATTATATATATACTGAAATACAAAAAGCATAGAAAAATATTTTATTTTTTTAAATTTTTTATTAATTTATTATTGTTACATCTCAATGGTTATCCCATCCCTTGTGTCCTCCCATTCTTCCCTCCCTCCCTCCCATTTTCCCCTTATTCCCCTCCCCTATGACTGTTATTGAGGGGGATTTCCTCCCCCCTGTATATGCTCATAGGGTATCGAGTCTCTTCTTGGTAACCTGCTATCCTTCCTCTGAGTGCCACCAGGTCTCCCCCTCCAGGGGACATGGCCAAATATGAGGCACCAGAGTTCATGTGAAAGTCATACCCCACTCTCCACTCAACTGTGGAGAATGTTCTGTCCATTGGCTAGATCTGGTAGTGGATCAAGGACCTCAACATAAAACCAGAGACACTAAGTCAGTTAGAAGAAAAAGTGGGGAAGAGCCTGGAACATATTGGCACAGGAGACAACTTCCTGAACAGAACACTAACAGCTCAGGCCTTAATGTCAACCATTAATAAATGGGACCTCATGAGGCTGAGAAGCTTCTGTAAGGTAGGAGACACTGTCAAGAGAACAAAGCGACAGCCTACAGACTTGGAAAAGATCTTCACCAACCCTACATCTGACAAAGGTCTAATATCCAAAATATATGAAGAACTCAAGAAATTAAACACCACAAAACCAAACAACCCAATTGAGAAATGGGGCTTGGAACTAAACAGAGAATTCTCAACAGAGGAATATCAAATGGCTGAGAAACACTTAAAGAAATGCTCAACCTCCTTAGTCATCAGGGAAATGCAAATCAGAAAAATATTTTAATATGTCTGAATATTGATGAGACAATTGAGATTCTGGAGCATTGTCAAAACAAGTTTTTCCAATTTTAATCTATATGGTTACCTAAAAACTCATTGTTTACTTTTTTAAGTTACTGTGTGGCGGAAGGAGGGAGAAAAGGGGGGTAAGGAGAGAGAAAGAGAAAACCACAATATATGTGTGGAAGTTATAAGACAAGTGTACAAAGTCAATTCTCTTTCCAATGTGAGACTCAGACACTGAGCTCAGATTGTCAGGCAAGTGTGGTAACTTCTTTTTTTAACTCATTGACCCATCTTACAGGCCTATCAGACTTTTAAGACCCTAAAATCTATTATTTTGCAATCCTCCCACTCTTTTTAATATTTTAGTAAACCTAAGTCCAGTCAGTGTTATTTTTACAAGATTTATTGTCTATCACTATTTCTGGAGTTTGTAAAATCCTTCTTGTATATTCACAGACCCCACTGTAGAAACTTACACATTCATACCTCAGGTACGAATTGACTTTAGCTATAAACTCACGAATGTGAAGGAAAAGGTCATTTATTTAAATTTCAGTTGAAGAGCATATTCTGATATCTCTTCTGAAAAATTTACAGAAGACCTCATCTTTAAATATAAAATGTATCTACTTAAAGATGCCCAGATATGCAGTGACACAAGGAAAACTGACTTTGTTGTTGTTGTATGGCCCACTACAAAAGCACATACTGGTAAATTAAAAGGCAAAGGAGAAGAGTAATCAAACATTCAGGGGTTTTCACTTTATGTTCCATCTTTAAAAAGACAGTTTTTTTTAAGTTGATAAGAACTGAATGTGATGGAGATTGATTTATATTAAGAAATTTAGATTCACCAAGATAGGAAAGATGTTTTCTTCAAGGCTATCAAATACAAATAGCCACAACACTAAGAATGTAACATTTATATAATTCCTGAGTGTGTCATTGTTCTTGCTATATGCAGTTAATTATAACAATATAAATATATATGTAAAAAATAAATATTGTTTAAAAAATTTTAAAGGCAGTTGGAACATAGGGCCAATTTCTGCTTAAATCATTCAAATTTAATCATGTCTTGATAACCTCTCAATGTCTACATTTAAGGGTTATTTTGTTTTGTTTTGTTTTGTTTTTGTTTTTTGACATTCAAAGCAATCCAGCTCACAAAATCCAGCAAAATTTCAAAGTCAACAATGCTTAATGTTACTTGTTGAAATTTCTCATTTTGTTAGTTCTTTTAACTGCTTCAGCCCTTTATTCTCAACTCCACTGTCCTTTCCATTTCCATAATCTACCCTGACACTTTACCTATGTATTCCATGTTTTAAAAAAACAAATTAAACTAGAAAACTCCCACAAATGTTGTGATCTATCCCAACAATTTGCTTTAAAATATGCATGTATCTGAGCTATTTCTCTATATATGAACAAGAAGGTTTGCTAATAATTTATAAAATACACAAAGGTTGCTTCTTCTTCAATCAGCTATTCTTAGTATGATTAGGTTCTCCAAGACAGAGGGGATGGTCCTACCATTGTATTTCAATGCAACAGAACACAGCATGGGCAGATATATCAGAATGAGTTGCACTCTAATAATTTGGTAGGTGTCATTTTAACATACATATGTGTGCATATGTATGCTCATCACACACTGATGTCACAATTTATATGGGATTGGCTTCCCAGTGAAATTATATTTAATATCCAATTTTACCCAAATTCTCAAAAACAGTAAGATTAAAATTTCAATCTTGAAGGCAAATAGCACGCCAAAGTTACTCTTCTTATAACTGTCATGATTATAAGCATCTTTGGTCAAATTTACAGATTAGTGGTGCCTATGTTTCACAAACACCAATTATGAACACTTTGTAAACAAAGTACTTTCTTTTTGTTTCATCACTAATGCACATTTTTTTATCCTTTGAGTTTATATCATTTCGTACCTTATATACATCTGGGATTGTTTACTGAGTATAGACATTGACCATTTCTCATCTAGTCTGTAAATTTTCTTAAGTATATTTCCATTCATAATATTTATGATAAAATCTCTATAATATAATGCCTAAGTTTTACTTAGAAAATATCCTTATTTTTTTCTCAGTGGCTATTTTAAGAATGTGTTGTCTTTAGAGTGGAGAATGGTTCAGTAGTTAAGAGCAGTTACTACTCATCTAGAGGACCCAAGTTCAATTCCCAGCACTCACACTGGGTGATTGAAAACCCTCTGTAACAACAGCCCCAAGGGTTCTGCTTCCCTCTTCTGGGCTCTAGTGGTACCTGCATACACATGGCATACTCACCAAGAGTCATACATACACAGAAATATAAACAAATCTCTTTAAAATTATGTTTTATTTAGCACTAAATCAAATATGCCATCTTCCAATGGCCTTCCTAAGGTTTTGTTTTACTCATTTAAATCCCATTTTTTTGATGCAAACATTTTATTTTTTTAATTTTAATTATATTATATCTTTTTAAAGTTGTATTAATTTATTCAGAAATGCTCAGTGATTTTAGTCATCAGAGAAATGCAAATCAAAACGACTCTGAGATTCCATCTTACACCCATCAGAATGGCCAAGATCAAAAACTCAAGTGACAACACATGCTGGCGAGGATGTGAAGAAATGGGAATACTCCTGCATTGTTGGTGGGAAGGCAAACTTGTACAACCACTTTGGAAATCTATCTGGCACTTTCTCAGAAAACTGGGAATAGGGCTTCCTTAGAACCCAGCTATTCCATTCCTAGGAGTATACCCAGAAAATGCTCCACCACGCAACAAGGACATATGCTCAACCTTGTTCATAGCAGCCTTATTCATAATAGCCAGAACCTGGAAACAGCCTAAATGCCTCTTAGTTGAAGAATGAATAAAGAAACTGTGGTACATTTACACTATGGAATACTATTCATTTAAATCCTTCAAGCACAGAATTCATGTTCATGTGTCACAAGATAAGGGTCCCACCATTGCTTTACTCTAAATTCATATCCATTTATACAAATATGTGCCATTGTAGTGAAATATATATCATCATTGAAATTATTTACATACCTCAAGCTTTACCTCTGAAATCTACCTCTATAATTCTCTATTGTTATATCAAGCATAAACTTTCCTAAGATACATAGGGAAATTTATATATATATATATATATATATATATATATTACAACACATGAGCTATGGAAGGGGAAATTAGAAAATGACAGATTTTAATTGAAGAATAGAAAGGTGGTAATGCAGAAAGAGAGGAGAACAGAAGATAAATATCACTAATGATGTCTGAAAATCCATAGAGAAACATATTAATTCATGTTTACACAAAGTGTGTGTGTGTATGTGTGTGTGTGCATGCCTGCTCATGTGTGCATGCACTCGAGCATCTGAATTGCAAATGGAGTTATTTGCACAGGGGATGGCACTCCTCCTCTAAGAGCCAAACTATCTAACAAAAATTCTAGCGCCAGGAATTAGAACCTGCTTTTGATCTGTTGGTCAAGAGAGTGTAAGAGACACTCAAAACAATATAGGCTACTGACATTCTTGGTTGCCCCCTGAAAGCAGAAGCCCATTGCTAAAGTTATCACATATTTCAGATACAGGACAAGGAGGAATAGAGCAGCCTCCTCCTTGTTGACTAGCTAATAGCAGGGAAGGTCCTATGAAAGCTGCCAAATGAGAAACATCAATCAGTGGTCCAACCTAGCTGCAAAGCCTAAGAACATATCTGGCCTGGGAAGACACTGCTCCCCAGTGATATTGTTGTGGCACATTTATCTTGTGGGTAACAGGTTTCTAACTGGAATTAGGGTTAATCCACAGGACAGAAGTCATGCTTGGTACTATAAACCCAGCCAACCCCCGTCTGTAACACAACCCTTACACATAAGGATTATAAGTCATAGAAGAGATAGTGGAAAGATGGTAGAAGCCAAGCAACCAGGATGTCTTCTGCTGAACAGTATTTTCTAGACTTGATAAGTAAGTTCACCCATGGAATCTCAATAATTAGGTTGCCTAAACAAGACCTTTATCACAAGGCACTCCCCTACATGAAGAGCTAGAATCAATCAATAATGGCTGAGACACAGAGAATACAGTTTCTCCAGGAAGAACTCCCTCATGGGCTATCCAATCTTAAGTGTCAACCCTAAACATGTATTCGAGCAACACTAAGTGGACTCAGTATGTTGTATATAGGTATTTCAAAATAACTCCATACGTATACACACTCTCTCATACACACACGCATGTGGGCACACACACACACACACACACACACACACACACACACACACACACACAAGAATAATAATTGAAGAAGAGTTCATGGGTTTGAGAGTGAGTAGATGGAAACACAAAAAAAGTTGGAGGAGGAAGAAGTATAGATTTCATAAATATGGTGCTCAGGTATGAACTTCTCTAAAAGGTTGTAAAAGAAACTAACTAAAAGAAAATACATCCCATTTCCACACAGCAATCACTACCAATAGGAAACACAGCTAGAGATCCATTAAGCTTTATGTAGTAGTTTCCACAGTAATGCTTTAGGCTTTGGGGACCAGAAGGCCAAAGCCCAAAGACAGTCAGACTCTCGAATGGATACTGTCTTAGTTCCTATTCTCATTGCTGTGAAAAAAAAAATCACCCTGAAGAAATCACACAGGGCTTGATTTGCCTTACAATCCAACGTTACAGTCCACCATTACTGGAAAATAAATGCTTCAGGAACTTAAAGTAACTGATCCTATGATAACCACAGTCAAGAGCAGATAGCAATGAATCCATGAAAAAACGCTACTGCCTCAGCTCCTGTTCTCCTTTTCTCAGTCTAGGGCCTAGCATAATATGGTGCCATCCCTATGATGGAGGATCTTCCCATCTTAGTTAACCCAATTAAGAAAATCCCCTACAGGCATACCCACAGATCAACCTAATGTAGGCAATTGCTCATGAGACTCCCTTCCCAGGTAATTCTACATGTGTCAAGTTGACAAACTACTGTAACTGATACCAAGGGAGAGGCAGTAATTAGGCTTTTTTATCCAGACCAGTCCAGTGGTTTACACTAGAATATGCTGCCTCATTTTTCTGTCTTTTCATAAATTTCCCTAGCAAGGGAGACTAGCAAGAATGGTAGGCCAGGAACTGCCAAGCCCTATTGTGCTGTCAAGTAGATGTGTGCTATGGAGAGGATGGACTATAGCAGTTCCTCTTCAGAATGAAATATTCATTGTCTCAACTGCTGCAAATATAGGTGGCTGATGGCTCTCAGTTGGGTTTCTCTCCAGGAAATGTCTTTATCTAAAAAGAAGCACTCAACTGATTCCTTCATCTTTAGATATAAATTGCATGTAACTTCTAAAATTTTCATGGCATGTAGTGGCCCATTTCATTGCTCCAAGATTAGAGAATTGAAATGTGGCCCTACACCTCAGACCTCCTCACAGAAGGACGGAGCACTTTTGACATAATAATTGTTTAGACTGGTATGGCCTCCCATTTCCACTTCACACCTCCTCTTATAGGGTAATTTTAAAAACTTCCCTCCATGCTATTTCCAAATGAATGCATGCTAAAGAAGCCTCAAGTTTCTAGAATATTGACAGCACTCTTCACAATATTAAGTGACAGATACATATCTTCCTAAATGTATATAAATACATTTAAAATGTCCTGAAGTATGCAGAGGACTTCTTTTTAATGTTTTTCATCAGATTCAGTATTTTAAGAATGAAATGAGTAAAAGGACAACATAAATATAATTCACATAATATGGGTATAAGAAGCCCTATTTCAGCCTGAGATTTGCCATTTCCATTCCATCTCTTTACCTTTAGATAAATTAACATCTTAACTCTTAATTTTTCAACAATAATGAATAAATACAGATGTCTATACTTGAAGGCCATTTCAGAACTAAATAATACAAGGCACAAGAAATATTAAACATCAATGTGAAGTTCAATAAAGTTACCTATCCTTATTATCATGATTAATATTATCCTTAGGGAGACGGAGATAGAACAAGATTTAGTTCCGTGTCTAAGGCTGGTTCAGCTTTGCCAAGTTTTCTGGTTTTCTCTTTTAGAGAAATGAAGGAATCCATGGAAAGTTGCCATCTTTAGATGCAGGAATGTGAATGATCTGCATTGGTGGGTTTTTTATTGGCGGTGGCTTTTTTTTTTTTTTTTTTTTTTGAGTACTAATGACCCCTGAGAGGTTGATAGTTCCTGTGCAGCAAAGAAGCAGCAATAGCCATGCCAGGTCATTTGGGGCATCATTAGAGGTCTGCTTACAGGCAGCTCAGAAGATTCTTCCTTTCCAAGGAGCTTTGGCATGTGGCAGGCATTGAGTAACACTGTGCATGCTCAGCCTACTTCAACCAGCAGGGAGCTTTGTGCCTGAAAGTCAGTATTGACAGAACTGAAGAATAAAAAGAAAGAAGAAAGAAGGAGGAGGAAGATGAAAAGGAAGGAAGGAAGGGAGGGAGGGAGGGAGGAAGGGAGGACACATAGAACCACACAACCTATCCACCAAAACTGCACAGCAGTTAGATGAATTACTACTGTCTTGGATAAGGCAAGTTTGGGTCTGGATTATGAGGGCTCACTCTGAGTCATGCTTTTTACCCCAAATATGTGATCATAAAAGAATAAAAATAAAGCCTTATTGCATAAGCCCATGGGTTGCAGATTGCTCAAAGAGAAAAAGGGGAGTAGGACAAAGTACAGCCCCGCCCCTCAGCTACTGTTGTTTCATTTTCTCTCCTACACCTTCATATGGCTTCCTGTTTATACCATGCAACTGCTTACCAAAACAAAGTACAGATATTGGCTATCAAAGCACACATTAGTATGCCATAAATAAACCAATAAGAGACAACCAACAAAATCATTTAATACCTGAACAACAGGACACTGGTAACATGCTTAAACCCAAAATATGTCTCCAAGTTTAAGAATGCACATATCCAAAGAAACTAAGATGTTCTACTGTACCTGAACTCACCAGAGCCTTCTATGCCTCCCCTTTGGGACATCCTACTCATCCGGGTGCTTTTAATCTTTTCTAGCCACAGTTGTCTCCTTTAGCTGTTTCTTTATGTGAGTCAGTTTTATACTCCTGTCAGCACATCTGGACTTGCTAAAGCTGGTCGCAAGGCCTGTGTCACACTCTCTGGGAGTTAATTTTCCACTCCAATTCCTGGTCCTTCCCTTATTCAAGTGTCTCACTTACCCTCCTTTTCTTGTCAAAACCTTGTTATATTGTCCTTTGATCAACTATCACTCCCTAGGTTATTAACACTACCTCACTTTGGACTTAGGTATTTTTCTCTTTCCACATCAGATGGAAACCTCATTAGATAGGGTACCACTATGCCATTCTCACCACTTTCTATAAAACTTACAGAGCAGTTAGGGTTTAGCAAGAATGGGCAAATAAATCGTCTATTGCAGCTCATTTTCACACATACACAAATATGTTCTAATACACTAAAAGTAGGATACTGTAAGGATTCATTTTCATTTTTTTATGATCACATATTTGGGGTGAAAAGCATCACCCAGAGTGAGCCCTCACAATCCAGACCCAAACTTGGCTCATCCAAGACAGTAATAATTCATCTAAACTTTGAGAGTGATTTCCTAGCTTGGTATCAACTCCATTGTTCTTTTAGCTCCATCACTTTTTAAAATTCTTATTCCTAATAGATGTGACTGAAAACAAGAAAAACATGATCATATTTTCTGGTATAGATTCCAGCCCTAGCTTCAAAAATAAATGCAAGTAAAGTTTGACGCACACACTAAGAACCCATTTTTGTTGCAGTGGTGTTGTTTTCAGTATTATTCACATCACTCTGTTCTCATATTTTTTTTTTTCATTTAGAGTTGTTGTATTCCCTTTTAAATTCTTTAGTGACAATTTCATTTATTTATATAACACACCATGGCTGTTTTGACCTCCGTTACCCTGTTGTATTCCCCTTTCCCTTCCCACAGGATCCCTTCTTCTCGACATGCCCCCTTCTATTTCCACATCGTCTCTTTCTGTGTGGCATGCTGAGCTTTAATTAGAATTAAAACAGCACAAACATGATTGTTGTTTCTTCTCTATCTGCTGATCGATGCTATGGCAACAGCATCCAGAAAACGATGGTGGAGAATCATTAAAGGGCGTAGGTATAGGCACAGATTATATCCAGGTAAATCACTTCAGCAAGAAAAGGAGGGACACATGAGAAAACAAATGCTTCTGCTGAAGTCCCCTTCATCTGTGTGAGGGTCTTATTATTATTCATGGAAACTGGATTTCCAAGTCTTCATGCACAGTTGCTCTCTGTTACCACGGCTCAGCATGGAACCCTACCTAGTTGACAGGAAGACAACCTAAAAGCGCCCTTCCCTGAGTCAAGTCGCTGAAGTCCCCTCGATACCTCACTGCTTCATCTAGACATCAACTTTTCTAACCCTTTCCTTCAAAACAGTTCTACCAAAAGAAAAGCCATACTGTATTTGACCTTAAATTGGGTCACCTGAATTTCAGAGCAATTGAAAGCAGTTGAAATATAAACCCTGGAGTCGGCTTCTATTAGAAAGCCTGGGAGATACTTAGCTATCCTTGGCATGCAAAGAGATAATGCCCATTTGAGAATAATGATAAAGCAGCTGCAGATGTTCAGTCAATTAGATTGCCTGATTAGCTCAACATTCCAATGCATCATGCAACTCAGTAACGGATTGTCCCACTGTTCCTGTTCTGAGGGAACGGCTCTAAACAGAATACCACTGCAGCTGCTGGGCCCACTCTATTTGTTTCTATACAATCCACAAGTCACCCCAAATACTCTTCATGCTTCTTTTGCTTGCCAAACCACAGATGTTTCTGCTTTCTCATTTCTCCTCTTCAGACTGCCTTTTTCATTTGAAACGCAACGAAGGAAAAAAATAAAAAATAAAAGAATTCCATATTCACCATTCAGCTTGTGAGAGCTAAAACAGACAACATGCCTACTGGAAAGGTGACATCCACAAGTGCCAATTTTCACCGTGTTATTATGGATTAATAATGGAATCCAATTTGCAGCTACCCTAACGCTATTACAGATCGAGCAGACTTTTGCCATTCTATTTGGTCAGTGAGCATCTTCTTTTTTTTTTTTTTTTTTTTTTTTTTTTTTTTTTTTTTTCTGCAGAGAAGAACGTCTTCCATCCACATCATGCCATGCCATTCTCCAATTGTGAGAAACCCATCTACCTAGGCGACTTCACAGCTGCGGTGAAGAATATGAACTAGGCTGGGACAAGGACATGAAGTCACTCACAGCTCCCTGGGAAGCTTATGGAACAAAGACATGGGCCCCCTGTGAACAAAAAACTTAAGGTGGCTTCTGAGTCTCTGATAGATGTTGTCAAGTAGTTGCATTTACTTCAGCATGTTCTAGGGTTCTACTGTGATATACAGCACCTTAAATACAACCAAGCCTAAAGGAGGATACCAAAGATGACTTAGCTCTTAGGGTGAAGAGGGCACCTCATGTTATCCAAGAAAGGGCTCCATTTTGAGAGGTGGAGAGCCTTTTCTTTATGGTCATTTTTCTGATGATGCCCTAATGATGATAATCCTGGGTACAGATTTTTCAGGATGGTCAGAGAAGCCCAGACAGACAGTTTAACAAAAGCAGCATCATGGGGATGTTAAGTGTCTTCAAAGAGCTAGGGAATACAAAAGAGGGAACAATAGCCAATAGTGGAGTTCAATACTCTGATTGTTATAATTTATAGCATTCCCTCTCTGTAAAGAAAACTTAGTAATCTATAGACACTAATTATAGAAAAATCTGAGTGAGCAAGATTTTAACCATATCTAATTATCCTGATATCCCTCAGTAATTTTCTGCAAACTGGGACTTAGTAACTATGCTCCCAAATTTTAAGTATACCCACAAACCTTCTAACCAAAAGCATAAGGGAGTATCTGAATATCTAAATATTTCCCAAGTCACCACCATTTTTTAAAGAGTCATGTATAACCCATGCCATCCTCAAATGTACTATGTAGCTGAGGGTTGCCTTGAATTCCTGATACCTCTGCCTAGTGCTCAGGTTACGCCCACGCATGCCCACGCTCAGTTTTATGTGGCTCTGAGAATCAATACCAGGATTTTATGAATGCTAGGGAAGTGCTCTACTGCTTGAGCAAATTCCCAGACTGATTTCCCCATTTTCAAAAAGGCAGTTTAGTCGTCCAATGCACAGATGCTTACCCCATCTCTAATTTTTTTCGAACTGTATGTGGCACTTTAGTAGAACAAGAATGAGGTCAAACCAGGGCCTTCGGTTAGCATTACCACACCCAGTAACAAAGAGGCCCTATTCTACCCAGCAGAAGGATGGCGTCTCCAATAGCTCCCGCTTTGCTTCTTTCCTCATTGTCAGAGGATGAGCACACAGCACATCTCTGTTTACTGGGGGACCCACTCAAAAGCCACATCATTTATTTTACTCTTCTCCTTAAATTGTCTTATTTTTAAATTTATAATATAATTACATAATTTCCCCTTCCCATTCCTTCTTACAAACCCTCCCATATACCCTTCCTTAATCATTTTCAAATTCATGGCCTCTTTTAAAATTAATTGCTGTGACTCACAAATACATGTTTTCTATTCTACTCGGTCTGTGTAATGTTGCCTGTATGCATGTATGTTCTCAGGGCTGACCACTTGGTATTGCATAACCAATCAGTGCATTCTCCCTTAGGAAACTATATTTCTCCCGCCCTCAGCATTGCTTCATTGCCTGTGTGTTTTCGTGTGTGAGGGTGAGGCCCCCTGGTCTTTCCCTCATCCGCTTTGGCATGTCTATTGCTGTTGTCGTTGCTCAGCCCATGTTTAGGCCGAGACTTTAAGGGTGTATCTTCATAGCCTCAGCAAACACTGATCCTCAGGCTTTTGGATTGTGCCCAGCCCCTCTTCTACAACTATACCTCAGCCCTAGATGCATAGATGTATTAATTTAGCCTGGGCTCCACAACTCTGCACTTTTGCTAGTAGTAACTTTCTGTAATGATCTTTCTCTCGCAAAGTGAAGCTTCCTTTATGAGGGGTTAATACCACACTTATCTGTGTGTGTAAAGGCAAATGTTTGGAATGGAGTCAGGGATTTTGCTGGTTTAGTAGAGGGGTGGTCATAGAGTCTTCTCCAAGGTCTAAGACTTCACTAGCCCTGGACATTTGGCTAGGTTTTTAGCATCAGGCACTATTTCCCTATTGTTGAGTGAGTCTTAAGTCCCATTAGAGAACTATTCATTACCACCAAGATATACGCGCCACTATTGTACCCTAACTTTTATAAACTGTCTTGGTGAACTATGACATATACATCAAAGAACCCAATATGGTAAAACATATGGTGTTCTAAGGATACCTTGAGCCCTTGACTTTAGTGTACAGAAAAATGAAAAGGAGCATTTGGGAATACATACAATATACATGAGACCAAGAAGATTAATGAGAGGAGTCCTGGAAAAGTAGATGTAAGTCTCAAGCTGTACAAACAATCTTGAACTTGGATGATATATGAGGATACATTTTTTTCTATGTTGTGAATCCGTTGACTGGGAGTATAGTCAGAAGATACGGTAGCGTGCAGAAGACCTGAGAGTTAATCTGAGCATCCCCAAATAAATCTTGTGACTCTTCCTTCATGTGGACACATTCCTGGTGTCTGGCTTGCAGTTTCTCCATGGCTTCCCTTAAAGAATATGATATTGTCTTATTGGGATGTGACACCTTTACACGCATAGGACTGAAAACTCTGGGAATGACACATTTTTGGCTTGCCATAATGTCAATCCTCAATGGAATCTTGCCTCCTCACCACAAACTGAAATAAAACAGAGGAACCCAGAGATCAGTATCCAACAACACTCTGACTGGCTCTACCTGTTGCATGGTCTCTTCCCTGCTCCATTAAGGGTCTCTGTTACCTCTTACCATCATCCTTTAGAATTTTCCCCTCCAGGTGTCAATAGCAAAATGTCTTCATCTTTTCCATTAGCTAGATGAAAACTAGAAGACTGTCCCTCCCCAGGGGATATTTCCAAAGCAGGAACAATGACTCAGCCTCCAGTAAAAGCATGGATATTATAATCTAGATGGTGGTGGAAAAAAGTGGCAGATGCTTTTCTAGAAAGTGAATGTAGACGACTTCATGCTTCAGAGAAGATTGTTGCTGTTAACTGAGGAGACTTTTGCTGCTGGAAGTTTATTATGGGGGAAAAAAAACTACTTTTATAGCCCTTTTAGGCTTGATGATTATGAAAATGGTGGATCCTTTCAAGAGCATTTCTCTGTTGCTACAAAGAGGGGTGAGAAGACTATGCAAACAATGTAAGGTCACAAGCCAGAGAAGCTACGATGCAGAAAGATAAACCCTGAAAATGTTTTGTCTGACCACAGAATGCTCCCAAATGGTGAGTGATAACTTTCCTCCAGGATTTATCATTAAATGTATCAGTGATGTGTGGGCCCATGGGGAACATGTCAGAGAGTCACACAACTCAAAGTCTAGAAGAAACGTACTGATTATCTGATTGTTCCCAAATGGAAACTCTGTGAGAATCAGCAGCTGCCTCTTGTTCAGAAAGAAAGACAAGGAAAACAGTGAGGAGGGAGGGGAGACAGCGGATTGGTTGATTCCTTAAAAGGCAGCAGCAGGAACTGGAGAGTGAGAGCTCCATGGTTAAGGGCACCCTCTGCTCTTCCTGAAAAGCCTGGTTTGGTTCTCAGCACCTACACTGGGAGGCTCACAACCCTTTGAATTTCAGTTCCAGGGATTTTGAGTCCCTTTTATGACCTCCACAGGCACCTGCATACACATGGCTCATCTACTGGCAAGTAAATATATTCATACACAATAGTATATACACACACACATAAATAAGACATTAAATTAAAAATATTTTTTAAAATAGAAGATACAACATTCCTGAGGCATGAACTAAAACTGTTCAAAGAGAGGAGAAACAGTGTGTCTAGGGAGAAAGTGAAAATAAAGATATAATTCAAAAAGGGGAGAGGGGCAGAGAACACTATCTTCAATGAAGCCTATGGGTTTTTTTTTTTTTTTTCACTTCTGAGTATCAGTTTTCACTGCTGCATAGCATATGAACATAGGTGTGGTGCTTTAAAAACAACATACACTGACCATCCTGATAAGCACGGGCCAGGGTTCTATGCATGTTTTCACCGATCTTCTGCCCAGGGTATAACAAGGATGGCATCAAAGTACCAGAGCTTGCTCATCTGAGGTTCGGGGTTCCAAGGTAAGTTGACTCAGGTGGATGGAAACACTCCCTGTGTCACAGTAGAAGGAAAGGTCTGACCCTTGGCTTAGCAACTGCCAGTACAGGAACACTCTTAGCTTCTGAGAGAGACATAGAAACCTTCCTTCGAGACTCCAGAAGCAGGTCACAAAATGGATATTTGCTTTTTTTTTTTTTTTTTTTTTTTTTTTTTCTGGGCCAAAGAAAGTCCATTTTTCTAGCCTGTCCCTCTGCAAGATACTAGAGTGAGGACATGCTCTGCTTTTACAGGGCTCACTAAATCCAGGTAAGACCCACCAGAAATCCCTTTCTTTGCTCTGTAAAATAACAATGTCCAGGAGAGAGTGCCAACCATGTTGATACCAAAAAGCAGTGATGCTGAAGAACCCTTGAGCATCCTGCACGGTAGCAGCAGCACCTAAATGTTCTTTCCTGGTCTAGGAAGTTCCATATGCAGCCCTAGTACATAGTCTCTCAGTATCAGAAAGTTTTGTTCACACAGAGCATTTTGCTATAAATAATTGAAATTAGTATACTACCTATCAGCCCCTCCCAGGCTTAAAGAATTCTGCTATAAAATACTGGGTACTCATGTATTCTCTGAAGCATTGCTTAGAATACACTGGAAAAGATGGATTTAGTTTCCTAGTTTTACTTAGAAATTTCAAGTTTGTAACTGAAGGCAACAAATATGATCACAGAAATCAATGCATTTGAACTTGAATGCATTTCCTATGTAACTTCTAGGGTGACTATGCCTGTGCAGGTCACTTTTTCCTTTACAACATAATATTAATGTAAAGAAAACTCATATTTGAATTAGAAGCATTATTGAGATAATGAAAGCACACTGTAATCAATATGCTGTCATAAGCCTCATGATTTCTGAATTACAGTGATCTATGTACTTGTACCTGGAAATGACATAAAGTTGAGCTGTTGCTTTAGGTGGCACAAAGAATTGCTGGAAAGCTATTCAATACATATAATATGTATAAATATAATGTGTGTGTGTGTGTGTGTGTGTGTGTGTGTAGGTGTGTGAAGATGAATGCACAAGTATGTGCAGCTACATGTTGAGGTCATAAATTAAAGTTGATATTTTCCTTGATCACTCTCCACCTTACATTTTGGTTTTATTTTGTTTTTGAGACAGAGTCTCTCATTGAACCTAGGTCGAACCAATTCAGCTATATTGGCCACCTGGTAAGGCTCAGAGATCTTCCTATCTCTGCCCATCAGTGCTATGGTTACAATTGTAGTCAGTTCCCCGCCCCATTATTACACATGTCCTGGGACTTGACCTTGGGTCCTCAAGCTTTCCCCCCAAGCACTTATCCTACTAAGTAAGTCTGCTAACCCCACTACATATACAAGGTGCCAAGGCTAGACAACAAATCAGCCAGGGACTTATATCATCCCTGCATGATGCCTTCCTCACATACGAAATTCTCACACGATTGGGAAAAGGTGTGGCCTAGATGTTGGGCTTTCAGAAAAGAGGAAAGCTTATTGGTAGAGACTTTAGGCTTGAATTCTAATTCTGTTATTCACTGGTATATAACAACTCTGAGTACGCTGCTTTTAGGACCTGAGTTCCATCATCTAGAACATGGGTACTATTCCACTGCTTGCTTCTATAGGCTTATTTTAAAGACTAAACTATGCAACAGAAGTAGTGCAGTTAGCACTGTGTCTGTGGAAACAGGCTCACTAAGTGGCAGCTGCTATTCAGGCATACTGCAACAATGAGAAATGTGGAAGTCACATATTTACTGGTGCTCTTTGTCAAAACAACCCATAATTTACTTAAATAACATACATCAGAAGCCTCTATTGTGTAGTTAGAAACTCAGAAACAAAACCTACAGAGCATAGGGCTCCTCACATCAATTAAGAACACTCTATAAACAATATTTGTCACTCTCTTCTTGCCTGACTTGTAGTTTCCTGGTTTCTCTTTGTTCTTTAACATTCATATTCCTTTGTAACTTAATCTCCCCTGCCACTCAATTGTAATGCTGGCCATCTCACCATTGCCTTTGGGTCAACTATTGTTCTCTATCTTAAACTCCCCATAACATGACCTCAATCTGCCACTGACCAAGGTCCTGCAACAATTCTCATCAACACATTTAGTGTTTCTGTGTTTTTTGTAAATAAAAATTGGGCCTCTTCTGAAATTCACCCTTCTCACCTAAGCATGCTGTATGCAGTGTTGAGACAAACAGTAGCCAATCCATGTACATAATCCACTGCAGGCATCCAGACTTTAAACTCAGGGAAAGAAAAGTATTTTTCATTTGTGAGAAGGACTCTTGCCACATTGGAATAAGGAGACATAGTTCATGGTCATCATTGCATGTCCACCAGTAGCTTCCATATCTGATACAACATAACATTCCTATAGAAGAGCAACAACTAATGACACTATGGCGGTAGTGGTAGCATTGCCATAAGGCATACAGATGATAGAATATATTAGATCCCAGCAGTAAATACCCACACTCAAGTTGATTGCCTTGAACAAGAGTACCGCAATAGTCACTCTGCTCATTGCTGTGACAGAGAGTCTGACTAATGGAAGGGTCAGTTTTGAGGTACAGTTTGAGGAAATAGTCTACCATGGCAGAGGAAGTGTGGTAGCAGGAGAATGTGGCAGCTGGTTACACTGGTCAAGAAGCTGACCAATGGAATTCCCATGTACAGTGTATTTTCTCCCGTTTATAAGTCTCAGAACTAAGTCCATGGAATGGTCCAATCTGTACTTAGGGTAGGTCTTCTCACTTCAAAGGACCCAGTCTAGAGTTCTTAGAAACATGTCTATGGATTTATTATATATATATACATATATAATTATATATAATTTTTATATAATTCCAGATTCCTTCAAGCGGTAAATCAATATTAACTAGTTCAGGAGTCAAGATAATATACCTGGTGCCAGGGTGCACACCCATCTTCAACAGTGTTAGCTACTCACATTCAAATGAACACCTTTAAATTTCTACCTCAAACAATCTACAAAAATTAATTCAAGTGAAAAAAAGCCAAAATGTAAGAGCTAAACCAATAAATTCTTCAGTAGAAAGCTTTTGCATATATCATTATGTCCTTCAATTAGACAGTTTCTTAGATACACCTCTTTAGAGTAAGGGCAAAAGAAAAATTAAAATACTGGATTTGATCAAAAGTAATAATTCTTGTGGATATTTTCAATAAAGAAGAAACAACCAGACAATGGAATAAAATGTTCACCAATAAAGTATCTGTTAAGGGTTTAGTATATAAGCTATGTAAATAGTTGATGCAATAAAGGCAAATGATCCAATTTAAAAACTGAGCAAGTAAACAGATACATCTTCATGAATATACACAATTATCTGAGAAGCTGATGAAAAAGAAGTTCAATACCATGAGTTCTTTCATCCAGATTTCCATAACTATAACAAAATAGTATAGTATATATTTGATGAGAATATCAACATATGAAAAAACTAATTTCTATTGATCCTGAATATTAGGGTTTATAGACCATCATCAGCTATCCCTTTTTTAGGTCTCACAGTCTTTGAAGACATGCTTGTAAACATCTGAGGAGCTTCCTCTTGTCTCCACCTCCTAAAGGATTTATTATCACCCAACAATCACAGACTGGAGATCAGCTTTAAGACAGGTGACCTCTCAAGGACATTTGAAACTCAAACCAGAGCACTGGGCATTAGGGAACTTCACACAAGATCTACACGAGAGATCACTTCATTCCTGTGATTTTAGTAAAAAATCAAAAGCATATTGTATGTAATCTATATTTTTGATAGGGGTATAAAGAGAACAGATTTTGTGGGAGGGTCTTATTCCCACCCAAGAAAATGGAACATAAAAATTCACACAAAAAGCTAAATGAAATGTTGGAAGTTGAAACAATGATGTTTATAAAAGCCAAGAATGGAGGAAACCAGTTTCCACAATCTGATAAATATTAAGCAAAAGGTGCTATATCAATTCAAAGGAATATTACTCATCCATAAAAAGTGGTAAATATTGACACATGATACAACTAGGCTAAATCTTCAGAGCATTAAGTTAGGAAAAGCAGACACTCTAGAGTTCATGTTGGATGGCTCTATTCATATGAAATTCACTTACAAGGACATCCATTAAAAAGCACATTGAGCATCAGGAATCCAGAGGGGATAATGGGAATTGGTTGTGAGGACACTTCTTTAAGGATGATGAAAATGCTCTGGGATCAAAGAGTGGACAGAGTTCCTGGACAACCATGACAATGCATACACTCCCCCAAGGTACACCTCTAACCGGTAAACAGCACAGTAAAGGAAGTAAAGCCCAGAAGACAACCTGCTTATCGCATTTCTAACAACTGAAATGTAACTTTTAAATTTCCTGCTTCACATGGTAGTGTGAATAAATCAATGGTACTTAAATTCCTCCTCAAACATTTGCTGGTAGAATTAATGCTTTTTCTTTAATATACTTTAACACAAACACATGCACACATATGCATGCAAACACAAACACATGTGCACACACACACACACACACAGTTGATAAATTATGATTGGCAGAAGCTATCTTTGGAACCAGATATAACCATGCTGGGCTAACCTCAAACTCCAATTTGGAAAAATTTTGGGAAAATATCTATGGTTAGGGTTCCTACCAAACCTCTCCTGAAGAATGCGAATTGCCTTCAATGGCCTTGGTCAACTAGACCTGCCAGTAAGCAAACTTGAGTCTACTGTAGAGAAGAGACTGCTTATTGTAAAAGAGTAGAAACCATGCTTTCCTCCAAAGAATTTTCTATGTACTAAGACAAAGTAATTAATATTTTTATATATTGAATTATGATCCATTATCCCCCCGTATAACACATACACACACACACACACACACACACACACACACACACACACACATTACATAGTGTTATTTTTTTTTATTTAGGGGACTAAATAAACATTATCATTGAACCTCCTCCTTTCTTCACTGGCTTGTCTTACTTATATCAAGATTTTCTAGGTGACCTCCCTGCTCACCACTCTTATAAAATTATCCAGCATCCCAGATCAAATGCTTCCTTGGGAGTGGGCACCTTTTCTTTTTCCAGGTGTGGGCCTAGGCAGCTAAAATCTTGTAAGACTGGCTACCCAGGTCCCCAATATGCAACTTACCTGCATCTACTTCACAGCCTTCCCACCCAACTCTGCAGCTCATACTCTGTCCTGCCACGTCAGCTTCTCTCGAACAACTCTTTCCTTTTTCTAATGTCAGTGGTCCTTTTCTGTAGTATTATAAGCAGAATAACCCAGGTAAAATGGAGCAATAAAAACACATTCCCCAAACAAAACTACAACACATACAATTCCTTGAGTAGTGGGAAAAAAACCCAACAACAATAATCCATTACTCTTTCTATAGATACAACCAAGGAAGAAACAATTTCATAAATCAATAAGAAGTAAAATTACATTAATCATTTACATGCAAACCCAAACAGAAAATTCCTTTTTCATACGGCTCAGATAAACTTAAGAAAAATTAAATATTATTCCCTTAAGAATCCCCTTAAATTATATCTATTTTCAGAAGGTTTCTCTGTTTCTCACATTTTAATTACAAGCTTAAACTAAATTTAAAAAGAAAAAAGAGGGTTCTCTAAGGTATAACTGTGGAGTGTTTTAGTATACAGAATATGTTTGAAGGGCTCCTACATACCTCTTTTTCATAACTGTATCTGATTTTACAGAATAAACTCAGTGCTTTAGCCCTTCTTCTCTAATGCAGACAAATAGTGTTTATTTTCTGGGTTTGGTTTAAATTTACACTTAAGATCTTACTGTATTTCTTCTCAGATTAACTGCCAATGCCTTTACAGGTGACAGATCAACACTAGGCTTCCAAAGAGAGGATGTCATAATTTCTAAGCAGTCTTCGATTTATTTGATTTAGTTCATTGGGAATTTCACATGTGCTTTGATCATATTAACTCCTTCTCCCCAACCAGTTCCAGATCCATCCTCTCTTCCATTCCAATCCAACATTGTAGGGTTTTTTTCTCCCCATGAGTGTACTGCCCAAATATTCTTGGATGTGTGACACCTATCCACTGGAACATGTCGACTCATAGGGGACATATACTTAGGGAAAACTAATCTACAGACCCTGCCAGTAAGATCACCCCAGAGTTTCCAGAGCCTGGGCTTCGTTCAAGAAGGAAAAAGGTTTGTTCCCTCATTGGGGAGAAATGTACCTATGACATTTAAAACACAAAGTAAAATCATAAGAATCTAAATTTAGGGAAACTAAAATCTAGGGACTGTGCCAAAGATGCTTTAGGTCAGTGGTTCTCAGGCTTCCTAATCCTGTGACTTTTTAACACATTTCCTCATGTTGCGGTGACCTCCCAACCATAAAAATTATTTTCTTTGCTACTTCATAACTGTAATTTGTTACTGTTATGAACTGTAAAGTGTCTGTCTGTCTGTCTATTTGTCTGTGTGTGTGTGCGTGTATGTGTGTGTGTGTATGTATGTACGCGTGTGTGTTTTCCAATGGTCTTAGGTGACCTGTGACTCACAGGCTGAGGAACTGCTGCTTTAGGTAAATGGATGACTATTATCATATATTATCAAATGCTTCCATGTACTATAAAAAGGAAGAGATAGCACCCTAAAACAGGTTGTTAGCCCAAATGAAATCAGCAGTGCCTTTTGATTTCTGACTGATCAAACATCTCAAGTAATTATATTAAAATGTGTCTGGCTTCACTCTTTAATTGGATACACAACATTACTTATTCCATTATACATTTGTAAGAATAGGAAGGGAAGAATGAACTATAGTACTTGTACGTCACTGAAATGACCTCAAACCCAAATAGCATAGCTCTCTCTCTCATTTAACCAATGCATATTTCATCTTTACTACCACACAAGGACTCAAGTTATTCTAAATTATTCATGATCACTCCTTCCTGGCAATACTCATATGTTCTCACTCATCCAAAAGAAGAGAAGGGGTGTGGGGAGGCCATTTCCATTCTTGATTGGGAGCATTTATGGCTTCTCTGCTCTTTCTCAAAGAAAAGAATATTAAGTACCTCAAAAACTGGTCACCATAATATGGGCAACAGAGAAAGTGTGGCTGACATTAATTTTTCCAAATGTTCCATCCTGAACTAATGGTGTGTGTTATTGACTAAAGTACCATGCACAGGTATTTCAATATTAATTACACTGCTGAAATGTGAGCAGTGTGCAGCATTTGAAGCATGCCACATATATTTATTAAATGAACGAAAAAATGTCTAACAGATGGAAATTTCATTTTAAAATTTAAATAGAGATATACTTTGTTTTAGATATTCCATGTTTTCATCACGATACATTTTGGTCAACATTTGGCAATTTTCAAATGAAACACTAAAGATATTAACTTCCTTTCAATGTAAAATTAGATGTTATTTCTCAAGTCCTTATTAATCAAAACCTAAATAGCTGTACACTTCTGAATAAAGATATCAACAGAAGTGAACTATCAAGCACTTTCTTAACCAGGGTTTGATTATAAAATATAAAAGAAAGAGCTGACATCCCCCTTCTGTCAGAGGTCTAGGGCAGAGGAATAAGGTAAAAGAGCGGGAGTGGGAGGAATGGGAAGATACAAGTGACAGGATAGCATTTGGATATAATCTGAATAAATTAAAATAAAAAACAAAAGCAAAAAAAGAGAAAGAGTTGAAACCATATTAAAAGAAACACTAGAAAATAGGATAAATTCAGCAGTATACTACCAAATGCCATATTCCCAGATTCCTCACTGTATTATTTTGGTGCAAAAAACTTCAAATTTCAAGTACATCAAGGGGACTCTAATATATGCATGTCAAATTCTGTGAAATTCTGATAGTTTAGCTCCTGTTAAGTGAGAAGTCTTCTTCCATTCAGATGCATGTGGACATCTGGTCTCTATAAATCTATTCTGCAATATCATCTACAAGCTCACTTATCATGCCTACACCCACACCTACATCAAGTCTCATCATACAGTTAGGAGGCATTAACTACATATAGTTGGATGAAATTGTATGTTCTGGAAAGTCTATTTGGCATCAAGCATGACATGACTCATTAAAGAGTCTATGTGTTCTGGTAATTAATTGGGATAGAGTGCAAATTCTTGGGTTTTCAAACACTACTTGTATGCACATAAAATATTCACCTTCATAAATAGAAATCAAGGGATGTAACACATAAAATTTATCATCAAAATACAGCAAGATCAATCAGTGTTAAAAGATATTCAAACTATGTAGAAGATGGAATCTTCATCTATGTACCAAAGCCCATTGATAACTATACTGGAAAAAAAATACAAGATAGCTGCTGCAGTAAAGATGCAGACATTATTCGAATAAATAAAAGGATGCAAGTGTGTGCCTTTGATGATAAGTGTACTTCAACTATATATGAAAATAAGTGACAAAATACAACAATTACCCAAGCAAACTCCAAGAATAAAATTAGTCCTACAAATCGCTATCAAAGTAGACTTTGATGTAAGACCTATAAAACATTAAAAAGGCATTCCATAATGATAAAAACATGCATGTCCCTAAGGAAAAAAATCTAAATCTATAAGCACCTAACAACAGAGATTCAAAATACAGAAACCACAAACTGACAGATCTAAAAGTTTAGAGTTGTTGACAAGTAAAGTCCCAAACATGTGTGTGTATGTGTGCACGTGTGCAAGAATTTACACATAGCATATGCTAGATGTAAATTCATTCTGTTGAAAATGAATTGTTGAACCAATTTTTAATTCATGAGATCCAATCTGCTGGTTTTTTGTTATTATCCTGAGCTACTATAGTTCTGCTTGGAAAATCCATTGCCTGTTTCTAGATCTTCAGGGTTTTTTCTCTCATTTTTTAGGGTTTTGTGTATTACTTTGAGGTATATACTTCTGGGTACAGATACATAAGAAACAAAATCAGCACACATCAGAAGCGACCATTAACTCTTCACCAACGTCAAATTATGAAATAAAACGAAATTCCCATCAGTAAGGGAATAGATAAAGAACATACACTATACCCACACAATGGCAATGTGTTCAGGTAAGTGGAAGCAATCATACTTTTGGTTGATAAAGGGATGGAATTAGAGATTATATTAAGAGAATAAGATAATTTGCATACTGTCAAGCAATGAGAATTTCCTTTCCCATGTTCAGGGGATAAAGAACACAAAAGTAAACAGAGGCCCAGTAGAGACATGGAAAGAGAAACAGGGAAGGAGAAGGATGAAGGGTAATAGGAGGAGTGAATGTTACCTAAGTCATCATAAACATATGTGAAAAATCACGATAAATCCAATTACTTCATGCAACTAATACACGCTAATGGAAAAATAGAATAAATTGGAAAAAACAACCATGACTATGTTGTCTAAAATAAATGTAATAAATTGGAAATTAATAACTTGTGTGTCGAAGGCAAGAAAATCAAAGGTTCAACCTGAGTACATGAGGCCCTGTCTTAAACAAAAAACAAAAAAATCGTTAAAGTATATAATGTATAAAATGATACATTTTCTTTCTAATATTTGTGTTTTTAATTTGTATTTGAAAATAAAACAATAGGAGCCGGGCATGGTGGCACACGCCTTTAATCCCAGCACTTGGGAGGCAGAGGCAGGCGGTAGCTATGAGTTCGAGGCCAGCCTGGTTTACAAAGTGAGTCCAGGACAGTCAAGGGTACATAGAGAGACCCTGTCTTGAAAAACAAACAAACAAACAAAAAAAAAAAAAAAAAGAAAGAAAGAAAAAAAAGAAAAAGAAAGGAAAACAATGTACTTCTAAGAAACTCAAAGTATATAAAATAAAAGATTAAAATTGTTTGAAAAATATGTGACCTATAAGTTGCACATTGCAGAAAAAAACAAATTTTATATTTGATTTAGATGCATTGTTAATTTTACACATATTAGTGTTTTGTCTGAATATGTGTCTATGTACTACATACCCATGGAGATTGGAAGAAGCAGGATACGTTGAGTTAGAGGTATGGATGATCATGAGCCATCATGTAAGAACCAGGAACTGAACCCAGATCGTTTGTAAGAATGGCAAGCGCTCTAACTACAGTGCACAGTCTCCATGCTCCATGAAGCAATTTTGAAAGCTCCTGGTTTTAATTCAACATCAGGAAGAACAACAGTTTAAGAACCGAAATTTAAAGAAATTAAACTCAAATGTGAAAAAGACCATTTTTAAAAGAGCACACCCATGAATTTGTTATTTTAATTTTTAATTATGTGTCTATATTGTTTGGGGACATGAAAGTGTGTATGCGTGTGTGTGTGTGTGTGTGTGTGTGTGTGTGTGTAGAAGGTACAATAGCTGTAGAGGGCAGAAGAAATTATCAGATCCTCTAGAACCAGAGTTCCAGGAAGTTTTAGACTGTCTGAGGTAGGAGCCAAGCTCAGGTTTTGCACAAGAGGTAAAAGTGCTCTTAACTACTGAGGCATCAATTCCCATGATTTTAAATGAAAAACAGCAAGAAAATTTACAGAGTAAACTAATTGATTTTCTTTTAATATGTATGTAAGGTGACAGTCCACTGACAAGTCCTATCACCCAAAGGCAGGAACTAAAATGGTAACATTATAAGAGATCAGACCAACATTAAGATGAAAAAAAAAAAAAAAAAAGAGAGAGAGCGCGAGAGAATGTATTACAATAGCTTTAGTAATTTTGATGTAAGCAACAAACTTCTTCAAAACACAGATCACCACACTTGGTACTAAGCAGAGTAGAAAATCAAAATAAACCCAGACCAATCACTGACATTGAGTTCCAAATCAAAACTGTTTCCATGAAGAAAATTTCAGGCTATATTACCCGTGGTTATTTTGAACATTAGGAAGGCAGTAAAGTAAAAGGAAAGCTCCTTCAGGGAATAGGGGAAGAAGGAAAACTTCCTAGCTCACTTTAAGAGCCCAGTGTCAGCACAGCACAAAAAAAAGTCTAACAAAGACTATGGAAAGAAAAAAATAATAAGACAATATTTACTGGCAAAATAAATTTCAACTTCTTCATATATCAAAAAGTGCCTAAAATAAAATAAATCACTTATGTTTTAATATGACGTGTGGCTCAGAAAATAAGATTGATTAAATATTAAAAGTTCTGGTGAATGCCATTGTGTGGTATAGAAACAAAAAAGGGAAAAGGCATAGTTATCTTCAACATGTAAAAAGAATATATCAAACCTCACCACTTTCATGATAAAAACTGTCAGCAATATAGCTAGAGAATTAAAAATGCCTCATATAGTAAATACTTCAAGAAAAACCCCACAGCTAATACCACCTTTAGTGTTGAGTATCAAACCATTTGGACCACCATCGTAAAGCAAGACTGTTCTCTGTACTATTGAAATGCAAGTCTACGCAGTGCAATATAACAAACTAAGAACATATGAGGCATTTGGAAAGGGGAAAAAACCCTGTAATTTGTTCACAGACAAAATGATTGGGGACTTGAAAATCCCATAAAATCCACAAAAGAAAATTACTACTTAACTGATTAGTGAATGTTATAATATTAATACTGAAGAATACAAGAATGCTAACATAAAAATCACTTGAGATTTTGAACATAGTAATGAAAACTGGAAAATAAAAGTTTTAAGTCAACAAAAGAATGTAAAAAAACACCTAATAAGCAGGAGTAAGAAAAAAAAATACATGCAAGGCAGAACAACCTGGTGTCAATTAAGGTTCTCTCTTCCCATGTGACTCTAGGCTACACCAACTAAGCAGCATACTCCTGCAGAAGTCAACGGCATTAGTAAAAACACAACCAAACAGAATGGCAGATGCACTAACAGGAGACTGAAAGATTCAATGTTGTAAAGATATTCCTTCATGCTGATTTGTATGGTTTTTTTCTTCCCAAAATTTCAGCAGACCTTTTGGAAGAGACAGATGAGATGCTTCTACACTTGACGAACAATTATGAAAGATTTAAAAGAGACAAAACCAACTTTAAAGCACACATTTAGAAACCTTTAAAATAGCAGATTTCAATCTATAGCATCTAAGATGGTACACCATCGCATAATGATAATAAAAATATCAATAAAAGAAAATGAAATAAAGCATTTGGGAATTAGCCCTGAATATAGGTCTTTTATTTCTAATCAAGGCACAAAGTAGTTTTCTTTACAACTGTTGTGGATAAGTAAGTATATACTAAAACAATTATCCTTGATGTCTGTGATACTCCACACAAACATTTCTCTGGCATAGATCATAGATTTAAACATAAAATATTAAACCACAAAGCCTTCAGAAAAATCCACTGAAGAATATTTTCAAGACCATAAAACACAAAACAAATTGTAATTTCAAACTTAAAATAATGATAAATTGATATTCCCACAAATTTAAAAGTTCTCTTCACAACAATGCAGTGGAGATAATTGACAGAGAAGTCAGAGCACTAGAAAAAGTCTCACTGTCCTTTGACTGCTGGATATTAAAGTAAATGATGAAAAGATAACAAGCAAAATGGGCAACAGACTTGAACAAATTCTCCCCCAAAGAAGATAAATGACAGATTAGCACAGGAAAAGATGCTTAACACCATTAGTCATGCAAATTAAAAAGGAAACTGCATGTGGAATGGCTAAAATCGAAAAGACTGATAAATGTCCATGAATGATACAATCCTGAATCCCCAAACATTGCTGATGGAAACAGAAAAGTAAACAACCACTATATATACCTAAGGATGGCGTATGCATGCGTGAGCATATGTGGATATGAGTACCTGATGTGAGGCAGAGAGGAAAGAAGAGATCCGCGATGCACAAATATTTATACATGGGCATTTAGTCAAGAGAAATACAAATAAGTCAACCATATAGTTGCTGCATAGTTATGTACAGAATGTACATTTCTAGAACCTTATTTGCTTTCTAAGATTACAGAAGTAACTAAAGACAGGAGAAGGCTAACACAGTGTAAGATTTTCTATGTTTCCCAAAAGAAGGAATGTGGGACGTGCCAAGGCTGGTAGGAAGGCAGAGAACACAGTATTTCTGGAATTTCCCTGTGAAGCAGTTGAAGCTCTCCATGACTGGAGCAGCTCTTGGGTTCTAGCGCTCAGGAGCTGTCTCTTTCTCTCTGACTGGTAAGGAATGCCTTTTAAGGAGCTGGTCCAGAGAAAGACTGGCTTGATGTCTGAGAATTAAAGAAAGGCAGCAGTTAGAGTTCGGCCTCTAGATCACAGGTTAGTATAAACAGCGAAAGCCCACTCTTTTTTCATGTACCTTCACTATCCCCTTCCCTCACTTCTCCCTCTTCTTCTTTTTGGAGACCGGGAGCCCACAAGGGGTAGTATACCATTCTGGCACCTCATCCCAGCAGGACTAAGCATGTCACCTTCCACTGAGGTTAGTTAGACAAAAGGTTGCCCAAGAGACAACTACAGAATCCATGAAAGCTTAGAGCAATAGAATCCAAGAATGAAACAAACCAAATGGGCATCAGAAAGGTAGGTATAATCAGTTTACTCTGTGCCTTCCAGAAAATGGCACAGAACTCAGCCTTCAGAAATCTTAGAAGAAAGCAAGGGAGGAAAAATCCAGCGGTTGCACTGATCATCTAAACTGGCATCTTTAACACATTAACTATTGTCAACGTGAGTAGCAGTTCTCGCCACATGTGCAGACAATCTCTATCGCAGCCATGTTCACGGTACTTGGTGGAAGGGTATTACGCATGTTCATTAGGTGTATTAAATAAAAGCAGACATTCTCCAAAAGATATAGCATTACATCTCTATTCATATGAGAGCTGAAAATATACAAAATTCTGTAACACTTAAAAGTGGCTATCTTGTGGCTGGGAATAAGAGACAGAACCAACTAGAAGGGGTGAGGAGGGACATTTCTGAGTGGGAAGAACCCTTCTGCAACCCTTGTCAGTATCTGTAACTACCTGGGTATAACCAATTACCAAAATGCATCAAACCACATACATAAAGAGCTATATCACTCTGTTGCATACTAATTATACTTCAATACCTAAAAGATAAAACAACAACAACTTTAGAATAAAACAGCTTTGACTAATTTCTATACCTTGTTTCATTTTAATACCTACTGTAGCACACAGTGATGAAAACACTTAACTACAGCCCATTCAAGAACAGGCTCTGCAGAAAAACAGACCGTGTCTGTAGCGATTAATTGTGTTTCCCGTCCTAACCTCTGCATCGTATTTTTTTTTTTTTTATAAAGAATTGTATCCTTTCACAGTCTTTTGTTTTTCCACATAAAAATATGATGGTGACAGAAACTACATCTCATTGGCATAAACACATTAGCACTCAACTCTCCTGGGGAGTCATATGCAAAATTCAGCAACAAAATCACTTAGTTAGAATATTGTAAAAACCTATATAACACAGAACAATCACATGTTAAGTGAATTCTCTATGCTTTTTCGTCACAGCAAACTTATATTTCATGTTTTAGAGTAAAAATCACACCTTACATAGCTTCATCTTTGACACCTGGTGCAGATGTTGTTACCCAAATTAGAGAGCATACAGGAAACTGTCATGCCCTTTAATAAGATTGTCTGTTGCTTAGCAGCAAGTATGCATTGTAGGAAACTTTATCACTGTGCAAACACCATAGCTATGACATCACCAGCTACTACACTACATACTCATCAAATGAAAAATTCACAAACAAGATATTTCAATTCATATAACATCTATGCTGCAAACAGAAGGGCACCCAAATTTCTAAAAGAAATACTACTACAGCTTAAATCGCATCTGATGGATCTCTCTGCACACTGATGGTGGGACACTTCATCACCCCGCTCTCCCCAATGGATAGGTCCTCCACACAAAAGATAAACAGAGAACTACTGGTGCTAACAGACATAATAAACAAATTGGATCTAACAAAAATGTATTGAACATTTCACTCAAACACAAACTACTATACCTACTCATCAGTACCTCATGGAACATTTTCCAAAACTGAACATATACTCATTGAGAAACCAAGTCTCAACAATGCAAGAAAACTGAAAGAACTCCCTGCATCCTATCATACCACCATGGGCTAAAGTTAGCGATCAACAGCAACAGAAGCAACAGAAAACTTACAAACTCATAGAAATGGAACAACTCTCCACTTAATGAAAAATAGGTCGAGACAGAAATATAGAAATTAAAGACTGTGGAATTCAGTGAAAATGCATACACATCATACTTAAACTTATGAGGCACAATGAAAGTGGTGCTAAGAGGAAAGTTCACAGAACTAACTGCCTACATTAAAAAGAAAAAAGAAGAAGAAGCGATGTTAAGTCAAAGGTTGCTCTTTACAAACAGGCATTGGGACCCCATTGCCCAGGACAACACCCACACTACTCCTTGAACATAGAGAAGTTGAGCTGGTGCCTACATGTTGCCATCACTCCTATGCTCTAATCTCTTTAGTGAGTGAAGCTACTGTGTAAGCTACTGAAAGAAAAATGTGGACACCAACCCAGTCACAAACCTTTGACCTACAATCTGTTCTGCCTGCAAAATATGCTAGGGCAATGTTGGCACAGAACTTGTAGGAATGGCCAACCAATGTCTGAAATGACTTAAAATTTTTACCATTTTGAATAACCTAAATATATATTTAAATGTCAGGGAAATGCAGATAAATGGGGAGCTTTTCCTGCCCATCTAAAACAGCTTTCTTAGCTGTCAAAATGAGCTATGGCAGAACAAATGAGAACTGTATTCTATTTTATTCCACCTTTCCACAGAGGCACAGTATGAAATTCTTTTCTTGTAACTTCCTTGTTAAAATTACAATGTATCAAGTAGAATACAAGCCAGTGGGATAATAGTGAGATGACTGTCTTGGCATTCAGACTTCATTTCCTCAAAGATTTCCCAAGTTATGACAAGCTGCTAGATGTCTTCTAAATAGAAAAGGAAACAAAATATCCTTATCTTGCCAGACCAGGAGACAAGTAAAGTGGGGTGGGTAGCCTTGGGCAAAGTTTTTTCTTTATAGAAGCAAGATTGAGACAAGCATTTATCAAACTTTTGTTCTTCTAGAGGGACAGGAGGAGTTTCTAATTAGACATGGAAGGATAATTTAATGAAGAATAAGCAAAAACAAAAGGAATAATAAAAGGAGAATAGGTGGGAAATGTTACTTTTCTATAAGTAGGCATGTACAGAACTAATATTCACCTAAATCTATAGACACATATGCACACCCAGCTAGCAACCCTCCTGTAAAGACTGACAAAAACAAAACAAAATGACAATGAAAACAAACAAACAAACAACAGAAAGACTCCTTAGGCTTGCAGAACTAATATGCCCTCTGTGTTTGAACTTGCATTAGTCATGGACAATTTACTGCATAGTGTGAAGCAAAACTTATTAAGAAAATATATCAAGAAAACAGTTAATAAAGATTTCAGGTGAAAGCAAGTTATTAGACTCACTAGACTGCTTCCTTGATACAGCACAGTCTAGTCATAAGGCATTAGTTAGGTCTTTATTTCTCTAAGCCTGGATTCCCATTCTACAGAGTGAGTAGGGACCCTTGTCTTCTGGGATGGTTGTGGGAGTCAATTTGAAAAGGTGCCTGTTACATGTTGCAATATATATTACATATTTACATATACTTTACTAAACATTATCTTATAAATGAATGTAGAAAGGAAAAGACTGCATTGAATATTATCCTAGAGAAACAAAAACAAACAAACAAACAAACAAATAAACAAAGGAGGGGATGTCAGATTCTTCTTCCCTTAAGTAATTAGGAACTGTCTGTGGTTGGATTTTAGTGGTTTAATGTTCTGCCTGCTATATTATCACATAGATGAACTGCCCCCTGCTAGCAGCTTTCTATTAGACTCAAATGGAGTCCCATTTCCCCCAACTCTCAAAAAGATACAAGGACAGATTTTCAAAAAGATAAATATGAGCCTTCAAAGAAAAGGCAACTCTGGACCATATCAGGGCTGATCTGTTTGTACATAATATAGTTTTCTGGCTTTCTTTCTTATTCACACTTTGATCATAATCATGGTCATTTCAATGTATTCTGAATTTACTAAAACTGGGAACAGAAGTGAATTGTGTCTCCTGGGGGCAGAAGTCTAAAAACAGCTCTGTCATTTGTCATGGTCCCTTTTCACGCATTCTCAAGGATAGGGATTTTCCTATTAACATGGGTTTCTGAGTAACATGGGTGGGTAGTTTTCACCAGCCATATTGAATGTGTTGGATGACCAAAACATCAGCTTTAATCACATTCAGCTACAGCAATATTGAAGAGTTAGCCTTGCCTGACTGCCAGTTGAGCAAAGTAAACAGAAATGACTAAGATACAAAGCTATCCAATGACCACTGTTAAACTCCACAGTCTCACTGTATCCAGTGACGTTCATCCTGGATGCTTCACTTAAGAGGGACAATGCATGAAGGACATGGAGCAGAGCTTGATCAGGTAGTTGATATTTGCTACTAGAAATGTACATCCTAAGACAGGAATGAATGGACACACATGCAAGTATCAACACACAACTACAATGCAGATGCTAAATCACTACAGGGCAAGTGAGCAGGCAAGAGCTCCGAGAGCAAGTTTTTGCTGTAGATTAACACATGAGAAGAAGATAGATGATTGAGGACCTGACCCAGAAGGTGTTTAAGGAGAGAAAGGGGCAAAAGTACAGAATGAGGCAGAGATGCCTGTATGGTGATCAGAGGCTCTTGGAGCTCCCTGCCTTTTGAAGCATACAAGACCATTCCAGATATGGGCAGGCATATTCAGGGCAATACTGTCATAAACAACAGGGGCCCATTTTTTATCTTTTTCTTTCTTCTTTCTTTCTTTTCTTTTTTTTTATTAATTCATTAGCCTGTATCAGTCTCTTTATAGGAGCAGGTGGTAGTGGCTGGATGTCTCACAATACAATTTCCTTGGGCTTTCAATTGAGATGTTCTACAGGGGGGTAAATCTATCACTTTCAGAGCTCACAGATATTTACACAGCATTAACATAGAAGAATGCAACTCCTATGTCAGTCAATGGAAGATTGAATTGGCATGTTCAAATATCATCAAGAATTGCCTAGTATTTCAGAAAAACATGCCAACCATGGTAAATTTACCTGCAGTAGGAATCTGATTGGCAGCTTGACTCTATATTGTTAAGTGGTATCTGCAGCTATCACATTCACATTGGTACTATAACTATATACAGATATACATACTTAACTTGGTTTTAAATGTCAAATATGAGGTGAAAGACAAATTTCTGTTGACTGCTGTCTTACTCTCTCAAATCCAAGCTTAATTTCAATGATATGCAAAGCCCTGATAATCCAACAAAACAAATAAATTGCTTCTGAGAAAGTCATAGCCGATCACTGAAAGATTAAAAACAATAGACTATACTGCAAGATAAACTTCTTATATTTCTACCTGTATAAGGTCTAATGCTTCACTTTGGCTACTTTGAAACCGCAAAACATTAATACTCTTACTTATTTCAAGTAGTACTCTGTGCATATAAGTGCGTGTGTATAACATGTGTGTACATGCACATATGTATATATGTGTTGCAAACATGCAATGAGAGCTTGGAGCTTGAAGACCTCAATCTAAGAGCAGTGAAAAGTATAATACTTTTGTTGAGATGTGGAAAGCCTTGAATGCCAGATTGATAGCTTCCGCCCCCCACCCCCCACTTCCTCACATTTCTCTGTAAACTGCAGAAAGCTATTAGAGTTCTGCAATGAGAAAATAGTGTGAAGAGAGCTGGTTTCTATGATTATTCATACAGGCCAACCTAGGGAAATGTGAGGGAAGGAGAAGCATGTGGCATCTGCTGTGGCGATTGTAATATGGAAAGAAAAGGAGGGAGTGACAAGCCATGTCTCAGGATCAACTCAAAGATCTCATTGTGATAAGTGACTAAGATTGCAGGGTTATGAAAAAAATCAGTGGTAACTCATAAAGGTTGTGTTGATTTTCTGATATAGAAGACATATGGTCCTGAGACAAAAAAAAAAAAAAAAAAATTTAAAGTGAGATAAGCCATGTTTGGAGGAAAAGGTGAGTTTGGATACAGACAAACTCAAGTTTAGCTCCATGGAAACGAATTCCCCTGCCACGCTGGTGCGTAGTTGGCAAGGTGGGACTCCAGCCAAGGATGATGGAGAGAGAAGGCAAAAGCAGCAGAGCTACGGAGGACGTGTTCCCCAAGGAAAAAGAGAGAGAAAAGAAACCGCAGCTGAGAACGGAGGCTGAGAAAGCCCTTAAGGAGATGAAGCAAGAGGAGAAGGATAAAGACAGCCAAATGGAAGCGCGGTGGCGGCGCACACAGCAAAAAAACCCCAAAGTCAAAGAGGGGAAGGCAGGAATGGAAAGCAGCAGCACGTGACACACACGGGAGCTCAGAAAGAAGCAGAGAAAAGAACAAACCCAGAGCTTGACTTCAAAAAGCTGACTGCGCCCTTCAGGAGAGACACTTCTCTAGTGGCCAGATGAGATGACAAGGCACACAGGGACAGAGGGGAAAGAAAGAGTAAGAGGGCAGGCACAGGCCACCTGTTCAGCTCAGTAGAATGAGGACAGTAAAAGAGACTGGATGTCACTGGTAACTCATCTCATAGAGAGTAATAAGGTAATGCTAATTCACTAAGACAAGGAGTTCTAATGTGTCTCAGGGAAAATGTATCTATTCTAAATATCATTTTGCAAAATGGAAATCAAGAATCACCGTGCAATCTTTCTCTCTTTAAGAAACCAAACAAAACAACACAAGTACTCTTTATTTCTCTCAAATGTTAAACAAAACTAGAGTTTATGTATCTCCTTGATAGTAAATTCTCCCTAGCAAATTCTCTTTGGGTAAATTTACACAATACAGATGTGTGGAATTTACTAAATCAACAACAGCTACCTTGCATTACTTCCTGAAACCAACAGTTAATGCATTCTGAGTACATATCAAGCATAAATACATTTTTAAAATAAATTAACTTGGTAAAGTGTAGATGAATATGCAAATCGAGTCAATATTCTAATTTATGCATTATTGGCTGTCAAGTTTTTGTTTTGTTTCTGGAAGATGTCACACAAAATCTGACTAGCAAATTAACTGAGAGTTTTATAGCTTAGCAAATTTGTTTTGACTTTAGAACAATTTATGAACAGGAGTCTATAATGCACTGTGGCTAATTAATGACTTTTTTGTGGTTTGACATTCATAATACATGAGCTTGTGATGGCTCCATCGAAGGTTCTGCTGAATCATCTCTCCAGAATTTTAAGTCATGTCAGTGGCTTAAAGAAAAGAAATTCCATATTCTCTCCCAAAATGTTTCTGCTACAAAGGTGATTTACTTATAAGCAGTAGCCAACAATGAGGAGGCTTGGCACATGCAACTTTACATTTCCAACAACATACTACTCTTCAATTCCAAATAACAATAGAAAGTACAAGTTTGCTCAGAAATAGACACTGTTGTCATTAATCTGGAAAGGATATTATTTTTACTGGCATGGACTAATTATAACTACCAATAGGCAATTACCTTTGTGCCAGAAACAGTGAGAAGCTTTAATTTGATAAGAGGCATGACAAATTTATTCTACAAACTTTCTAAGACTGTAAGGTTAATTGTGTAAAACTGGGGAAAAAACAAAAATAAAACCCAATTCACCTCATACTTTTTTTTTTTTTTGGATTGAGATGGTCCACAGAATTATATTAATATTATTTTATTGCTGCTACTGCTATAGATACTGCTGTGAATAACCCCACCTTGTCAATGAGAGACATCTCGCTAAATTCAATATTATAATTTTAAAAATCACACCCACACCCACAAGCCACACAATATAGAGCAACTGGGAACATGGTGAATTAAAGTTTGATTTGACATTGGGAAAAGGGTAGTATATGCAATGAAAGTTGACAATGTGAAATCCTGAAGAAACATGGAAGAGGACCAATGTCACTGCACAGAGAATATTTGGTTCGCCTTGCTCAAACCAAGGGAAAAAAAGAATGCCCAGACACACACTATAAGATCTGCTCTCCACGTCCCAATGGAAGCCATATGGGGTGGGCAGATGATAGGATTGTCTGCTGCAATTCTGCCCATCTCTTGCACTATTAAATATATAGCACTTTGGCTTAGTATATAAATGTTTATTTCATATTTAAGAAAATAGTATTAAAGTATATGAACCAGAAATGCCCTCAATGTACGACCAAATTCAATTAGTAGAACTCATACCCAAGACCACCAAGTATAGTAATGAATACAAAATTAAAGGATGCAAGAGACCTGTGCACCAGTGTCCTTCCAGTTGGAAACAGTATACTTCTGACAGGAGAGAGTATTTTATGTATAAAAATAAGAAAATGATAATAAGGTAATAGTAAGGCACCAGATGCCAGATGTTATAGAGGAGTTTATTAAATAAGCATGGGGAGAGAAAAAGAGGGGAGAAAAGGCACCCCAGAGAGAAAGGGGGACCAGAGATAGAGACAGAGTGAGGAAGAGGTAGGTAGAGAGGAGACAGATGGGCCAAGAAGAGGGTCTGTCCTTTTATATAGCCCTGAGCAGGGCCACGCCCCCATGGCAGGTAAGCAATGACATCACAAGTAGGCAGAGAGAAGCAGAATTCTAACAGTATATTATGCTTTGAGAGGCAGAGGTGTAAATCCTTCAACATGGCATCCATGTTTATGCAAGGACCTGCAGGAATC
The DNA here is from genome assembly GCF_903995435.1 of Acomys russatus. Lineage (NCBI taxonomy): Eukaryota > Metazoa > Chordata > Mammalia > Rodentia > Muridae > Acomys > Acomys russatus. Next base: position 30,713,608 of record NC_067149.1, read on the forward strand.
TCCATACACTGAGGAAGTAGAAACAGCCTTACTCTTAAATGGGATCACATTCTGCCTTTATACCCAATTACCCTGGCACCAAGAGGAAACCGTCTCTATTTCACTGATGAAGGATTATAAATGTACAGAGTAGTGAAGGCTAGAAGGAGTGGTGGCTAGAATGCAGCTCAGTAGTTCAATGCTGAGCGTACACAATGCCCTGGGCTCCACCCTTCACATACACATATGACACACACCTGTAATCCCAGCACATGAGAGGTGGGGGTAGGAGGATCCAAAGTACAAGGAAATGTTTGGCTATTTAGGTCATCTGAGACCAGCCAAGGATATGTAAGAGTTTCATTCACATGTCTAACATCAAGAATCTGAGGACTAGGGGAAGTGGGAGGGGAGATGGGGAAGGGACCAGAAGGAGACAAGGGAGGGGTCTAAAATCAGGATGTAAAGTGAATACATCTTTTAAAGTTATGCTAAAATAGAATCTGTTAATAAATACTGATCATATGTATATAAATTTCTTCTAATCAGGCTTAATACTAGCTTTGGTCCTGAGCCAGAAAAACATTATTTTCTAACTATTTCAAGATGTTTATCACTATTCTTACAATAATTAATATATTAGACATAAAGACCTCTTTACATGATTTAATACACATGAAAAAATCACACTAAGCAGAATTCTTCCCTAAACCAATATATATATATATATATATATATATATATATATATATATATATATATATATATATATATATATATATATATGAATAAGGAGAATAAGGAGTAACTGAGATTGTGCTCCACCCAGCTACTGAGCTATAGCTTCTTTGAAATGGAATTTACAATTACTAAAAAGAAAACAGCCCCAAATCCCACAACTCCTTTCACTTAATTATTCATGATGTCGATCAGGGCATTTATTTTTAAAAACAGATGAAGTTAGAACAAGCTCACACAGAAGAGTTCCTCTGGCTTGCATCACTGCAGTCCAGGGAGCTTCTTTCTCAGAGATTCAGACTTAGCTTATGGAAATTTCAGAGCCAATCAAATATCATCAGGACATGTTGAAAACAAGTGTGAGGTATTAAAAGCCATCTTTGCAGGTGACACTTTTTATCTTAATTCTCTCATCAAGATTAATTTCGCTTTATTGTTCTTGATCATAAAAATTAAATAACTTCTGCAATCCTAAAAATAAATGCACCTATGCTGAGGAAAATTGGATGGGTGAGCATTTAGCGAATTAGAAATTACTTCAGGTTTATAAGCTATGTTCACTTGCAGTAAATCCAAAGACACATTCTAGTACTCATTAGACATGTCTTGGAGGCCTCCAAAAAACATATGCAGGATCAAGAAGTTTCCAGAGTAGGAAGACTAGAGGTAAAAGCCAACCATTCCTTTAGCCTCACTAGCTTCCAGCAGGATGCAGAATCAGTGACCTCCTTCTCTAGATTCTGGACTGGCCTGCTGACATGAGAAAGCTAGAGGAACGTGTTAGAGGAAAAACAGTGGAAAATCCAGGCTTCTGCTTTGCTGGACCTTGAGTCTCCACTGTTGGTAACTCAGGGGAAACAAAAGCAAACATCAGTTACTGGACAAAATGAGAGGTAGCAATCCAGAAAGGTCTTGGCCATCCTGGTCCTCAAACTGACCACCAAAGTTATCCCCCCTCTAGAGGCATCTGAGTCCACTGGGCCTCTCCTTGTCACCAGCTCTGTTTTCTCACTGCCTGTCCCCTCTAGGAATTGTACATGGGCTGATACTGAAGAGCCTCCCTCATCAAACCCTACACAAACCAAATGACAAATAAATACTGCAAACCATTAAGTTGGGGCAAAGTTTGACACACAGATACTGTGTACCTAAATCTGCAATAGATAATGGATACATTTGTAAATGAATTCTATGTAGGGTGATTTGCATATTACACTGCACCTCTCAATATAATAAGCAACTGCTCCATATGGAGAATGATCCATGAGATCCATGCTTCTGGCTTTGAATGCATAGGGTTATTAGGCATGTAGCAAGAGAAAGTATAAGAACAAATAGCAAGCAGCAGATAAATAGCACAAGTACCATCATCAAGTTGAGTACTTATAATATTTAGCATATACTGACTAGGGAAGCCCTGCTGACTCATGCCAGAGTTCTGGAGGGAGAGAGCCTAGGGAGAGCAGAGCATTCTCTCCATAAAGAAGCTTCCGGCTTTTTGCTCCCACCACGAGCATTTCTATACACTCTCTGATAAACAATAGTAACATGAAGGAAATGGTTTGCAACCTAACTCATTTAGTCTTTCCCAAGGACACATGCTTTTAATATGGTTAACTGTTTTCTCTTCTCCTTTCTCTCTACCATAGAGGGAAGAGGTGGGGGCAGCCAGGGTGTCTGGAAAAGGCTTCTGGAGGGACACGTGAGACAAACATACTTGAATTGGAGATCTCAGGGGCTCAGTTTCTTCTTAGGATCAGTGTGCAATGAGAAGCTACCAATATAACACATTGCAGCAAAGCATATTCATCTATAAAAGAAAAGCACTTCTTAATGTTCATGTCATGCATCAGCCAATTAGACAAAATAATGATACTGTAATATAGCATTATGATACAAACCACTTAATACATGATTATTTATGCATGAAATGGGTATGGAGTGCTTACTAAGACCATAGTGTGCCTAGCACAGGTAACCAGTACTCAGGAAAATTTTATGATGCAAAATTGGCACATAGACAAAGTAAAAGGTAAAGATAACACAACTGCTATCATAACCAGTTTTAAAAACTCAGGAAACTATTTCTAAAAATCTAGAAGTAAATATATTGAGGAAATACAGCATCATAAGGAGACTGTTGATGCTACTCACTTGTTACAAGGTGGCAATGGAATGGTTAGCACAGGACTTAGTACAAAACTGACTCTCATGAAATGGTGCTGAATATTCCCTGAGCTCAGAGATCCCAAACCAGAAGAGACTGTGACTACTTGGTGGGTTACTTGTTAATTATATCTTATTTGTTCAATATTTTTAATATTTGTTTCATTTATTGGTATCATTACGTGTGAGTACCCACCCAGGTGTATACTTCTGAGTGCCTACATGCAAAGGTCGAGACTACACCTTTCAGGAGCTGATTCCCTCCCTCCACGATGGACTCAGGGAATCAGACTCAAATGTCATTATGCTTGTGTGGCAAGTGCTTTAGCTGCTAAACTATCTCCTTCTAGTCTTACTAGACTCTGTCCATTATTTCTAGGCACCTTCCCTGAGCTCAGGCACTAGGGAAAGCCAAGTTTCCTCTCCCCATACTGCTCAACATGAGAAACAGGCATGCAGTGAGAGTGGCGAGTAGTAACGAAAGGAAGAACCATTTGCGTACTGATGTGCCATCTAATCTGAAATGGTACAGTCAGTGGGAAGATCCTAGTGGTGGCTGCTAGGCAAGTGTGAAAGAATCTGGGAGAGACCAAAGATATGTAAAACTGTGCCCCAGTGAGTAGGTGTACATGGAAGTCTGTTCAGGAAAAGCTAGTGAAATTCCGATACTACGGGTAACAGTTCCACAGGATAAGGGGCCAAAGAAGGTGGTGGGGTTTAAATCATAGAAGCCTTACCATCCAGACCACTCAATCTAGACTTTATCTGAAGACTGATATAAAGGCCTTGATGTTTTTATAAGGATTTAATATTTAAAAGACAAACACAAGATGTGTTATAGAAATATATTCAAGGTAATAAAGCATGAGAAATTGGTCTGTGGCTCACAGGTGATGACACACTTGCTTTCTGTATACAATACTCACAGTTCAATCCCTAGTACCGTTGGGAAAAAACAAACAAACAAAAAAACCCAGAAGGTACAATGAAGGAGAAGAAACCAGATGGAAGCTTCTACAATAGCTGAGACATACGATGAGTGGGGTTGCGGGGGGGGGGGGGGGGGTGGGGCATGGATGAAGATGTTTGAACAAAAGCTGGAGAAAACTGGGCTGTTTCAGGAGTTGTATCTACTGTAGGGGAAAAAAAAAGATCTGCATAATAATTCAACAAGCTTTTTAAACGATAAAGTATTTCTTTAAATCACAAGCCCTGCTATGACTTGGTTTTATGCTGGTACTGTCTTTTGGGTAGAGTAGAGGATACAATGATTTTTTTGGCAAGGATGTTGATGGGGGGGACTAATATATTTATATTAGCTGAAGGGATATGAACAGTGGCACACTGTAGCAGGAGTTCCCATTGTTTTAATACTTTATGTGGTGATGTCATCTATAAACATGTTGTGTGGTGTGCATGACTATCCTGGGATGTGTGTGACCTGGAGGCCACTGAGAGGCCATGTATGCTAGTGCACAGCTTGGGGTTAAGGGAACTGGAAGCCTAAAGAATCTGTTTGACTAGGAAAAAAAATGGCATTCATGTCTTTCTTGTTTTCATGCCACCAGAAATTGATGGAGGCTTCTGCTCCTGGCAGCCACTTAAGGACCCAGGCTCACAGATATTCCGTGTCAAGCTTGGCTTCACCAGCCACAGCATTATATGAGAAAAGAAACCAAGCACCCACAACAGGAGGAGACTCCATATGGGATGCTCACAATGCATTAGCCAAAGCAAACCAAGCCAATCTTCTCCAGAAACAGGGCAGTTGAGAATGATATTCTCCCAACATTCTAGAACAGTAAGCATGCCAACAAGTGAATAAACAAATCTAGACCACAGGGTATGGTAAAGTAACAGCTAAAGAAATCCAAGAAGAAAACTGAGTGTTAAAAAAGATAGGCACAAGCTGGGCACGGTGGCGCATGACTGTAATCCCCACACTCAGGGAGGTAGAGGCAGATAGCTCTCTGTGAGTTTGAGGACAGCCTGATCTCCAAAGTGAGTCCAGTACTCCCAAGGCTACACAGAGAAACCCTGACTGGATAAAAACAAACAAACAAACAAACAAACAAATAAAACAAAACAAAACTAACAAAAGAGGTAGACACAAATGTGAGAGCTGTAAAGAAAGCTATTTTAAAAGGGTCTAAATTCTGAATATAGGTGGGACAAAGAAAAGGAAAGCAAGTGCTGAGGTGTACAAGCATGAAAGCTTGAATTCAGCGCCCACATAAAAAGCTAGGCATATAGACTGTAAAGTGGTAGACACAATTTGCCTATATTAAATACTATGCACTTTACTGCTAAACAAAACATCATTTAATACAAAAAGATAAAGAAAAAAGCCGGTTCTAATTGGATCCAAATACTCTAGAAGAGCTTTCAACATGTGTTTTCGTTCTTGCTTATGTCCCCTTTACTTAGGAAGCAATTAAAAAGTAGTAATTCATTCATGGGCAACAATGTAACGTTTTGCATTTCCTGTCTTTAATTTGAAAGGCAACTAAATTGAGGAGGTCATTAATAATGCTTAATGGACATGAGGTTTAGTGGCATGGCAGTTTGCATTATTGGCCTAAATTCTTCATTCCTTCCTATGTTTACCTTCTTAGCCACATGTCTTTATAGTTCTTCCCACAAAAAAAAAAAAAAAAAAAAAAGAGATTATTCTTCATTACTGAGTTAGGGTTTGGTCACATTTCTTTTTGTGGTCTACAGAATGAGTGAGAAGTGATTGGATTCTAGTGGCAAGCAAGATAAGAGGATTTATACATTTGCACTTTTTTCTTTGTAAATGTTAGGAGAACAATTTTCCTCAGAGAACTTCTTCACCTATAGACCCAAGACAGGGGAAAACAACCTAGCCAGACCTATCTTCAGTTTGAGCAAAGTAAACTAGTCCTGTCTATAGCTCAGTTATCTCATGAAAATATGATCAAGACTGACTAAGTTCAGCAACACACACACACACACACACACACACTCACACACACACACACACACACACACACATATACACACACACACACATATACACACACACACACTATTCAGCCTTAAAGTGAAGGAAATTATGTCATTGCAAAAGTATGTGTGAAATTGGAGGATATTTATGTTAGGTGAGAAAGGCCTAGCACAGGAAGTGAAGTCCACATGATCTCACTTCTGTGTAGTATTAAATAATGTTAAACTCATAGAAATAGAGTGAGGTTACAATCCACTGACTAGAGGTGGGGAAGACATTGGTCAGAAGACAGAGAATTTCAATCCAACAGGAAGAATGACTTTAAGAAATATATTTTAGGAGATAGCAGCTGTTTTAAAACAGCCCAGTGTATACTTAAAAGTTACTAGATTTTAAGTATTCTTACCACCAAACTATCTGTAACCTACTATATATGCTAATTACTTTAATTTATTTATTACTATGTGTGCATTTTCAGATCAACATGCTGTTAATAAATACACAGATTTTAAAAATATATTTTATTAATTTATTCATATTATATTTCAATTGTTATCCCATCCCTTCTATCCTCCCATTCCTCCCTTCCTCCCATTTTCCCCTTACTGCCCTCCCCTATGACTGTGATTGAGGGGCACCTCCCCCTGTATATGCTCATAGGGTATCAAGTCTCCTCTTCGTAGCCTGCTGTCCTTCCTCTGAATGCCACCAGGCCTCCCCATCCAGGGGACATGGTCAAATATGGGGCAGGAGAGTTCCTTTGAAAGTCAGTCCCGACTCTCCACTCAACTGTGGAGAATGTCCTGTCCATTGGCTAGATCTGGGTAGGGATTGGAAGGTTGCTGCATGAATTGTCCTTGGCTGGTGCCATAGTTTGAGCAGGACCTCTGGGCCCAGATCTGCCCATCATAACGTTCTTCCTGTAGGTTTCTAGGACCCTCTAGATCCTTCTATTTCTCCATTCTCCCTTGATTCTCTCACTTAGAGTCCGAATAGGAAGTTTTCCCCTCTGTCCCACTTTCCTGGTAAGTAAAGACTTTCATGGGACATGCCCCTTGGGCTATACATACACAGATTTTAAAGAAAACTTAAAGTTATAAACTTTTAAATAAGATGTTTGTATACATTGCTGCTGTCTAAAATATGCCCCCAAAACTTAGTCATTTAAATAAACACATTTTTTTGTTGATTCTAGATGCAACCTGTGCTCAGCAAAGCACCCTGATTACTGGTTGTGCCCATATTGAGGCTACAGAGTAATGTGACTATTCAGCTGGAGTAGATGGCCTAATGCTAATATCTAACATTTCTAGGTATTTGCTCTCTGTGACAGACTGCAACAGGATTTTCAAGGCTACTTACAAGGTGATTCAGAATAGGAAGTTACTGAGAACAGAAACTACCTGGCTCTTAGGACCTGAAGGTGAAGAATTCACAAGGGGCCACTCAGACACTCCACCATGCAATGAGCAAAGGAAGGTTTCCCTGCCCTACCCCTACAAGCAGTCTGCCACCAAGCTGTTACAGGGTCCATTGTTTACAGAATGCATGCTTCTTTATATTCTTCCCCACCAAAAATGCCATGCAAAACAAATATATGCAATATGTTCAATAAGAGATAAGTGAAAAAATTGACCCTCTAGGGTGTCAGTACAGAAGGCATGATTTGAAATTTGACCCTAAAGTAAGTAAACCTAAAAATGAAAAGAAAGGGGAGAGTCAGCTGAAGGGGAGGAAAAATAATTAGAAGTGGGAATTGACTCACTTGAAACATCATGGAAATGTGTGAATCCTGAAATGATCCAAAATGTCACCCATTTGCTTTCAATCTCTTCTGCCTGAATGTTTCAAATGCCTATATGTCTTACCTTAGAAAATGTATGATTCGGAGTTAACATTAAGTCATTCTTATCTCTAGCTCATGCATTGTTTGGGCAAAAGTATATATGCATAAGTATGTGTATATGAAATGGCAGGCATCAGAAGACCAACACTGAACCAGAGAAAAATAATAAGAAAATAATCATGTTATAAGATTTTAAGAATAAAAAAATCAAGACTCAGGAGAGAGAGCTCAAAAATAATTTCTACAAAAGACAGAAAATATGATTCAAAGCTCTCACAGCAACAATCATAATGCTGCACAATTAGAAGGAGACAAGCCTTATATACCAAAAATTTTGATCAGATATAAATATACACTTTACTTGTAAGCACCTCGCACCATATGTGATTGGTTTTACGAGATAACAAAATTCTCATATTCAGTGTTCTGTTATTTTCAAAACCAATAATGCCACTAAACACTATCAAAATGACCGAACAGAAGAAAATGCTGTTAAAACTGTTACAATCGTCAAATGAATTAATACTAAATATGAACATGCTTATCTGTACATGGCACAAGAGAACATTTTTATTAAATGGGATGAAAAAGAGAATCTTTGGTGTTCAAGTTTCAAAACCATGCAGCTATGCACAAAGCTTTCATTTAGCTGCACTTACAATAAAAAGGAGCCGTAACAAATATTCACTGAGAGGAGCAGAGAAAATGACTTAAATTGTCTAATACGTAAAAATGTATGTTTCTATAGTCAGAGGGGATAAGAAGGGAAGAGGGAAAGACGTGTTGTCATGCACACCCCACTCTGAAACAAATATGCCTTATCTGTATTCCACAGCTCTCAAATGTTCACCAGAGTTAGGGCCGAGGCCCGGTAATCAGCCACTCACTGCTTTACATTCAGGGATGGGGCCAGGCCAAGTGATCAACACACATCAGATTAGATCACTGGCTATATTGTTCGGGTTGATTTTAATTGCCTGAAAAGTGTCATTACCATCTTCTGCAATGTGCTATGTTATTTTTGAGAGTGCCTATTTCCATGTAAGAAATAAAAATGGACTGCAATCTTGTAAGAACAAGCAGAGGAAGATTCGGTTTGACTTTAGCTTTGGCCGTGTGAAAAACCTACCTGAATCTGATCGGGTAAACAAATGTCTGTTACCTGTAGTACTTTGCAAACGTATTTTGAGAAATCAACACAGATTCACACTCTGATGACCCCAGAGAATCACCCAAATATCATGTCCAAGTTGATAAAATTCTTGCACTTTTCATTTCCACGGTTACTCTTACACCCAGCAGCTTCAAGGTGAGAGAATTCATGAAATTTCAGAACCAGAAATATTTCCACAGAGAAGATATATGGAAATAGACTGTTCCAAACCTAGAAGACATTTGCAAAAATATATAACAGTGACTGCTAGCATGGAAATGCTATCTCTTGAGATATTTGTTCTTTAAATCAAAATCTTATATATGAGAGTCTGTGCATGAGACAGAGTGCTGCACATACTCTCATGAGCCCAGGCTGTTAAAATGGTGAAAACTGAATAATGTCTATAGTCTGACTTACAGCAACCATGTGTGCAAGCTAACTGAAAAATCAACAACTTGTGTTTTGATACATGCTACATTTCACTTACAATTATTTTTAAATGATAAGTTAAAATACAGATTGAGGAGCCATGCCCCAGAGATGTTTCAGAAGGTCTTATAGGGACTGAAGAATCTCTGTTAGCTCAGCAGGGCAAAAACATGCTTCTGCAGGGACAAAACAAGAGCTGGAGACACAGCTCAGTGGGCAAAGCGCTAGGGTCTCAGCAGTCACACAAAGCCAGCCACAGAGGCATGTGTGTACAAACCCATCACTGCCATGAGGATCCTGGAGCTTCCTGGCGAGCCAGTCTCTCTATGAATCTGTGAGTTCCAGGTTCAGTGAGACATGACCTGTCAAAAAATATCTTTCATGTTGAACTGACTTCTGGCCTCTCATGCACAGGCACACACATGTACCTGTACACACAGATGTGCAGGGGTGCGTGAGGAGAGACTTGTAGCCTTTCTGTAGGCTGCAGAACCACCCTTGAATGGGTGAGCGGTGAAGCAGCTGATAGCCACAGAGCCTCTGCTCATTCCTAAATAATTGTTTACAGCTTAGCAAGGCGAGCTTTTGATTTGTTGTGATTCAGTCATTTACTTGTTTATTGCAGATGTTCATGTTTTACAAAAATAAAATGATGAATTTTGAGATTCTTGGGTTACTTCAAGCCGCTATAATCAGTTCATTATTATTTCAAGACAAACACCCAGGACTTAGAACCTATAGCTTACTCTTCCTTTAAAGAAAATTCTATTTGTAATAGGACTTTCTTTCCTTTTTCATGGGGTGTGCTTTTGTTGTTGTTGTTATTGTTTTTTGAGACAAGGTTTTTCTGTGTAGCTCCAGCTGTCCTAGAATTCAGTCTGTAGACCAAGCTGGTCTTGAACTCAGAGATCCACCTGTTTCTGCCTCCAGATGCTGAGATTAAAAAAAAAAAGCATGTTACACTATCACCCAGCTGTCATAGGATTTTCTAAATTCTAATCGTATCATTTCCTGTGAACCCAGTTTTACTCAAAAACTAAATAAATAAAACAACCTTACAAATATACACCCAAATGACTTCAAGAAACCCCCACATCACTACATTAGGACTCCATGCCAATTAAAGAGAGTAGATTTTCATAACATAGATATTTAAGGAATTCTAAATATGGATATATTGCTCCAGAGTTTTAGAAAAGGCAGATATTAAACAATTTTACAATACTAAATTCTAATCCATCTTCCTTAAAACTAAGTCCTATTAAAGAATGCCTAAAAGCAGAAGTCTTCGTAGTTTTGTTTTCGTTTTTGTTTTTGTTTTTTTTTGTTTTTTTTTTTTTTTCAGGGAAGCAGGTGAAATCAGGGCCCAAATGAGTCAGCATCACCTGGCAAAAGGTAACACTAGAAACAAAGGTTTTCCTGCAGAAACCATGCTGACTTGAGTTGAGATGGGACCTAAGCACAGCAAACAGGAACATGTTTTAGACACACAAAAGGAACAAGAAGCAACAAGCACTTAAGTCTCGAGAAAAGTTTAGATGTTCCTTTGCAGCCTGAAGGCTACGTCCAGGGTGGAATTAGCTGGAAGAAGTCATGCAGCTATGTCAACAACACCTTACTCTTTCATATCAGCTGGGAGGTATCTAGTGACCCCCGTGCTTGCACTCATACCTTAATACCAGTCCATGAATCAGACAGACCAGGGGCAAGACAAGGTGTGTTGGAGATTACTTCTTAATCAGGTGCATTTTGGTGCCAGGTACAAAGGTTAGAAGAAGTGTTTAGATCTTTGCCTAATGCAAAGTAACACAGAAACATAGGATGCAATGTTTGGCTGCAAGAACAAGTTCAACAGAATAGTGAGGACACGCGGGTAGATGTCTATGACAAGAAACAGGGAGAGAAGGGATCACCAAAGCTGAGCTGAAAATAATGAACTCTACTTGCACACAATGAGTTCAAAATAGTAGATGAGCAAGAGACCTAAGATATGATATCGGTGAGACGGAAGAACACTGACTACAAAGATTGATGGTGGACTTCTGCTGAGTGTGGACCACCTGGTGAAGACCTTTGGTCACAGCGGTGTGCTTCAGCCATAGGCTGCAAACTCGCCATCCCAAAATCTTAGCGTTTGTGGGTTTGTGAAGCACTGATGTGAGTTACATACTATAAGAGGAAGTACATAGAACAGAAACAATACCTACTAACAAGATGCTCACTGGGAATCAGGCGAAGAAACATACAGTTCCATGTGATGAGAAATGCTGTGGGGGAAATGAACACCAAGACCCTAGAGAACATTCCTAGCATACATTCAAAAGACAACCAGAGGGCACTTTGTGAGTCCATGGTGCCAAAACTGTGACCTAAGGGCTGATCAGTAACCAAAACTCCATACGTCTATACCTGAGTACATACATGTGTTTATGAATAAGAACTCCCCTATAAAAAAAAAAAAAAAAAAAAAAAAAAAAAAAAAAAAACCTGGAAAGTGGTGAAGAAGAGTGAACAATTGAAAACCATTCAGGATGCTCTCACCCCCAAAGCATTAGATAAGTCCTTAAAGCATTAGATAAGTCCTTAAAGCCTACATAGCTCTGCAGATGATGTTTCATAGTCTTTACTTCATTTTGAGTGCAAACAGAAAGCATTTAAACATTAGGTACAGAAGAGTACTGACTTAACACATTTGTGTGTGCATGTATGTACACCTAGGTAGAATGATATGGAGGCCCCAGTTTGAAAAGAGACAGAGAAGCTGATGCAATGGCCCTGGGGGAGAAGTTAAGCTGGTGATCTGGGTAGAAGATACAGGTGGAGATGGAAGAAGGTGGGCCAATTAGAGAAACCAAAGGACTTGAATGAAGCACAGTGTTGTTCCAGTTTCTCCAGGCAAGAAGATCTGAAGTAAAGTAACAGTCCTAGGAATTCTTTATTCTACTAAAATACTACACCGCCAGGCTCATTAACCAGTAATGTAATCAAAGTGGGTATGTTGCACAGATCTCATGTCTTAACAGCTGAAAGATCATCAAAGTCAAGTGACTTAGAAAATAAACGGGAGAAAACTGTTCTCCTGTTTTAAAGCATAGAAAATTTACAATCTGAGTTCTAACAGCACCTAAGAGAACGCAGTGGAATTGCTGTAACAGATATAATCTATTTTTCCAAATGCCAACATGTCTGCAATGAGGAATATGCCTACCTTCTGAATTATCTTATCTTACTTAATACATCAGATGACTTTTTTCCCTCACTTTTTGCAAGGTGGCTTCTTGCACAGTAAAGATTCTACAAACATTTACATTCCAAGTAGCAGAGCTGTTTGAAATGCTATAAAGTTCTGCCAGCACTTCTATTACCAACTCTTATTTCTTGTTTATAACATGTACATAAAAGGAGGAAAATAAAAATGTACTACAGATTGAAACTTGGCATACTAAGCTTAAGCCAGGGAGTGAATTTCTATGGAAACAAATTTTCCAAGACATGTTTCCACTGAGTAAAGAAACACAGGAGCTGGGGTTGGGGGAACATTGTAAGCCAGAAACACGGGAGCTGGGGTTGAGGGACAGTGTTAGCCAGAAGCCACTAATACCATTGCTCCTTCTAGATCTGAAACTGGAAATCACCAACCCTCAGTTTCGAAGAAATTCTTTAACTGTCTGGTACTCCATATTCTCATTAATTTTCAAATTTGATGCTATCCAGGGCATTATTACTATTCACAATAAGAGGAATCATCCATCAAGGCTAACAATGTTACTACATTCATGTGTCATGATTATACACACAGTATATATTAAAGTATCTTAGGGTTGTTCATTTTCAATGAAAAAAATAAATGGCAGAAATAAAACAGCTTACATACAGACTTCTGGAAATAAGCACAGTGACAGAGAATCTCCTGTCATCTCACTACCTCCCAGTGCATACAAGTAACCTTCTTTCACTGCTATGAACACTCAACGGTGATTGAAAAGTAAGAGAACATGGAAACCCCCCAGGCATAGTGTCTCTATTCTGTGGTGCTGACACAACACAGTGATATCCAGATCTGGCCATCTGAATGGGCCAATTAGATCTATACTCTGTCTCTCTGCAAAATGTATTAGAAGTTAATGAGAACTTCAAGTTGGACACTTAAATTATGTAGTAAAAATAAAGCTAGAAGATGTGTGCTGAATGAGTGAGAGGGAACTGGGCATTTATACATGGGAAAGCTGCATATTTTGCTAGCAGAGTGGAGAGGCTATTAGTTTATAATAACTAGGCATACATGAAATATGACAGAGGAAAAAATTGAAGATAAATCAACAGCTGAAAGGCTACAGTTTATTGTCTGCAGCTAATCTTTGCTCTACTTGAAATTGCTTGGCACTTTGGTCCTATTAAAATATTTTGTTGCTATGTTAAGAAACACATGGGCTGTTCACTCGTGTTCTGAAGGATATTTAAAAGTTAAAATTCTTCTGGAGAAATGGACTGAATGCCTTCACAGCTTCAGGCAGACAGTTGTTATACCTGGACAGTCAGGAGCATATATGGAGCTGAATGTCATTGTCAGAGATGGCCACTGCCTGAATCAATTAACTCCTTTATGTTCCCGACTACCCACCTTCACACAGCAGGAAAGGAGGCTTTCATGGGACTTCACCATTAGCTGATGAAAGTGTCCAGCGGATTGATAGACAGGAGTGACCCTCTTTCAAACCACGTGTTGTTGATGCTTACCCAGGTCAGGGCAAGCATTCAGAGATGCTGACTCCACTGAGTATGTGCATACAGAGATCTCTACATTTCCCATGGGCACAATCCCAACAAATATCTTTCATGAACATTTACAGGAACCTATCCCTCGGTGACATGCACGTATTAGGCAATCCACAAATGTCACACTAAATCATATGGATTTTAATATGAAGGTCTTCCCTAGTTACGGGGAACAACAAAAAGGGTTAAAACCACCCACTAGGATGCAGCCAAAGTCAGGTTGGCTTTAGCACTGGTAAACACAGCCAGTGCAGCAAAACTAAGTAACAGGTCTGACTTGCTATTGAGATATAATACCTCTTTGAAAGGCAGCCACTCCCCCTTTTCAATCTCTGAGGGGCTCTGACTCAGTGTTCTCATTAATTCCCGTTTTTAATCTATTTACAGATCAGCTCTTTTTTTTTTTTTTTTTTTTTTTTTTTTCCTCAGCTAGAGTGATATTCATCTTGGGGGTTGTGGGGGTGGGGTAGACAGAAACGACAGCCCACATCCTCCTGCATTGTGCCTGTGTGTTAAGTTATTCTTGCTTAATCATTTTAAAATTATTTTGGGGTTGACCTGCCCCCTTCCCCCATAAGAGCTAGGGTTTATGGCCATCCTCCCCGACTATACATGTCGCAGGCTGATTCTTTCTGTAGCTCTGCCTATGTACAGATTGGGTTGGGGTTAGGAAACTGTCTGCCCCTTTTCTTTCCGAGGGCTATCTGCTCCCATCTCTTTCTGAACACAGGTTTGCTGTCCTCTCCAGAGCCAGCACCACTGGTTTTTAAGTCATTCCTCTGAGCGCACTGACTTGTAAATCTGTAAGGGAGCGCAATCCTGGGATGGACGTGGGGATTGGTGAGCCAGCACTGAGCAGAGCTCTGCACAAGCAGATCCCAGAAACTTGCATTTCATGCAGTCAAAAGTACGGAACAATCCATCTAGAAGGTGCTGAGATCCTGACCAGGGTGTCGGGTTGGTACTTCTTGAATTTCTCCTTCGGGCATTCTGGTGAGAGCTTTGCAGAGCTTCTGAGAACATATGATTATATAGATCCGGACCAGCTCTTAATTCAAGACGCCAGAACTACAGTATATACAAGGGATTCCACTTACTTATGGCTGCCGATTTCTGAGTGGAAAGAAAATGCAGCCTGGAAAACTTAGGAGCTCACAGACATTCTACACCCTGCCTTGCTCAGATCTGGGAGTCAGGACCACAGCTTCAGGCAGAAAACGCATCTCAATCAATCCCATGCCCTGAGATTCTCTTTCAGCATCCCTAGGGTTCTCAACTTTTTTTTCCAACTTTCACTGGTCAAACTGGCTGCTCTTAAGACAAGCCAAGGGGAATTGGTTGCATTTTTTTCCCCAGCTCCTCAGCTAGAGAAGGCGTCCCATCCCAAATCTCATCCCACCTCCAGAATGGAGATCAAAACGTCCCTTAGCAAAGCGGCCCCATGAAGCATCTTTCACTCTCGAACCAGCAGGTGCATCTCCCATGCAAACAAACTTTCCTTCGCAGCTAAGTAGAGCCCTAAAGCCGGTGGGTAAAGTTTCCCAGGCAGGTGTTTCACCCGGTGCCACTGCTGCAGTGAGCAAGCAGACAACCCCGACCTACCTAGATGCACCAGCTTGTAAGGCGCCCGCCCCGCCGGCGCCGCCGCCGCCTGGCCCGGGGGGCTGCCGTGCACGCTGGTAAGAGCCGCCGCCTTCGCCGCAGCGCCCCCGTCCGCGCTGTTCTGCGAGATTCCGCGTAGTTTCTAGCCAGACCCGCGGCGCCCTCCCGCCCGCCGCCGCCGGCGCCACCGCGCGCCAGGCTGCTGTGGCTGCTGCAGGCGCCGAAGGAGCGCTGCCTGAGCCTCCGCCGCTTGGGCTGAGGCTCCAGCTCCCGTGCACTGAAGGGAGGTAGGAAGGGAGGGGACACGGGGTGGGAGAAAGGGGCGGGGAACGAGGCGGCGCAACCAACTGGGTCCCGCGCCTAACGCTGCTCGCACCACCCTCCACCTCCTTCACCCCTGAATCTCCCAGCTCCGCCGCCACAGATCGATTCCCTAGCCCAGGCTGCCTGCACCCGCGTGTGTCCAGCCTCACCGGAGATAGGCATGGGTGGCGGTCAGCGAGTCACCGCTGGGTGGCCTCCTGCCTCGCGACTGGCATCTGGGTAGCATCGGTTTCTAAGCGCAGGAATTCCAATTCTAAGGAATCCTCCTGCAGCTGAGCTCACATGGGTGCGGAAAATTGCCAATTTTATCATTAAAGCACCTTATGGGAGGGAAAAAAGGAATTATAGACAGACAACTGCAGGTAGTGGGCTGAGGTAAAGAATTCAACGCATTCGGTATCCACACTAACCCTAACTTTATTCTTGTTTTGTGACTGTGCTAGCAGGAAATCTATTTACTAATATTTCAATGAGTCAGTTATGAAACTACTACCAATTTTATTTACACAAGGATCCCACGGAATCTCTCTGGTCACTTTTATTTGTAGAAGTACCCAGAGATAGAGTTGGATTGTATGATCTGGGTGTGCACATAACCTTACTGAAATCCCAAGCCTTGGAGTTCAACCCCTAGATCAACCAAGAACCTGCACAACTAGAACAACTTTTTTGGTTTTTGGTTTTGGTCAGTGAAAGCAACTGGATTGTATGCCTGCCAGTCATTCGAAGAGTGACCAATGAAAAGAGTGGGGGCGTGTAATGTAGTAGCCGCACAGCAGCCATTTGGTAGCATCTGTAAGTTCCAAGAGATAATATGCTCCACATGGTGGCCTGAGGTACATACAGAAAGGAAGAAAGTCAGCTCTGGCGAATCCAACATCAACCTGGACTAGAGACTAACACTCTGTCTTAAAATGGGGGTAAGGGATACAGAGAGAGAGAGAGAGAGAGAGAGAGAGAGAGAGAGAGAGAGAGAGAGAGAGAGAGAGAGAGAGAGAGAGAGAGAGAGAGAGAGAGATATGAGCGCGCATGCGCAAGGTCCTAGTATACTGCTTAGTAATAACACCTGTGAGTAACACCTTTTTATACTTCTTGTACATTGCTTTAAAACATTTTTAATCTGGTTGTTTTTCTTTTGTATTAAAAAATGTAGTCATCATAGTTAAATTAGATTGGAGTGTTTTCAGTACTAATTCCCCCCCCCCCCCACACACACACACACCTCACCTCTCTTTCTTCTGTTCAGTTCATACAGACAGCACAAAGGAGAAGAGGGCGCATCTAGGACAGCTCCCTTGGCCAGCCAGATATGAAAGGGGACTTCCACTGAACTAGATTTTCATTCTTCTCCACTTTCTCCCAAGAGACAGCTACAGGTGGCCTGAAATTCAGACAGAAAAAGAAAATCTAGAAAGATTTGCCGGGCTTTCAAAGAAGGTGAAACCAATTCTGTCACTATGGTACAAGACATTGCTTCCCACTAGCCTACTGGCCCTCGGCCTTTCCATTAGCAAAACCAAACTGCTTCACCAGCAGCTGCAGGTGAGGTCCCCTGGTCCTAAAGTGCTTCAATGGTTAAGCACTCTTGGCTGGTGACATAGTTTGAGGAGGACCCCAGGACCCAGATCCACCTGTCATAAAGTTCTTCTTGTGGTTTTCCAGGACCTTCTGGAGCCTTCCATTTCCCCATTCTTTCATGCTTCTCTCACCTAAAGTCTCAATAGGATGTCCTCCCCTCTGACCCACTTTGAGTGGAGAGTGAGAGCTGACTTTCACACGAACTCTGGTGCCCCATTTCTGACTGAGGTCCCCCTCAGTCACAGACATAGGGGAGGGAAGAAGGGGGGAAGCGGGAGGGAGGGAGGAATAGGAGGATACAAGGGCTGGGCTAACAATTGAGATGTAATATGAAAAAATTAATGAAATAAAATTAAAAATAAATAAATAAATAAATTTAAAAATAATAGGTAAGCGCTCTTACCCTAGCAACAGACAGAAGGCTCTGACATACACTCCCAAACTTTCCCAAGGGTTGGCTACTTTTGCCATTTCTCTTACCATCAGGAAACTGCTAGTCCCTGTAAGATTAATGGCTGGATATAAAAATAATAATAATAAAATGTGGAGTTATTTATGTTTTAAAGGAGTTGGGGGTAAGGCAGCGATAGATAGATAGAGACAGTGCTATAAATAAAAGAAATGCACTTTCTCCCATCAGAATTAAATTGTAGTAAATTTGGACTCCTTAGAGTCTCTCCACTTAGCAAATGAAAAAAATTAGATCAGGTAAGGAAGGGAGGTTTACGGTCGGAGCAGTTGTTATAGGTTCCTGTAAATAATCTCTTTGCTTGCACCATGAGAACATGTTGGCAACCCCCCTGAGTGTGATGAAATGTTTTATTGGGCAGAACTGGTGGATTCTGGAAGGATCAGAGAAAAACTTTACATGCAAATTATGCTCGTGCCTTGCACCTAGCAGGTACAATTACTGTCATGCCCACATCCATCACAGGCATGCCTCTTCTTTTAATGCATCCTCATAATGCATTTTGCTTCTTACACACCTATGTGCTCTGTCTGATGGGAATAGAAGGATACTTAGCAGCGAGGTGGAGGCTGGCTCTAGGCACCTAAACAACGGTGAGAATGATAGCAGAGAAGATCCTTTAAATTAGGCCTAGAGAAATCTACACGCTACCCCTGCCTGGCCCTCTCCACATAATTAGTCAGTCCCCATCTCAGTTCACATTGTCTGTGCTGACGAAAGCTGATTAGTATTGTCAAAGGGGTTGGTGGACCTTTGAATCTTATGGTGACAGCAGAAGGAGGCAGGAGCACCCTAAAAGTTGCAGGAGCCATGACAAACTGTATATAAGCTGTATATAAATATATGCAGATAGAGACACACTCCTCACTTCAAATCCTTCCTCTGCTCAGCTGTAAAGCATAATGTGAGTCAACTGAGAACCTGGTATTTACCAAAAGTTGATACACAAGAGCAGGTTTAAATAAAATTTCCATTCAATTTCTGGGCCGGAAGCCCAGGAAATTAAAAAAAAAATAATTAAAGGCACATGTGGATCTTCTCAGTGTGAATGCCGGATGGAGTTTTTATTGAATTTGGCCTCAACTGATTGTAGCATTATAAGCAATTCTGCAGTTAAGATTCAGCAGCCAGTTAGATGGCAAATCCTCTTTTTAGAGCGTTATAACTAAGAATAATAACTTCCTTTTCCTATGGTACCTTTTATATCAAAGCTCTTTAGCTGTGAGATCATCTTCCCATTGTTAAGATGTGCCATCTGTGTGGAAAGATAGAAACCATTTCATGCCACTGATAGCACATATTACTTGTTTCCTTGTTTACTGTGTAACAAAAAGAAATGAAGAAAAATATCTACAAACTCCACAGACGGGGCATTTTTAGGCAAGAGGACAAACTGGAACACAGCCAGCTACCGACAGACACATCTGTTCCTTTGTAGGTGGGGTGGAGTTTTTCCTGGGCTGCAAAGACAAGACCTAGGAGCTTTCTCACTATGTTGCTTTCAAAGTTCTAGCTTCTGTTTGCATGCTAAGTGGGGTGATATTCATCCTGTTTACACTGCTGGGTAGAGTACCTCTGATGGGAGTGTTTGGTTTTGTTTGCCTATTTGTTAAAATCAGACAATAAGTTATAAAGGATTTTTAACATCCACATTGGAATAATGGAACTATGTAGTTATATGAAACCTTACCATGAAGGAATGTTTATATGGCCACTCATAATCTTTGTTGGAGTTAAGTTCTCTATTTCTGGTAAAAAGAAGATTCTGAAAAAGATATATAAAAGATGAGATAACATAGTCTACCAGGCCCTATTCCTGAAGCTTAGTTTTGGACACTAATAACTGAAAACTCAGACACTGACTCACTTTTTTAAAATTTGAAGCTGTTTGTTGAAGTTTTGCATCTTTGGTGTTCTCTCGATGCCATTCTGTAGATCACTATGTAACAGGACTTGATTGTGTTGTTGTTAACGTGTCTGATGTTTTAACACCAGTCTCCTTTGCTAAATTGCAATCTTCCCAGGACAGGGGCTTTGCTCTGTTTACTGCTCAATGCAGAGTTCCAAGCAAACTGTGCATACACATAATGGGTTTGCAGTAAATATTTGTTCAACGGTAGAGCAAGTTTCCAATGTGTCTGGTGTCATACAAACTGTGCATTGACAGTTGACAGTCCTCATAGTCACCACAGGCTGTAACCACTCTGGGAAGCATTCTGAAGACAAATATGCTAAGACACACAAGTGAACTCACTTATCTTGAAACTCACTCTCCCAAGATGGTACCAGGTGTAGTCCTTGCTTGTTGCTAGGCTTTCTCATTAGCATATATATCATCCCAAGTTTAAGGGAATTTTGCCATCCATCTTAAATAGATATGTTTTTGAACTGCTTTTTAAATATGTATGTCGATATCCCCTGATTAGCCTTGGTCAGAGAAACTGTTTTCTCTAGTGAGTGGTAACTAGCTCAGCCCTGGTCAAAAGCAGAGAGTAAGTAACTATTGAATGTTCATTTTTACTTCTGTTGGTGTTTCTATTTCCACATGAGAGTTCCAAGGAACATCATATAAGAGAGGTAAGAAAGAAGGTAAGAGCTAAAGCTTGCGTGAATGTGTTGTAAAACTGTGTATCATGGACATAGTATGGCCACTGCTCACAGCATTAGACCTGCTTGCTTGACAATGGGCCCTTCAACACTTTATCTTTGATAAGACAGGGGCTCCTGAGGCTCCACCCATCCCTCAGGAACTATTGACAAGTAATGAGTGCCGAAGGAAAGAGAGTAATTTTCCTCATGATCATATTTACTCCAGTAGATAACCCTCACTCATGCTCATGCAAGGAACCCTAATTATATCCATGGGGACTTCTACCCACAAAAGACAAAATAATGGGAAATAAATTTGGGAAGGAGAAGTTAAGCCTGAGTGGGATAAGAGAAATTATAAGAGAGGTACAGGTAATCACAACATACATGTATACATGTCTGAACGTGTCAAAGAATAAAATATAAAGAAAACGATGTGGTTGTGGGCTTCAGTAAGTACTCATTTTATCCATTAACCTAGAATATCCACTCCAAGACTGACAACCATTCTCCCAATAAATATAAAGGTTTTTTTTTTTCCCCTAAGGTTTGTATGTTCGGAAAAAAAATCCTTCCATGTGTTGAATTTTAATCTGCTCACATTGTTGTTGTGATTGTAACTATTTTATAATACCAAATGCATGGCTTCTTAGAGTATTCTTCTATGTATAGTTAAAATTTCATGCAGCTAAATATATCTTAGTTAATATGTTGAGACAAAGCGTTTTTTATCTTTTTTTTTTTTTTCTAAAACTAAATTTAAAAGAAAGTTCTTCTCAGGATATTTTGAGACAGAAAGAAAAATTAACTACTTGATATATAAGAAAAGCTAATATTAGCTTTAAAAGAGATGGAGTTTCTGTTGAGTTAGTTTACCTCTTCATGGTCCCAGTATCACGAAGTAGAATGTCTTTGACATTAGGAGGGATCTATAGCAAATGAACTTTTTTTTTTTTTTAATCTGAAAAAGAGCCAAAGTGATGCCAGTTTACTGCTACTGAAATTTTTTTTTCTGTAATAACTTAAGACAGCCTTAATATGAGTAGCTAGGGCTATAAAATACTGGAAGGAGTTAATTCTGTCATAGCTCTGTGAAGCCCTCTGCAAGGCTTCAGAGATTGGCCTAACTGGGGCCACAAAATAATAAAGAATACACAGAGACACAAACAGAAAAGCTGGGATCAGATGGTTTGTCCGTCAGACTGAGGGCACCAACTGCATCTGGGAACCTCAGCATTTCTTTTACGCATCTGAATTGAGGAGGTGGGTGTAGGATAAATGCCTGAACAAGAAGACTGGTTTAGATAATCTAGGTAGGACTCGCTGTAGGGAGGACATCGCAGGTGGAAGTCATCAGGGGACAAGAGCCTGGCATTGCTGTCAGTACTTGACCATACTCATGTCTACAACAACTCAGGGCTTTCTCAGTAGAAATTTCTCATTTTGGACATCTGTTAGACAAAAGCAAGATCTATGCCCACTATTTGCAAATAACCTTTGAGGGCAGATACTCTATGCATCTAACTTGAACTCAGCAAAGGAAAATGAACCTTTGTTTCCTACTGAAGTCAGTCAGAGTTGTGATACTAGTGGTTCTCACAGCCTCACTCAAAGCACACGCCAGGCTTGGCTGGATTTCAAAGATTCTCTTTGAATATATGCAATAAATTTGATCACTGGCTTTTGACATTTCCCTTTTTATTTTGGTCAAAATGATGAAAGAGCAAATTTTTTTTCTCATTGGAATAGGCATTTTATATGTTAAAGTATCTTTTTGAGAAGCAACTAACCAGAATCTTCAGCATCCCTGCAATTTTTAGTACACATTCAAATCACTAGGGGACAAGGAATCTCTTTTATAGATTCACTGGCTTCAGCTCACACAGCTAACTTCTGCATCTCAGGGCCATACTAGGGCATGAAGGCCTTTTGTTTTGATTCCTCATGATCCATATGTATTTTCACAAGAAAATTATTTTTTGGTATGATTAAATTGTTTCTCCCACAAAAGATATGCCAAAAATCTTAGCCCCACAGGTCGTGAGTGTGACTATTTGCAAGCAAAATCTTTCCACGCATACCTTATTAAGTTAAGTTGTAATCAATCATATTAGATTACAGTCGATACACATCTAATTACTGGCATTCTCATAAAATAAGAGACATTTGAACAGAGATGTAAAGACAGAAACAGTGTGCAATGCAGAGATAGACCACAGAAGACATGTGACCACAGAGGCTGAGGCTGGCACTGCTTAGCTGCAAGATCATATCCTGAAATGATTTCTAGAGTCTACCAGAACTTAGGAGAGAAGCACGGGATGGTTTCTTGCCCTGAGCAGTCACCTCCACTGATACTTTGATTCCAGACACTTGGGCTTCTTAACTAAGTGGATAACTCACTGCTGTTTTAAGCAGCCTGGTTTCTGATTAGTGGTTACTGCAGCGATGAGGCATGAACGCAGTACTTCCTAGTTAATGCAACGATGAGACTCCTCTCTTCATCTCATTTACCCAGCTCGTTGAACTGGTGAGTGGTTCTAAATTAACAACCACTTTCATTCATTGACAATACCAAAATAAATATTTATCCTTTTTTTTTTTCAAGACTTGACACTCTCATTAAGATGAGAAAATTCAAAATACCTACTTTGATGCAACATTTATTTGAATCATTATAATTTCAGCAGTTAGATTTGACCATGTGCTGCTGCAAGTCTTTGTTTACTCATGCACTTCCCATCACATTCTGCAAAAATATAGCATCAGTCACTTCACTCCAGTATTTCAAATAGAATAGGTGCAATCAAATCATTTTTTAAAGCAGAGAATAAAAACTTGGTCTGATTCCCTTACTCCCCATTTCTCCCTCCCTCTCTCCCTACCCCCACTATGTGTGGTATATCTATGCTCACACCTGTGAGCATTTTCTGAGTGTGCTCACATGAGCAAGCAAGAACAGGATATCAGATGTCCTGTCTTATCACTCCCAACTTATTTCTTTGAGGCAGAGTCTCTCACTGAACCTGAAGCTACACTGGCAAAGGCAGATCCTTTTCTTTCTGCACACATAAAGACACTCACACACATAATCACACATACATACATACATACATACATACATACATACATACATACTCAACCTCAGAGTTGTAGGCATCTGTGATCATACCCAGCTATTTATATGGAAGCTGAGGACTATAACTCATGTCCTCATGCATACGAAATGAATGTTTTTAGCCACTGTGCCAACTCCCCAGCCCAGAACTTGCTCTCCTTTTTCTTGAACTCTTTGATTTCGCGGGGTGGGGTTTGGTTTGGTTTTGTTTTGGTCTAAAATGATGGGTCCTGGATACACTTTGACATAAAATAGTCTCCTTCATTAACTTCTTCAGTAATTATAAAATAGGCCTAAACTACAAGCTATTTTTAATATGAGCTTAAGGGACTCTACTCACTCAGGAATCCTCAAACTATTAAAAAAAAGCCTCCATCACCAGGGTACCATATAAAAGTATGGCTTGCTTAGGAATAAACAACCTAGTAATAAAGTATTGATGAAGTAGTCAGGCTTGCAGCCAACAAAACTGATGCCTACAGGAGAAACCATAGGAATAACTCCAATTAATGAAGTATGTGATGGATGTGAGGAAAACCTAGAAGTTCCGTAGATATGTAAACATAAATTTCCTGACAGACTAATAGTTCAGCAAAATAACCATTATTCATTATTAATATCTTCCTTCTATTACCTCTAGGAAAATTTATTTGGGGGCTATTTCTTAGTGTAAAATTCCCAGGATCATGAAGCAGTAAAAGACACACAACACAAGAAAAGAGAGGATTGAGGTCATATCCCTTAAATAACTGAGATGGCAGTTCACCTCCTCATTGAAAGCTAACACACTATAGACAAAAGGAATGACTGACTCTAGAATTAAGGTGTCCAGGTCAAAGTAAAAACAGAGAACCCTAAATCAGAAACCAAGACAGCTCTTTGTGCAGTCCATGTCCCTGGTCATGATGTAATGCTGCACTCATAAACTTACTGCAGCCGTGCTTGTCTGCACAAGACCCCTACAAGAAGTGCACATCACTACTGCACAAGACCCCTACAAGAAGTGTACATCACTACTGCACAAGACCCCTACAAGAAGTGCACATCACTACTGCAACATGGATCAAGGAGAAGGCCATGAGTCCTCATCCCTCCCAGAGAGACTAGTGGCGTTTCAAACTAGGTGGGGAAAGGATGTACCATTTTCTTCAGTTTTATAACCACAGATAACGTTGCTCATGTTCATTAAATAACCTCCCACCCACACTAAGGCAGGTAATTTTTATTAAATTCAGTGAGCCACACACACATAGAAAACATAAAAATAGTAGGGAAAGTTGTTGAGAAAAAAATTGTTGTGAAAGAGGGAGAGGGATGAAGGATGAAAATGTGGTGGATGGACATGACTAGAATTTATTATATAAGTAAATGACACGTTTAACCAAAACAGTTTTTAAACAGGACAAAAATATGTGCATGATTCTTTCTTCAATGTTTTCTTGAATGATCACTTGAATTGTGGTATTTTTTAAATTGCTTTTTTGTCTTTCTAAGAACAATTAAAGAGGATTAGTATCGGAGCACAATTTCTCATGCATCTTTATGACATGCAGAGCCAATGCAAATTGAACAATTCCTTTTTTAATTTTATTGACATTTAAAAATTTTTACATATACACTTATATTATTATACATATATAAAATAAACTACATAGAGCAAGAGAACCACAAAACAAGCAGTAATTATAATAATGTTACATTCATAGCATTTTGGCTATTTGTATTTGGCAGACCTTTAGACTTATCAAGATAAGAAAATGTTTCCTTCAAGGTTGCCAAACAATTCATTTTTTAAACTTTGTATGTGTATGTAAATTTTGTTTTGATGATAAACAACAGAAAGGGTGGACTGAGCAAACTCAGATATGTTATGTAATCTTGTATGCACACCTTCCACCCCAATCTCCTCTCTCTCTCTCTCTCTCCCCTCCCCTTGATCTCTCTCACTCTGGCTTTTCCTCTCTCTCTCTCTCTCTCTCTCTCTCTCTCTCTCTCTCTCTCTCTCTCCCTCTCTCCCTCCCTCTCTTCCACTCTCCCTTCTCTTCCTCTTTCCTTTGTTTTACTGCAGAGCAAGAATTGGAAAAGAATTATGTGCAGCTGGATCTGTCAGTGCCTTTCTGTCTTAATTTTTAAACCAGTGGTGAAAGAATACAAATAATTGAAGATAAAAAATAAGGTTCCCTGGTCATTTAGCATTTTCTGGTGTAAGATTTTTTTTTTCTTCCTGCAAGTGAAGCAAAATTCCATGTCCAGTGGAAAGTACGGCTGCTCTAGGTTATTAATCAGGTTTACCCAGCCACTATTTGGCACATTTTGGTGGCACCAATGCACCAAAAATCTCTTGCTAGGGACCTTCAAGAAAATCATGTGCAAGGAATACCAGACACAATGACTGGTTGTGCATGTAATTGCCACTGAAGTGAACACTCATGGACCAGTTGGATCTTACTGATAACAAACAAGTTCAAAGCCTTAGAAAGAACCTCATGGAAGTGGCAGTATAACTTTAAAATAGTTACTTTGATTTTGTTTTTAAATTGTTTCATTTACCTTTTAGGTACTCTATTTTTGTTGTTGTTGTTGTTTTGTTTTTTGAGACAAGGTTTCTCTGTGTAGCCTTGACTGTCCTGGAATCATTTTGTAGACCAGACTGGACTCAAACTCACAGTGATCCGCCTACCTCTGCCTCCCGAGTGCTGGGATTAAAGGCGTGTGCCACCATGCCTGGCTCTAAATTTGTATTGAACAAAGATCAATCTTTTATTCATAAGAAGTAGGCACAAGTATGCCAGCTGAGTATATAGTTATATTTTAATTTTCCTGTGTTTTTTCTTTGATTAATGCGCTAAATTTTCAGTTGGTAGTTACCTATAGGCTATGTACCAGATACTATCCAAAACTTCACCAACACATACTATTTATCTAATAAGTTGCAAGAAATATATAATTGATAAAAATAGAATGACAAAAATGTTCAATATTTATCTGAATTACTTATTTTTAATTAGTATAATAATTTTGGTGTATATTTCTTGAAGAATCATTTTTATACCACATATTTTATGTTATCGGATTCTTAGACAGCCTTTGATACTTGAAGATAGACCCTTTGAGAATATAAATCTACCTCTTTCTCAATGTTGGTCTACTTCCTTCTGAACTCTTTATTTTAAAAACTGGGGTTCTTGTATTAAAATTTAGATCATTAACTTTGAGCAAAGAATGGCAGACTTTCAAAACTGGCATACGTTACAAGAATGCAGCCTAGGGGTTATATAGGCTTTTCCAATTTTTAATACTCTCAGGTGCTGCTTTTGTTGAAAACACTTCAACTCTACCCCATATTTTGTATGCTGCCTTTCTTACCAAGTGTGCAAATCTCCTATAAACCTCATTCTTAATAAGGCTACCAGGATCAGAGCCAATCAAAAAAGGAACTGTCTTCATAAATATTCACACCTCACCAGAGGTTTAGCTGCAACAAGTAATGAATAGTCATAGGAGCTCTCATCAGTGACTGAGACCCATCAATGCAAAAACAAAACCCATTTCTGAAAGCAAATTAATGTGTCTATATAGTGAAGGCTAAGGTGCAGAAAGAGAGTGTGTTTTTGACCTAGAGATGTTTCTATTATATTTCAAGTACCGTTTATACCTTGCCTTCAGTTAAGTGCAGATTTAAACATAAATATCTTTTAAAGATGTTTTTCCTAGATTATGGTATTTTTTTCTTTATACTGGAAAACTGTGTATTCAAATGCCACAGTCAGCTGGAAGACACAGGCATGTCCTCAGTGCACGTCTGTTTAGGGATGAGACCCACGGGGATGTACTGGCTGGTTTCTAGAAATGGTTGGTGGATCATGAGAAACTGGAATACCACTTGGCTGGGCTACTTTAGACCTGAGAATATTGGCATTTGAAGCATGAAAGTGTAGAGTCACATGAGCTTCAACGCATCAGGTAGAATTCTGGACATTAATACTAGGAGAGGACAGAAAGTGTGCCTCTCTTCCCTTATTTCTCCCTCTTCAGCTTGCTAAATATAATTGTGAAAGCCTCAAACCTCTTGCATCTGTTGCACTGTTTGGTAGATTAGGTATTTGGAAAGCACTGCTGTCTTTCTGAATCAGTGTTAAATGGGATCAATTCCCTATTCAGAAAACCATGTGATTAAAAATTATTTCATAGATATGTGCCACAGACATAGACCTCTAATTATGTGCAGGAGGGAACTCCTATATAGTCTTCACCTATCTGCATAACCAAGTTATAAAAAATGACTCAAGAGATGTCTATGTATTTTAATCAATACACAATTTATGTCCAGAGAAAATTCTTTTATTTACCCATTTAACTTCCTTATTATCTACTCATATGTCACTGTGTCTTTTTTTTTTTTTTTAAGTAAACTGCAATTGACTTACAGCAAATTCATTTCACAGCCTGTCACCTCTCTCATACTCCATTCCACATCTGCAGCTCAGGAAGCTTACAGCTACATTCCAAATTAAATACAAATCCAACACTGCATGCTGGTCCCATTCATTAGTGCTCAAGGTTACCAAGGCTTTAATATAAAATACTATACACTTTAATATAAAAGACAAAGAAAACCCTATTCGTCATAGAACTATAAAGCCCAGAGTTGACATTAAAGTCAAACACTCTAGATACAGAACCTCAAACTTCTCATCGACACTATATACCTGAAACCTTCAAACCTGCTCCAATCAGAAGCTACAGCATACTTTTCCCCTTTTCTTTCCCTATACATTTGAGTAGGAGGATAATAAACAAACAAACCAAACCAGACAAACAAACAAAAAAACAGACAAATCTCTTTGCAAGTCATTCCAGGGTTGAGGCGGCATAGGGTGTGGTGGAGAAGATTCTGGGCATGAGTGAAAGTCATCCATTTTGATTCTGATGTGAGGATGTTTAAAGCCCTACATTAGCTGGTTTTATGTCAACTTGTCACAAGCTGAAATCATTGCAGAGGACGGATCTTCAACTGAGAAAATGCCTTCATAAGATCCAGCTGTGAGGCATTTTTAAATTTGTGATCTATGTGTGTAGCGGGAGGCCATTTATTCCATCCATGAGCTGGTAGTCCTGGGTTCTAAAACAAAGAAGACTGTGCAAACCATGGGGAACAAGCCAATAAGCAGCACCCATCCATGGCCTCTGCAACAACTCCTGTCTCCAGGTTCCTGTCCTCCATGCTTCTGTCCTCACGGCTTTTGATGCCCTATTATATGGAACTGTGAGTAAAATATATAAACCCTTTCCTCCCAAAGTTGCTTTTGGTTATGGTATTTCATCGCAATAATAGTAATCATAGCTAAGCTAAGGTAGTTCCTTCCTGGGATGACAATAGTTCATGTAAGATTTTGAGTAATACTTTCTATCAGTTCTTAGTCAAAAACCCCACTTTGAAATGAAAGCAGTTCTCTGTGAGTTTGAGGCCAGTCTAGTCTACAAAGTGAATCTGGGAAAGCCAACGCTGTTACACAGAGAAACCCTGACTGGAAAAACAAAAGTAAAGAAAGAAAGAAAGAAAGAAAGAAAGAAAGAAAGAAAGAAAGAAAGAAAGAAAGAAAGAAAAAGAAATGTAGTTGCATTCACCAAAGTGGTTGACTCAGTGGAGACCTGACCTTTCTTATGGGAAGTCTTAATTTGCCCCAGGGTATCACTGATTCTGGTCTCTCTGAATGCTTCATCATATAAGTTCAATGATATCTAGTGCTTCCAATCCCTGGGGCCCCTGTTTTAAGTAAGCGATTCAGGCCTTCATAAGGGTGCTGTGGTCAAATAGGACCTCAGTATGATATACGTTCAGCTCCATTACTGGCTTATGCAAACTAATTTAAAAAACCCATATAGTTCTGTTAATTTTAGGTCCTCTCAAAAGAAAATAGGATGCAGTAATGAAACTTGACTCAGAAGGATCCTTAAACCCAATCCTATGTCTGTTAGGCATGACTATGCTGTAGAAGAGAACTGGACACATAGATTTGGCATTTCTTCCTTTCAT